>NW_028250273.1:600000-1060000 GCF_964263255.1 Lissotriton vulgaris | reverse complement strand
TAGTGAATTAGGTGATGTTAAAATGGCAGAGCTTTCATCCTTAACCAGAAGTCGAAAAAGGGAAATTAGCTAGTTTAACTGATTTGTGTGGGGTGGGGGTAGAATACCATGTAATTGTGTGTTAATTTAGATTGTGTAGCATTTTATATCTTGGGTTTCATTCTCCAATAAAGCATTAAAAGGATGGTCACCTGCATGTATTACGATGTCAATGGTAAATAATAGTATGTCGTTTTCTTAAGAATGTGGGGTCTGATGATAGTCAGAATACTGATGTATCAAGTACACATTTGACTGAATATTTGTCCATTCCTGTCTTCCGTTTCCACAGGTGTTCGATGCAGGCGAAACATGAAGCGAAGATGGGATATTTGGGCAAGTCCATGGAGCTGGCTAACGAAATTCACCCCAGTGAAGAGATACAAAGCAATATCAAGAAACTTGAAAGGTGATATGTACTACTTAGGCTTAGTTAGTATTCTGGAATCAGAATGGAACACTGGATTAGTGTTGATAAATAACTAGTCGGTCCGCGAATCCCCCAATACTACTTGTCGATCAGGTTAGACCCTCCCTCCTCCCCCATCAGTTCCAGATTAGACCCTCCACCCTCAGTCCCAGAGCCCACAGATTCACCGACAGACCTCAGATGCACAGGGTACAGCGTCTCACCTGCACACAGGAGGGCAGCCAGCGTGGGACCCTCACCCTCCCCCATCAGTCCCAGATTAGACCCTCCCCCCTCAGTCCCAGAGCCCACAGGTTCACAGACAGACCTCAGATGCACAGGGTACAGCGTCTCACCTGCACACAGGAGGGCAGCCAGCGTGGGGACCCCCCCCCCGACACTCACCCCCCTCCTACATCCCCGACACTCACCCCCTCGTACCCTCCCCCCTTCAGTCACAGAGCCCACAGGTTTACAGACAGACCTCAGAGGCACAGGGTACAGCGCCTCTCACCTGCACACAGGAGGGCGGCCAGCGTGGGACCCCCCCCAACACTCACCCCCCTGCTACCCTCCCCCCCTCAGTCCCAGAGCCCACAGGTTTACAGACAGACCTCAGATGCACAGGGTACAGCGCCGCTCACCTACACACAAGAGGGCGGCCAGCATGGGAGACACTCACCCCACAGGTTCACCGACAGTCACCCCCCTCCTACCCCCCTCAGTCCCAGAGCCCACAGGTTCACCGACAGACAGGAAGGCGGCCAGCGTGGGACCCCCCCCCCCCCGACACTCACCCCCCTACAACCCTCAGTCCCAGAGGTTCACCGACAGACCTCAGATGCACAGGGTACAGCGCCGCTCACCTGCACACAGGAGGGCGGCCAGCGTGGAACCCCCCCCCCCCCCGACACTCACCCCCCTGCTACCCCCCCCCTTCAGTCACAGAGCCCACAGGTTTACAGACAGACCTCAGATGCACAGGGTACAGCGCCGCTCACCTACACACAAGAGGGCGGCCAGCATGGGAGACACTCACCCCCCTGCTACCCTCCCCCCTCAGTCCCAGAGCCCACAGGCTCACCGACAGTCACTCCCCCTCCTACCCTCCCCCCTCGGGCCCAGAGCCCACAGGCTCACCGACAGTCACTCCCCCTCCTACCCTCCCCCCTCAGTCCCAGAGCCCACAGGCTCACCGACAGACCTCAGATGCACAGGGTACAGCGCAGGGGCGTAGCTAGAGATTGTGGCGCCCGGGGATATCCCTCAGATTGCCGCCGCTGGCAGAGGGGTGCTGGGGTAAAAGGACAGCAAGCACTTGACAGAGGTCCAAGAGTCAGGTACGATCACCATTAAAAGTTGAACCCGATCATGCAAGTTACATGCACATACATGACACAGTCCAAGGCTACACTGTTGGAAACACCAGTGAGAAATGGTGCGCGAGAAAGTGCCTGCAGTTATACCTCTTGAGAAAGCGGCACAAATTCTTACCAGACAGCGGCCGCTGCGGAAGCAGTCATGTGGCTCAGCTCTAGCTCATACAGTGGTGGTGCTCCAGCTCGCTCTGTCCTGTACATTAGTGTCAAGGTATTTAGCTCCTATGACACACGTATGTTTCCTGCTCATCAGGCCCTTGAGCTGCGCGGAGTTAAATAATTAAGGGAGGAGGCCCGTGTTCGGCCTGTCACCTTCAGACCCTCAACACTTGCTGCATGCTCAGCCTCTATCATGGTGGGTTCTTTCCTGTAGGTTTGAGTCTGAGAGCAGCTGCATGCTCAGGCTCTATCATGGTGGGTTCTTTCCTGTCGGTGTGAGTCTGAGAGCAGCTGCATGCTCAGGCTCGATCATGGTGGGTTCTTTCCTGTCGGTGTGAGTCTGAGAGCAGCTGCATGCTCAGCCTCTATCATGGTGGGTTCTTTCCTGTCGGTTTGAGTCTGAGAGCAGGTGCATGCTCAGGCTCTATCATGGTGGGTTCTTTCCTGTCGGTGTGAGTCTGAGAGCAGCTGCATGCTCAGGCTCTATCATGGTGGGTTCTTTCCTGTCGGTGTGAGTCTGAGAGCAGCTGCATGCTCAGGCTCGATCATGGTGGGTTCTTTCCTGTAGGTTTGAGTCTGAGAGCAGCTGCATGCTCAGGCTCTATCATGGTGGGTTCTTTCCTGTCGGTGTGAGTCTGAGAGCAGCTGCATGCTCAGGCTCGATCATGGTGGGTTCTTTCCTGTAGGTTTGAGTCTGAGAGCAGCTGCATGCTCAGGCTCTATCATGGTGGGTTCTTTCCTGTAGGTTTGAGTCTGAGAGCAGCTGCATGCTCAGGCTCTATCATGGTGGGTTCTTTCCTGTCGGTGTGAGTCTGAGAGCAGGTGCATGCTCAGGCTCTATCATGGTGGGTTCTTTCCTGTCGGTGTGAGTCTGAGAGCAGCTGCATGCTCAGGCTCTATCATGGTGGGTTCTTTCCTGTCGGTGTGAGTCTGAGAGCAGCTGCATGCTCAGGCTCTATCATGGTGGGTTCTTTTCTGTCGGTGTGAGTCTGAGAGCAGCTGCATGCTCAGGCTCTATCATGGTGGGTTCTTTCCTGTCGGTGTGAGTCTGAGAGCAGCTGCATGCTCAGCCTCTATCATGGTGGGTTCTTTCCTGTCGGTTTGAGTCTGAGAGCAGGTGCAGAGTGTATTTAAAAGACGCAGGGCACAGCTCTCAAGACAGCTTTGCCACTTTACAGCTTGTCTCACCATCGTCAGTCTCTGCGGGATGTATCCCAATTGCCAGCAGCTGTCTACAGCCAAGGAAGGTGACACTCCAAGGGACTATAGGGGCCCAAGGCCAGCAGTCTCAGTCTTTATATCCCTAGCTGCCGCACTCTGACTCACAGACTTGGTAAGTGTACAAAATGAAAGCTGCTGAGTGCTGACATTACAAATGTTCCTGCTAAGGTCGGAATTTAAGGTTTAATATCATAATCATGACTAGATATTTGTTTCACGATACGATTAGGTTACTAAGGCACTTCCGTTTCTCATGCTTTACAGCACTTTCAATATCTTCCTACAGTTTTTCATGGCTCAAATGAGTGTAAATTCTGATGTTTACCTCATATTCATTTTGTTTGTGTGAGAGTTTCACCCATAGTTGTTGAAGTATCACTCATAAATAAAAAATAAATAATGAAAATGTCACACAGCGCAATCTGAAACCTTGGCAGTTATGTTCCTTCCCTCTGAAAACCGTTTAGCTCTCACCTCACTCAGCCTCCAGAAGCACTCCACAGTGGTGGCAGCCAGTGCCAAGGTCTCTATGGCAGGGGTTAGTTACCTTCTGCTGCAGCAGCAAATCGCCTAGCACTGCCACTGTCCCACACTCCACTCCTCATGAGAGCGCGTAGTGGTGAAGCACGTGACGCGTCACTGCTACGTTCTTAGCGCGAAGGCTGCCAAAATAATGCCCAGGGCCGTCATTGGAAGCGCTGGCACGCAACAAGATTGACGGCCCTGGGACGGACCTACAAGGAACTACAATAAACGCGGTACATTGGGGCAGGAATTATAATCACAGAGTAACAGGAAACGTTTACCAGCCAAAAAGAATTGCACCGGGAGGTCAGTAGAGACATGATTGGCAGATTGAAAGCGAGAGGATATAGCAAGAGCACGATCAATAGGGCAGTTCACAGTGCTGATAACAGAAGGAGGGAGTGCAGTCTATTGGGAAGAAAGGTCAGACACCTAGGTTAGTAACAAGATACACTAATGAACATCTATGTGTTGGTAACAGAATGAGAAAATATTGACACCTCATAAAAAATTACCCAGTAGTAGGACAGGATGCACCCAAGAACCCAATCATCACTTTCTGTAAAGCTAAGTCAGTGCGAGACTATCTGGTTAGGAGTGACATGAAGGAGAAGCCCAAGTGGATGTCATGAAGCCGGGATTTTATAAGTGCAGGGCCTGCAATGCATGTAAGCAAAGGTAATAAATTCAAAGCCTGCTGGTGCTGTACCAATACAGACCCTTTACGCGCGGCGCCTCCGTTCGATTGCCTGCACAGCGAGATGAATGCAACCACTGGAATGAGAAGGGAGAACTATAGTAATGCGGATTACAGATAATTAGAAAAACACTTCATCATTCTCTTCCACGGCATTACATGAGGGAATACCGAAACATTATACATTCAGTCTCATTCCGTAAAACATGAAAATGCACACCACACAATGAACTGCTTCTGCTTCTCACACTCCTCTGGCAAGGACACACGATAGTACAATGGACAACAGCTGGTCTCTTAAAGTTGGGTGACTCTTGTCAATATTACACACTAATGAGAGGCATCAAAGTTCCCTGCAATGCTGTTCAGTTGAGTGATTGTAAAGCGCGGAATTTGAAATGACGAGCAATTTTAAAAGGTGAACCTAGTATGTGTATTAAGGGAGAGGATGGTAGAGAGTGCGCAGCCTGGGATGAATATGAAGAAGCCAGGTATGGAAATCATCCTGAAGGAGTCTGTGCGAAGGAGAACCAAAGGGAGAAAAGTAGTTTAATGGTTAATTCAGAGTGAAATTCTGAAAAGGTGGGAGTGGAAAAGTCTCAGAAATCAACGTATGGAAGTTAGAAATTGGCATACTGGTTGACTGGGATGTGATTCCGGGTCAAGCAGCAACCAATCGGGGTTACGGGTGGGCAGTGAACTCTGCTCTGCTGGTGGAGTATACAGAGTTTTACTACTTCTTACTCCGTTTCAAGTGCAAAGTTTGACAAAAAAATCTCCACCATGTAGTGGAGTTAACCAGTGCGGCTACCCTTAGGTCCAATAACTACCCTGTGAGAGATGCTATGTGTGGGGTTGTTGTCTCTCTTTCATTTTCATGTCTTATTTATGTAAGTAGCACCTCTAAAATGAAATTCAGTGTTTTTAAAGCGCAAACAATTACCCGAGTGTCAAGGCGCTGGAGGCCGTCGGGAAGATAAAGCTAGCTATTGCCCAGAGTCACATAGTGCTGGGCTGACCTGCCGTCCGGGGCCGGGGATGAAACCCTGAGCCCCCATGTTCTGGAGTCAGCTCACCTGGCCGCTGCACCACACAAATCTTGTGGCCAGGCGGCAGCCATCCCTCTTCTCTCCGTCTTGTCGCACTAGTCGTGCGGTGAGCATGTGCCTCATGCACTTTTTCGTACTTTGGGCCAGCAGCCTCTCGGGGGGAGCTTGATGTACGTTCACCAGATCCCATCTGACTGTGCATTGTTCTCTTCAGCTGAAGGGAGGTGCAGCGCAGGAACTGCACCATGGCTAGGGACACCGCGGGACTCTGCATGGTCTGGATAGACCAGGAGGTGAGTGCAGGGAACAATTATCTGGATTCCTTTTAAAGGTATCATGCAGTGTAAAGAAGCTCTACAATCCTCTGAATTGTCTCTTGTGCACACTTTGCACTGCCACTGACAACCTTTCTCACTCAAGTACTGGTCTGTGCACTGTACGGCTTCCGTTGGTTACAAAGCAATAATCACCGATTTCATGGTGGTGAATTTGCATGCAATGGCAGTAGATTCCCAACCTCCCATATCATCACAATTAGCCCCTCCCGGTTATGAATGGGCCGCGTGAAGAGAGATTATTGATTAATTGTTTTCATAGCGGACGGATCAGCATTTAACGATCAAGTCAGCCTAGCTGTTAGATATTTCGCAATTTTTTCAATGCGTAATGTTTTGCACTTAAATTGCAACACGGTCATCGTCATCATAACTGTTTTGAATTAGTATATGTGTGACAATTGGTACTTGAAAAAGCATGCTTCTGCTATTGAAAATCCAGCGCGTTTATCGTCAGTTATCAGCAGCCTCCTACCAGGAGTGAGCGGCAGTGCTGTGTGGCGCTGCCATGCATGTCAGACAGGCACGCCACCTCACCCACTTCACCCCCAGAGGTAATCGCACTCTGGCAGAAATGAGCCCGGTAATTCTACCTGCACTCTGCCATGGGCCAGGGAGCACCCTGCGAAGGCGAGGGCTCGTCCACGGCTGGATCCGACCCGGAGCTGGCAGAGCCTCGTGGGCTCTGAAAACAAAGGTTCCTGCTTCGTCGGAGTCCCTCGTGGACTCGAGGCAGCAAATGCGGCCCTCAAGAGCCTCTCAGGTGCGGCGCAGCGGCCCGGAGCTCTCCTCCCTGCCCCCCGTCCGCACTCACAAGGCTCGAGGGCGGCAGCCCCCTGCTCCTCCACCGCTCCCGCTCCCCTTCTTCTCCGGGGCCCCCTCACCACAGCACGCACTTCTCCTGCCTCGGGCCGGCGGCGGAGGGCGGGACTTCCAGTTCCTGCTGGATTGCAGGCCCGCCCCCGTCCCGGCAGAAGCTGCCTGTCTTTCGCTTTCCGAGGGCCGCCAATAGCAGCGCGGCCCTTGGAAGGGAGGCGGGCGCAGCGCGCTGACGTGCATATAAACCCTGCCGCAAGAAATGGATGGAGTGACAGATGAAGATGGCGCCACAGCGCAGGAGTGCTCCCGAAATGCAAGCAGACGCATACCACAGGTATGTAGGCCCTGAGCAACATAAGCGACATATTAGTCCTCTCTCTACCCCTCTACCTCTCTACCTCTACCTCTACCTCTCTCTCTCTACCTCTCTCTCTACCTCTCTCTCTACCTCTCTCTCTACCTCTCTCTCTACCTCTCTCTCTACCTCTCTCTCTACCACTCTCTCTACCTCTCTCTCTACCTCTCTCTCTACCTCTCTCTCTACCTCTCTCTCTACCTCTCTCTCTACCTCTCTCTCTACCTCTCTACCTCCCTCTCTCTCTACCTCTCTCTCTACCTCCCTCTCTCTCTACCTCCCTCTCTCTCTACCTCCCTCTCTCTCTACCTCCCTCTCTCTCTACCTCTCTCTCTACCTCTCTCTCTACCTCTCTACCTCTCTACCTCTCTCTCTACCTCTCTCTCTACCTCTCTACCTCTCTACCTCTCTCTCTACCTCTCTCTCTACCTCTCTCTCTCCCTCTCTACCTCTCTCTCTCTCTACCTCCCTCTCTCTCTACCTCCCTCTCTCTCTACACCTCTCTCTACCTCTCTCTCTACCTCTCTCTCTACCTCTCTCTCTACCTCTCTCTCTACCTCTCTCTCTACCTCTCTCTCTACCTCTCTCTCTACCTCTCTCTCTACCTCTCTCTCTACCTCTCTCTCTACCTCTCTCTCTACCTCTCTCTCTACCTCTCTCTCTACCTCTCTCTCTACCTCTCTCTCTACCTCTCTCTCTACCTCTCTCTCTACCTCTCTCTCTACCTCCCTCTCTACCTCCCTCTCTACCTCCCTCCCTCTCTACCTCCCTCTCTACCTCCCTCCCTCTCTACCTCCCTCTCTACCTCCCTCTCTACCTCTCTCTCTACCTCTCTCTCTACCTCTCTCTCTACCTCTCTCTCTACCTCTCTCTCTACCTCTCTCTCTACCTCTCTCTCTACCTCTCTCTCTACCTCTCTCTCTACCTCTCTCTCTACCTCTCTACCTCCCTCTCTCTCTACCTCTCTCTCTACCTCCCTCTCTCTCTACCTCCCTCTCTCTCTACCTCCCTCTCTCTCTACCTCCCTCTCTCTCTACCTCCCTCTCTCTCTACCTCTCTACCTCTCTCTCTACCTCTCTCTCTACCTCTCTACCTCTCTACCTCTCTACCTCTCTCTCTACCTCTCTACCTCTCTCTCTACCTCTCTACCTCTCTACCTCTCTCTCTACCTCTCTACCTCCCTCTCTACCTCCCTCTCTCTCTACCTCCCTCTCTCTCTACCTCCCTCTCTCTCTACCTCCCTCTCTCTCTACCTCCCTCTCTCTCTACCTCCCTCTCTCTACCTCCCTCTCTCTACCTCCCTCTCTCTACCTCCCTCTCTCTACCTCCCTCTCTCTACCTCCCTACCTCTCTACCTCTCTACCTCTCTACCTCTCTACCTCTCTACCTCTCTACCTCTCTCTCTACCTCTCTCTCTACCTCTCTCTCTACCTCTCTACCTCTCTCTCTACCTCCCTCTCTCTCTACCTCCCTCTCTCTCTACCTCCCTCTCTCTCTACCTCTCTACCTCTCTACCTCTCTCTCTACCTCTCTCTCTACCTCTCTCTCTACCTCTCTCTCTACCTCTCTACCTCTCTCTCTACCTCTCTCTCTACCTCTCTACCTCTCTCTCTACCTCTCTACCTCTCTCTCTACCTCTCTCTCTACCTCTCTCTCTACCTCTCTACCTCCCTCTCTCTCTACCTCCCTCTCTCTCTACCTCCCTCTCTCTCTACCTCCCTCTCTCTCTACCTCCCTCTCTCTCTACCTCCCTCTCTCTCTACCTCCCTCTCTCTCTACCTCCCTCTCTACCTCCCTCTCTACCTCCCTCTCTCTCTACCTCTCTCTCTACCTCTCTCTCTACCTCTCTCTCTACCTCTCTCTCTACCTCCCTCTCTCTCTACCTCCCTCTCTCTCTACCTCCCTCTCTCTCTACCTCCCTCTCTCTCTACCTCCCTACCTCTCTACCTCCCTCTCTACCTCCCTCTCTACCTCCCTCTCTACCTCCCTCTCTACCTCCCTCTCTACCTCCCTCTCTACCTCCCTCTCTACCTCCCTCTCTACCTCCCTCTCTACCTCCCTCTCTACCTCCCTCTCTACCTCCCTCTCTACCTCCCTCTCTACCTCCCTCTCTACCTCCCTCTCTACCTCTCTCTCTACCTCTCTCTCTACCTCTCTACCGCTCTACCTCTCTACCTCTCTACCTCTCTACCTCTCTACCTCTCTACCTCTCTACCTCTCTCTCTACCTCTCTACCAACCTCTCTACCAACCTCTCTACCAACCTCTCTACCTACCTCTCTACCTACCTCTCTACCTCTCTACCTCTCTACCTCTCTACCTCTCTACCTCTCTACCTCTCTACCTCTCTACCTCTCTCTCTACCTCTCTACCTCTCTACCTCTCTCTCTACCTCTCTCTCTCTCCACATTGGAGCAGAGTGGATATTCCTGCCCTCTGCTCATCTTTATCTGCCCCTGATCTGGCCATGGCTGTCTCTGAACCTTCGAGGCAGTTGGATGCCCTTAACAGCTGGCTTCGAGGGGCCTGCGATCAAGTAGCCCCTCTGAAGCGCGCCACGATCAAACGCGCCCATGAGGCAAATAAATGGTTCTCCCCTGCCCTGGTGGTAAAAAAACTGGCAGTACGTCAAGCAGAGCGAGCTTGGAGGCGGGCTTATTGCCCCCTCTCCAAACTGCGCTATATCTCCATCCTTAATGAGTACAAAAGGGATATTCTCCTTGCCAAAACTTCTTACTTTTCTGGAAGAATTCTCGCTGCAGAGAGCCAGTCTAAAGCAATATTTTCTATAGTACGAGAGTTGGCCTCTTCAGATAGGGCCTCCCCTAAAATTCCCCCCTCTCAATCCTTGTGCAACTCTCTCAATGACTTTTTCATTGAGAAAGTGGCACTTATTAAGTCCAAAATTCCGTCCCCCTCCCTTGCATTTGGTGATCCCCAGCCCCCTCCTACCACGTCTAGTCTCACCCTTCTACCTCTTTTAACAAGAGAAACCTTTCTCTCTTTGTTGACCCGTGTCAAATCTGGATCCTCTGCGGACATAGCCCCTGCACATATCCTTCGCAAGATTTTCACTAATTGTCACCTTCCCCATCTTACTTTTCTGAATGCTTCTCTTGAACAGGGTGTCATGCCTGCTGCCCATAAAGAGGCTATCATCATTCTCATCTTAAAAAAGCTCAGGCTGACCCTGTTCCTCCTTCCAACTATCGCCCTATCTCCCTTCTCCCTTTTCTGGCTAAAGTCCTTGAGGCCCATGTCACCCAGGTCCTTGGTACCTTTGTGGAGGAGAGCGGGGGTCTTGCCTCCCGTCAGGCTGGCTTTTGACCCCGGCATTCCACTGAGAAAGTTATCATCTCGGTGATGGATGAGCTTAGAGAGGGGCTAGATACCAACACTCCCCAGGCCCTCGTTCTTTTAGATCTCTCGGCCGCCTTTGACACGGTTGATCATTCCATTCTTCTTGCCCGTGTCAAGGCGCCCGGCATCGGGGGCCCAGCCCTAACCTGGGTCAGCTCCTTCCTAGGTCATACCCAGACTGTTCACCTTGCCGAATTCTCTGCCCTCCCTCGCCCGGTCCAGTGTGGTGTCCCCCAGGGTTCTTCTCTTTCTCCTTTATTATTTAATCTCTATATCTTCCCACTCATTTTTGCACTTCAGCAGATGGAGGTCACCGTGTATAACTATGCCAATGACCTCCAACCCATCTTTCATCTTTCACACTCTCCCGTCAGCATTCACAATTTTCAATCTGTCATGCTATTCATCAGTGATTGGATGAATTGTAATCTCCTTAAATTAAACCCCGACATGACTGAGCTTGTGGTCACTGGTTGCACCCCCGGCCCTTGGTCCCCCAATTTCTGGCCTTCCTCCCTGGGCACTGCCCCTACACCCTGCCCTTCAGTTAAAACACTTGAGATCTCACTTAACAAACACCTCACTCCCCATTCGCAGATCAGTTCAGTTCTTTCTTCTTGCTTCTTTGCCCTCCGCACTATCAGGAAAATTTCCCGGTTTTTTTCTTTCCCCGCTCTGAAATTAATCTTAATGGCAATGGTCATTTCCCGGCTGGATTATGGGAATCTGATGTATAATGGCTCCCCCGCATATGCCTTCTACCGCCTCCAGCTAGTCCAAAATTAGGCCGCTCGCCTGATTTACAGGCTGCCCAGATTCCATCACTCTACCCCGCTACTCAAATCCCTGCACTGGTTGCCGATAAGGAACGGGCTCTCTTTAAACTAGGCTGTACTACCGTTCAGGCCATAGCAGGGACTGCCCCAGCGTTTATCTCATCAGCCATTAAGGTGTATCGTCCAAACAGAGACCTGCGCTCCTCCACAAAATTCCTTCTTTCTGTTCCCCGGTTCAAGAAAAGCAGATCAGATCAGGGTCTGAAATTTGCTGTTTTAGCCCCTATCTTTTGGAACGCCCTACCCTTGCAGATCAGATCCCTCCCCTGTTATCTTGAATTCCGTGGGGCCCTTAAGACTTTCCTCTTTTCTCGCACCTTCCCTTCCCAGTGATTCTTTGTGCTCCAGCCCTAAGTTTAGTATCCTCCAGCGCCATGAAACCGCCAGGTAGACATGCGCTTTACAAATGCCTGTAAATTCAAAATTCAAATTCATCTCTCTCTTCCTCTCTCTCTCTCTCTCCCCCCATCTCCATCTCCCTCTCCATCTCCCTCTCCATCTCTCTCTCCATCTCTCTCTCCATCTCTCTTGAGGTAATATAGATTTTTGGTCAAGTTATGTTCCCTAGCGTGTACCCCCCCGACTCCATGTACGAGGTTAAAGTGCATGTAACTTCCCTCCTGTGCCAGCTATGAAAGACGCAAATACATTTGCGTCCAACGTTAACATGTCCTCTTTCAGACCCACCATGAATGGGTTGAATAGGCCGTTCCTAAGTATGCCTTGCCAACGTCTTTTTGAGGTGTACCTTACACGTTTTTCAGCTCTGGCAAAGTAGGCCTGAATTTCTGCCATCGAGCCCTTTCTGTTTTCTGACTCTGAAAGCCTTCAGCCCAGGCTGCCCCCGTACCCGTGAACTCTGACTTACTTCTAGCGCGGCCCTCCGTGCTCAGCTTAGCCTGCTGCCTGCCAAGATTGACTACAACCTTCGAGTTATCTGTTTCCCTTCCCGAAGACGCATTCTTGCCCACTAGCTTAAGTAAACATTCCCCCAGCTGTAGAGCAAAAGGGCCTGGCCGTCCTGTCTTTATGCAAGTAATTCATAGCCTCCGTTACCATGCTACCAGGGAAGGCCCATGCCCCCACGCTTCTCATGCAGACACCCAGGCGCTTATACACGCACTCACAGTCAGTATAGAATAGCTTCTGCCCTAGAGACCTTTCCGCCCAGATAGTCCAGTTCCTAAACACCAGATATCAGATATGATAGAAGTACAAGTTGATCTGACATGCCAGACTTCTGTCTCTTCCCGTCAGTGTAAATGTCAAGTCCCCATGCACCCTCTAGTCTCACGTGCATCACACGTCATGCAGCTGCGCGCGCATCCAAGCCTCAGATTTCTGCTGACCTTGCAACATTTCTAGTTTAGTGCCACCCACATGTGTCACTTACTTGTGACGTTTCTAGAACACGCCTCCAGTTACGCCTAGTCCACGCCTTCTGATTACGCACTAGTAACACGTGGATACTGTTATCTTGTCTCCTCTCAGCTGTTACGCCTCCTGCACTGTTGCTTATGGCATGAATTAAGTATATAAGCTATGTACTGTTAATAAAATGTAGCGCTCTATCCCTTCTGACACCCCTGTGGTGGTCAGAACATGATATCCTGGTCATGACCATTCCTTTCTAAGGAATAAAACCCCTAAGAACTCTAACACCACGGACTCTGTCTTTTTTCTTCCGATCTGAGTTATTATTGATTAAGTACTTACCTTGCATAGAAATTAAGAGAGTAAATTATTTATTTACGTCATTTTGGCGCCCGAACAGGGACCCCTCCCCCACCTTACGCGCCGGTTGGTGCGTTGCACGCTCCGTCCCCTGCCATCAGTTAAAGGGAAACTACGCGTACCGGCAGGATTTCCTGTATCTCCCTCTGGCCCACGGAGGTGACGAAGATTGCGATCAGTACCCAGACGAGGCGGTAAGGAGTGCGGAGGATCCCGACCAGAGCCTAGCCGAAAGAAGCAAGGTCCGAGGTGTCAAGAGGCCCACCAGGTTTCCGAAGTTTTCCGAAGTTTTCCGAAGTATCGAGTCGAGTCCAGTCGAGTTTTTCCGAGGCCTTCTGTTTTCCGTGCTTCCCGGTGAGTACCATTGCTGGGACGTATCTAGACGGGTTTGGGTACACAAGTCCGGTCTGCACTGTTTTTAGACAGTGTATCTGTACTGTTTAGCAGTATATCTAGTATTCTGAATTTCTGCACTGTTCGCAACAGTGTATCTGTGCTGTTTAGCAGTACATCCGATATAGGGGGTAGTTATATATGTAGCAAATGTCTCGTCATGTGATTAATGTCGTTGTATGAGTGACTGTTTTTATGTGTATTATTGTATTCTTGTGTAACTAGTTGTGTCTAGATTTAAGCAGTAAGAATTAAACGTCCAGTACTAAGTAAAGCAAAATGCCGTTTTTCAACAAATTAAAGCAGATAGGAACTAGGAAAGGGATGCTAGAGGAAGAAATTCCTATCCCCCCTAGGGACACTCCAGGTAACTTTATGTATAATAAGCATGGCATAGATGCCATATTGTATCTAGAATTATGGGCCGACTATACCAAGCATCTAGACGAAAGACACAGATGGCCAGTTAATGGAACATGGGATGCCGAGTGCATCATGAAGGTAGAAGAGGCATTATGGAAAAAGAAAGCCAGACAATCTCAGAAAGACGCCATAGAATTCTGGCGTAAGGAATCACATAAACGTACTGAAAAAGAACTACGTAGAGAAAATAGACTTAAAGAATCAGAAAAAGCCCAAGAAAACGAACTAGTTATTGAAGGAATCCGAGTAAAAACAGAACAAATAGATCGCATCCGAAATAGCCAAGTAAACGGCATGTATCTTATGGCCGAGGGTTCACCTGACGCCATTTCTGAAATACCGAAAAATTTGCCGCCACCACTGGTTCCAACTAAAGTAACTCATAGGGCCACTAAAGATATATTCCTGAATTCCTACCTAGAAGATGTAGCTCCCGCTTACACCAATCTACCTGTTCGCGCCCTGCCTACAGACAGGGACGGGGGCGGAAACCCGCACACCGACTTCCCCTGTTCCGCCAGCCCCGCCACTTCCCGTACCTAAAATTGACCTACCGAAACCACGTCTACCAGATCCTACTAAAAGACAAATTCAAATACAGACTCCACACAGAGATGATGCCCAAGCTTCCGCTTCAGGAGGTGCGACCGCGGGTCCCCGGACCCCGCCCTTAACGCACAGGTTATCCCTAGGGGACTTGCGGAGTCCCGCCATGTACAAATCACCCCGTCTTGATATACTCAAAGGACAACTTACAGTTTGCAGATATGATCCAGTACCCGGAAAAGAGGATAGAATGATGATGCTGATTTTCTGTTAATGTTTCCAGGTATGAAAGAGCACCTAGACAGAATCTACCGGTTTATACAGACTGGAAAAGATCCCGAAAGCATTAAAGATGCCTTGGAGCATCAGAAAGTTGACACTCAAGCATATATATTACGTTTCTTTATAAACTGTCTAATAAGAGAACGAGATAGGCCCGGAACAGATCAGAGTGAACTAGATGCACTCCACAAGTGGGGTCAAAATATATCGGAAGGAAAACATGATAGACAGAATTGCATAGCCAGTATGTACAAGAAAATAAGAAAAACAGTAATAGAGATACACGAAAAAGAGAAAGAAAGCTTCCTCCGAGGAGGAAGAAGAATCTGAAGAACCAGAAAAGACTACAGATACTATAGCATATGTAGGTAAGGGAAATTACCTTAGGAAGGGCATTCGTCCGGAAAGCAAGAGAGTTTTCTTCTCTGCCTTAACAAACCCGAATTCTGCCGAACACCAGTTTCAGGAAACTGATAGAAGACTCCGAGACCGAATGGGGTACCATGTACTCAATTCTATGGATGAACAAGAACTAGCCCGGTCCGCTATATTATGGGCCGAAAATACAGACCTATATAATGATGACACCGTAGTACAGACATTTCTGAACCTTTCCCCAGACGAGCAGAAATTAGCAGGTGTATACATGATTCAGCATCTCCTCACGAAATACAGAAACCATCATTCTGATCCAGGTCCCTTACACGAAACATTAGAAGCACTACTTACAGACAGATGGAGAGGTTTAAGCACCAAATTAATTCAAATAATTCTAGAACAGCGGCACAGATATAATACCTTTGTAAGCTCTGAATACGTTCCCGCCCCACCTCCAGAAAGGAAAATGTACCACATGCAATGCGGTAATGGCATTGAGAGTCAGAACCCCTTACGAGAAGTGCACCCTGTTATGGGTGAAGATCGTGTCTTGAAACGCGTGTATGTACACACGCCTCTGACTAAGTTAGAACTGTTAGAAATGAAGAAACTAGTCCCGTGCCATGATAAAGACCCTGCAGGTTTTCACAGAGAGCTTAAAGACATGTTACTAATGGGGGATTACACGTATGAAGATATCATGAAAATGTTGAAAGTACTGTTGCCCACGGGCATCTACGAGAAATTAAAGGAAAAGGACTGGGAGGTGGGAGACACAAAGATTGCATGGGCAGAAATAGAAGAGGAAGAGAAGAAACGTGTCCCAGGGGTAGGCCTTGGGGAGAAAACTAAAGCATTACCAGGTCTGATAGTACAGGTTCTGCCCAGATTATTGACGACTAGAAAGGAGGATTGGGACGCCATCTCGTCCTGTAAACAGAAACATGATGAAGATACTAGTGATTTCTATTCCAGATTCGAGAAATGTTTCATTATTAATAGTGGCCTCAAACCAAGTAGCGAGTCGTATCCGCATCTTTTTGTATCAAAGTTAGTCGAGAATTCCCTACCGTTAGTTAAAAACCGTGTATACAAGGTCGAGAGTACATGGCAAGCGAATACGCCATCACAGATGTTACAGATGTTACAATATCATCAGAACAGAATTAGAGAAGAACAAGATCAGGAACAGAAACGTATGAAAGACACAAAGATGAAAATGTTAGTAGCACAGACGGTCCCAGCCGACGGTCACAGAAAGGGTACGACCCAGACAGGTCACACCGCAGCTCCCGTTAAAGGGACATGCAATTATTGCAAGCAGCCAGGTCACTACGTCCATGAATGCCCAGTTCTGAAACATAACATAGCGACAGGTAAAACTAAAGAAAGACCGCATCCGCCTAGACAAGACCATAACCAGCATCAGTCTTCACAGAATACACAGAATACACAGCCTACGCATGCTTCAGCACACACAGCACAGACAGTAGCGGTACCACAGCCGCAGCCCATTGCCGCGACTCAGCAGGTTTCGCAACAAATGTACCAGTATGCACAGTCTGCTTATCCCGAATATTCACAATACACATGAAACAGCCTAGAGAGGGAAGGTGACTTGCCTCTTATTGAGATTCCTGTAGATCAAGAAGGTCCTTATGTACATAGTCAAGTATTAGGAAAAGACAGAAAATTCTTAATTGACACAGGGGCAAGTCGCACAACAATTAGTCATGATGAAGTTCCAGGGGCACCCCTCTCAGGCTCACAGAATGTTTCCCTTGGTTTTTCAGGACAGCCTATTGTAAATGAGGTATCGCAACCAGTTCCCCTGGCTGTGGGTCCGTTATCACGTGTTACAGACTTGTTACTTACGAAATCATGCCCAGAAAATCTGTTAGGAATTAAAACATTGAAGGCTCTAGGAGCTATAATATGCTGTTCCCCGGAGGGAGTAAGACTCTTTCTGCGGGATTTCAAGGGTCATTATATGTTACGTGAGTTTGATGTCAGATTGAAAAATGTACCAGATCACTTGTGGGCAAAAGGCCCAACTGATGTAGGTTGTATGCACATTACACCATACCGTGTCACGCTCAAAGTAGGTGTAGTTTTACCCAGAATCAGACAATACAAGTTACCACCCGATGCTGTAGTGGCTTTACTGAAAATCATTGAAGAGCTCATAGCCCAAGGAGTGGTTGTAGAAACCGACTCCAATATCTGTAATTCACCCATCATTCCGATTCTTAAACGTACTGATCCCAATGCACCGCCAGTATATCGGCTGGTGATTGATTTAAGAGAACTGAATAAATGCATTATTCCACAGTATCCTGTGGTCCCCGATATCTCCGCCCTATTGACTGCTATTGATTCAGAAGCAACGTTCTTTACTGTAATTGACCTCAAGAACGCCTTCTTCAGCGTGCCTATTGACCCAGAGAGCCAATATCTCTTCGGATTCAGTTTAAATGGACCCAGCTTCAAATTTTCACGCGCACCTCAAGGATTCACAGAAAGCCCCAGCATCTATAGCCAAGCACTGAAAAGACAACTCGATTGTATCACAATGCCAGTTAATACCGCTTTACTGCAATACGTCGATGATCTACTGATCACCGCACGAAGTGAGCCCGAATGTGAACAAGCATCACTGACAGTTTTACACTTTCTGGCCGACAAGGGACACAAGGTGTCTCCTTCGAAGCTACAATTCTGTGTTCAGCAAGTTGTGTACTTGGGTCACTTGCTGTCCAAAGTGGGGAGACAGCTCACTCCCGATCGCATTCAGTTAATTGCAAATATGCCGCAACCCCAGACACAAAAGGAAGTACGGGCCTTCATAGGCCTCACCTCGTACTGCAGACAATGGATTCCCCAGTATGCATTTCTAGCCAAGCCACTCATTCAGTTAACGACACAGGAGGCAGCGACTTCGACTGCCCTCCCTTGGACTCAAGAACATACACAGGCTTTTGAGGAATTAAAGAAAGCTTTATGTCAAGCACCAGTTCTAGCGACACCATGTTACAGCAAACCGTTTACACTTTTTGTTACAGAACGTGATGGTACAGCGTTGTCTGTCCTCACTCAAGATCAAGCAGGTTCACATAAGCCTTGCGCTTATTTTTCTAGTACATTGGATTCAGTAGCCCAGGCACTCCCTGCGTGCTTGAAGTCAGTAGCAGCAACAGCACTAGCAATCAGACAAAGCGACTCAATTGTTTTAGGACATCCATTAACAGTTCAAGTTCCACATTCTGTAGAGGTTCTTTTAAACAGAACCCAGACGCAACACTTAACTATAGCACGACTGACAGGTTATGAATTAACACTATTCCAGCCACACATAGAAATCAGACGCTGTA
Source organism: Lissotriton vulgaris (assembly GCF_964263255.1). Classification (NCBI taxonomy): domain Eukaryota; kingdom Metazoa; phylum Chordata; class Amphibia; order Caudata; family Salamandridae; genus Lissotriton; species Lissotriton vulgaris. Next base: position 1,041,691 of record NW_028250273.1, on the reverse strand, counting down.
GCATCCTGAACCCCGCAACACTTACCTACAATTATGACAGATCCAGCTCCGCATGATTGCATAGAGGTCATTAATGCAGTGACAAAACCCCGACGAGACTTAACAGATGTCCCACTGACAAATCCAGACCTAACACTTTATGTGGACGGTTCATGCATGAGAACAAATACAGGAGAATTAGTGGCCGCGTATGCCGTGACCACTGAAACTGAAGTTAAAGAAACACATCGTATTGACACACTGTCTGCTCAAGCGGCGGAGCTCATCGCTCTGACCCGAGCTTGTATTCTAGCCAAGAACAGAAATGTTAACATATACACAGATTCCCGTTATGCATTCGGAGTTGTACACGACTTCGGAGTTCTCTGGCAAGAACGAGGTTTCCTGACCTCTCATGGGGCCAAGATTCAACACGGTCCCCTCATTCAAGCACTGTTAGAAGCAATACATTTGCCCTCGGGCATATCAGTCATGAAGTGTAAAGCACATACTAAAGTTACAGATTCTGTTTCCCAGGGTAACGACCTGGCAGACCAGACAGCAAAACATACAGCATTGACTCACACCCAGATTACTGATGTGACAAAGACAATAGTACCAACACAGTGTATGTCAGTCAGAGATCCCACCCTAGACGTAATCGATATCCAGACACACGCTACTCCAGATGAAATAAAGAAATGGACTGAACTAGGAGGGATTCAGACAGATCAAGGTTGGATGACGGAGGGAAAATCTACATGGTTTCTCCCCGACTCAATGGTTCAAAGCATGATAAATACAGCACATAGTCCTGCACATCTAGGAGAGAAAGCCATGATAGATTGTTTGCAGAATCTCTGGTACAACAAACACTTACGAGCAGCAGCAAAACAGAAAGTGCGTACTTGCATGATCTGTTGTCAGTTCAATCCAGGTAAAAGCGTCCCTGTAGAGCAAGGTGGATTTCATCCTCCCGATCACCCTTTTGAAGTCCTCCAGATGGATTATATCCAGATGGACCGTTGTCGAGGTTTCAAATATGTCCTCGTAGTTGTTTGTGCACTTTCCCGTTGGACAGAAGCTTACCCAGTGTCAGATTACACCGCCCCAACCACTGCCAAGCAGCTGGTTCGTGAATTCTTCCCACGGTACGGTTTGCCCCGTGTCGTGTATTCAGATAACGGACAGCCATTCTCATCCGAGTTGATGAAACAGGTTTCCCTTTTGCTAGGATATCAGTGGAGGTTCCACTGTGTCCGACACCCCGAAGCCGCAGGCCTTGTAGAAAGGCATAACCAGACATTAAAGACCCGACTTGCTAAGATATGTCAGGAGAAAGGGGTCGACTGGATAGTCGCCCTGCCAGTTGCACTATTCTACATGAGAATGGTTGCACACTCGAGATCAGGGCTATCTCCGTACGAAGTGGTCTTTGGCAGACCACCGAATATGTGGGGGACGCCCATTCCGAAGAAAATCACTGATGTTGATTGTAATATGTTGACAGATTACCTTGCCTCCTTGATGTCTGCACTCCAATCATGTCGTTCACAGGTTGCCGCAGCCTTTCCTGACAACACTGATGTAAAGCCACATGATGTCCGTCCGGGGGACATAGTTCTCGTCCGGAATTTCGACCGGAAAAGCCCGTTGGAGCCCCGCTGGAAAGCACCAAAGATCGTCCTCCTTACCACCAGGACCGCCGTCAAGTTGGAAGGAAGAAAGGGGTGGGTCCACACGAGTCATATTAAGCTTTGCAATGAACTAAAAAACGAACTGAAACAGGACTGACTCGTCCACCCCCACCAAAGACTGTATAAAAACTAGTGACTTTGAAGTATCCGAACGAGAGAAAACTCCCCAAGAGGAATACCGTATGAAACTCCGATCTAGCAAGTCAGACAGTTTAATTGTTTAAGTCCTCCCCTAGGTGAATCGGTTAAATAGTTTCTGACATGTATCCCCTAGATCGAGATAGAGAGAGAGAGAGACAAGTCAAAAGAAATACATACTGTAAATCACTGCGTAGTCACTGTATAGTGACATTGTTAATAATGTTTTTTCTAAGTGTTCTAATTATTATTGCCAGTATACTGCTTCCTATATACTGTCCTATCTTCAAACATGAACAATCTGTCTACAATGTCTCTGCTGAACACACTTTTAGCAAGTTACCTTTACACGAACTCTCTTACAGACTTGCGCTGCGCAACAATACATTCATTAGTATGTTACACCACTCCCATCAGACTAACAATGCTACAGACTGCTGGATATGTGGCCGACTCCCTCCCTACCAGAATTACAAGGGAGCCCTTCCCCTCTTTCCGTACCCGTTCACTCACAACGGCTCCTGTGGGGCATGGTTTAAAATAATTAATTCCTTAGATCCCGATATTGCTGTTTTCGATGGGGGCTGGGTTTGGGGAAACCTGAACTTAGTCCTGCTCGACGTCTGTTACCCTGATAAGGAGGGACTTCCCACTCGAATAGGAACTGATCTAGAAAATGAAGTATATGGATTAGGTAACTACACAATTAGCCTTATGATCCTTACTGTTGAATCCGAGGCTGCACCAGGTCTGCCGCATATGCTAGTATTACCAGTCACTGGCGAATTATGTGTCCGAAAGAAAGGTTCAGTACACTTAGGTCATAGTAAATGCACTACTGTGGTCGAATTCAGTGATCATGGTAAATCGTCCTTCAAAGCTATCAGTCACTCCTATTTTGTTTGTGGTCATACCGCATACATACGTCTGCCTCCAGATTGGGATGGTACCTGTTATATTGCATTCCTTCTGCCACCTGTTTTTCTAGCTCCCCCTGATTACCATAGAAATACAAATCTAGTCAAGAATAGATCCAGAAGAGATATCCCACTTGTCGACTACACAGAAACGGCATGGGAACAGTACACTGATTTTAATAAAGGATTCTTTTTCTTTTTAGGACCTGTCCAAAACAGTAAATTAATACGTAGATTAACTAGAACACTTGAAGCTGTAGTACATGAAACTGCCTCCGCCTTAGGTAACTTAACAGAGGAGCAATCTGCTATGCGGGTTGTTGTCCTTCAAAATCGTCTTGTTATTGACGTCATCTTGGCAGATAGAGGTGGAGCCTGTAAGGTCATCGGGTCAAGTTGCTGCGTTTTCATCCCGCAAAACGCGCCATCTGTCTATCAAGCTATTACCCGTCTGCATAAAATTGCAAATCAGATACATCAGAATCCAGGCACCTGGACTTGGTCCGGTTGGTTCTGGAAAACGTTATCCGCTTGGGGATGGAAGATCCTATCCTTCCTAGGCATTGGCCTTGTCATAGTATTCAGTTGCTGCCTGTGCCTACAGTGTGGGCCAGCGATTTGTGGACTATGTGCCACATCGTGCATTGAACATTCCAGTTTCCTCTCAAACAGTCAAAAGAAGAAAGATGAACAAATAATGTTACAAGAACAGACTGATCGATTCATGAGGATCGATATATCATGAAGGGTCCGTAGGGAACAAGGAGGGAATGAGGTAATATAGATTTTTGGTCAAGTTATGTTCCCTAGCGTGTACCCCCCCGACTCCATGTACGAGGTTAAAGTGCATGTAACTTCCCTCCTGTGCCAGCTATGAAAGACGCAAATACATTTGCGTCCAACGTTAACATGTCCTCTTTCAGACCCACCATGAATGGGTTGAATAGGCCGTTCCTAAGTATGCCTTGCCAACGTCTTTTTGAGGTGTACCTTACACGTTTTTCAGCTCTGGCAAAGTAGGCCTGAATTTCTGCCATCGAGCCCTTTCTGTTTTCTGACTCTGAAAGCCTTCAGCCCAGGCTGCCCCCGTACCCGTGAACTCTGACTTACTTCTAGCGCGGCCCTCCGTGCTCAGCTTAGCCTGCTGCCTGCCAAGATTGACTACAACCTTCGAGTTATCTGTTTCCCTTCCCGAAGACGCATTCTTGCCCACTAGCTTAAGTAAACATTCCCCCAGCTGTAGAGCAAAAGGGCCTGGCCGTCCTGTCTTTATGCAAGTAATTCATAGCCTCCGTTACCATGCTACCAGGGAAGGCCCATGCCCCCACGCTTCTCATGCAGACACCCAGGCGCTTATACACGCACTCACAGTCAGTATAGAATAGCTTCTGCCCTAGAGACCTTTCCGCCCAGATAGTCCAGTTCCTAAACACCAGATATCAGATATGATAGAAGTACAAGTTGATCTGACATGCCAGACTTCTGTCTCTTCCCGTCAGTGTAAATGTCAAGTCCCCATGCACCCTCTAGTCTCACGTGCATCACACGTCATGCAGCTGCGCGCGCATCCAAGCCTCAGATTTCTGCTGACCTTGCAACATTTCTAGTTTAGTGCCACCCACATGTGTCACTTACTTGTGACGTTTCTAAAACACGCCTCCAGTTACGCCTTGTCCACGCCTTCTGATTACGCACTAGTAACACATGGATACTGTTATCTTGTCTCCTCTCAGCTGTTACGCCTCCTGCAGTGTTGCTTATGGCATGAATTAAGTATATAAGCTATGTACTGTTAATAAAATGTAGCGCTCTATCCCTTCTGACACCCCTGTGGTGGTCAGAACATGATATCCTGGTCATGACCATTCCTTTCTAAGGAATAAAACCCCTAAGAACTCTAACACCACGGACTCTGTCTTTTTTCTTCCGATCTGAGTTATTATTGATTAAGTACTTACCTTGCATAGAAATTAAGAGAGTAAATTATTTATTTACGTCACTCTCTCCATCTCTCTCTCCATCTCTCTCTCTCTCCATCTCCATCTCTCTCTCCATCTCTCTCTCCATCTCTCTCTCCATCTCTCTCTCCATCTCTCTCTCCATCTCTCTCCATCTCTCTCTCCATCTCTCTCTCTCCATCTCCTCTCCATCTCTCCATCTCCTCTCCATCTCTCCATCTCCCCATCTCGCTCTCTCCCCATCTCGCTCTCTCCCCATCTCGCTCTCTCCCCATCTCGCTCTCTCCCCATCTCGCTCCCTCTCCATCTCGCTCCCTCTCCATCGCTCTCTCTCTCCATCGCTCTCTCTCTCCATCGCTCTCTCTCCATCTCCCCCCATCTCTCTCCATCTCCCCCCATCTCTCTCCATCTCCCCCCATCTCGCTCTCTCTCCATCTCGCTCTCTCCATCTCCCCCCATCTCTCTCCATCTCCCCCCATCTCTCTCCATCTCCCCCCATCTCTCTCCATCTCCCCCCATCTCTCTCCATCTCCCCCCATCTCTCTCCATCTCTCCCCATCTCGCTCTCTCCATCTCTCTCCCTCCATCTCTCTCTCTCCATCTCTCTCCATCTCTCTCCATCTCTCTCCATCTCTCTCCATCTCTCTCCAGCTCTCTCCAGCTCTCTCCAGCTCTCTCCAGCTCTCTCCATCTCGCTCTCTCCATCTCGCTCTCTCCATCTCGCTCTCTCCATCTCGCTCTCTCCATCTCTCTCTCTCCATCTCTCTCTCTCCATCTCTCTCTCTCTCCATCTCTCTCTCTCTCCATCTCTCTCTCTCTCCATCTCTCTCTCTCTCCATCTCTCTCTCTCTCCATCTCTCTCTCTCTCCATCTCTCTCTCTCTCCATCTCTCTCCATCTCTCTCCATCTCTCTCCATCTCTCTCATCTCTCTCATCTCTCTCCATCTCTCTCCAGCTCTCTCCAGCTCTCTCCATCTCGCTCTCTCCATCTCGCTCTCTCCATCTCGCTCTCTCCATCTCGCTCTCTCCATCTCGCTCTCTCCATCTCGCTCTCTCCATCTCGCTCTCTCCATCTCGCTCTCTCCATCTCGCTCTCTCCATCTCGCTCTCTCCATCTCTCTCTCTCCATCTCTCTCTCCATCTCTCTCTCTCTCCATCTCTCTCTCCATCTCTCTCTCCATCTCTCTCCCTCTCCATCTCTCTCCCTCTCCATCTCTCTCCCTCTCCATCTCTCTCCCTCCATCTCTCTCCCTCCATATCTCTCCCTCCATATCTCTCCCTCCATATCTCTCCCTCCATATCTCTCCCTCCATATCTCTCCCTCCATATCTCTCCCTCCATATCTCTCCCTCCATATCTCTCCCTCCATATCTCTCCCTCCATATCTCTCTCTCCATATCTCTCTCTCCATATCTCTCTCTCCATATCTCTCTCTCCATATCTCTCTCTCCATCTCTCTCCATAACTCTCTCTCCATATCTCTCTCTCTCCATATCTCTCTCTCTCCATCTCTCTCTCCATATCTCTCTCTCCATATCTCTCTCTCCATATATCTCTCTCCATATCTCTCTCTCCATATCTCTCTCTCCATATCTCTCTCTCCATATCTCTCTCTCCATATCTCTCTCTCCATATCTCTCTCTCCATATCTCTCTCTCCATATCTCTCTCTCCATATCTCTCTCTCCATATCTCTCTCTCCACATCTCTCTCTCCACATCTCTCTCTCCATATCTCTCTCTCCATCTCTCTCTCTCCATATCTCTCTCTCCATATCTCTCTCTCCATATCTCTCTCTCCATATCTCTCTCTCCATATCTCTCTCTTCATATCTCTCTCTTCATATCTCTCTCTCCATATCTCTCTCTCCATATCTCTCTCTCCATATCTCTCTCTCTCTGCATCTCTTAGTGAATTAGGTGATGTTAAAACGGCAGAGCTTTTATCCTTAACCAGAAGTCGAAAAAGAAAAATTAGCTAGTTTAACTGATTTGTGTGGGGTGGGGGTAGAATACCATGTACTTGTGTGTTAATTTTGATTGTTTGTGTAGCATTTTATATCTTGGGTTTCAGTCTGCATTAAAAGCATGGTCCCCTGCATGTCTTGCGATGTCAATGGTAACTAATAGTATGTCGTTTTCTTAAGAATGTGGGGTCTGATGAAACAGTCAGAATACTGATGTATCAAGTACACATTTGACTGAATATTTGTCCATTCCTGTCTTCCGTTTCCACAGGTATGGGATCCAGGCAAAAAATTAAGCTAATGTGGGAAATATCCGCAAGTCCATGGAGCTGGCTAACGAAATTCACCCCAGTGAAGAGATAAAAAGCAATATCACAAATCTTCAATGCAAACTGTTCGCTCATCAAAAAGAAGGGATCGCTTTTCTACATGATCTTTATCGTTCCAACAAAAAAGGCGGTTTGCACACAGGAGGGCGGCCTGCGTGGGACCCCCCTCCCCGACACTCACCCCCCCTCCTACCCTCCACCCTCAGTCCCAGAGCCCACAGGTTCACGGACAGACCTCAGATGCACAGGGTACAGCGTCTCACCTGCACACAGGAGGGCGGCCAGCGTGGGACCCCCCCCCCCCGACACTCACCCCCTCGTACCCCCCCCGACACTCACCCCCTCGTACCCTCCACCCTCAGTCCCAGAGCCGCACTCTGACTCACAGACTTGGTAAGTGTACAAAATGAAAGCTGCTGAGTGCTGACATTTTTAATGTTCCTGCTAAGGTCGGAATTTAAGGTTTAATATCATAATCATGACTAGATATTTGTATTACGATACGATTAGGTTACTAAGGCACTTCCGTTTCTCATGCTTTACAGCACTTTCAATATCTTCCTACAGTTTTTCATGGCTTAAATGAGTGTAAATTCTGATGTTTACCTCATATTCATTTTGTTGGTGTGAAAGTTTCACCCATAGTTGTTGAAGTATCACTCATAAATAAAAATAAATAATGAAAATGTCACACAGCGCAATCTGAAACCTTGGCAGTTATGTTCCTTCCCTCTGAAAACCGTTTAGCTCTTACCTCACTCAGCCTCCGGAAGCACTCCACAGCGGTGGCAGCCAGTGCCAAGGTCTCTATGGCAGGGGTTAGTTCCCTTCTGCTGCAGCAGCAAATCGCCCAGCACTGCCACTGTCCCACACTCCACTCCTCATGAGAGCGCGTAGTGGTGAAGCACGTGACGCGTCACTGCTACGTTCTTAGCGCAAGGGCTGCCAAAATAATGCCTAGGGCCGTCATTGGAAGCGCTGGCACGCAACAAGATTGACGGCCCTGGGACGGACCCACAAGGAACTACAATAAACGCGGTACGTTGGGGCAGGAATTATAATCACAGAGTAACAGGAAACGTTTACCAGCCAAAAAGAATTGCACCGGGAGGTCAGTAGAGACATGATTGGCAGATTGAAAGCGAGAGGATATAGCAGGAGCACGATCAATAGGGCAGTTCACAGTGCTGATAACAGAAGGAGGGAGTGCAGTCTATTGGGAAGAAAGGTCAGACACCTAGGTTAGTAACAAGATACACTAATGAACATCTATGTGTTGGTAACAGAATGAGAAAATATTGACACCTCATAAAATATTACCCAGTAGTAGGACAGGATGCACCCAAGAACCCAATCATCACTTTCTGTAAAGCTAAGTCAGTGCGAGACTATCTGGTTAGGAGTTACATGGAGAAGCCCAAGTGGATGTCATGAAGCAGAGATTTTATAAGTGCAGGGCCTGCAATGCATGTAAGCAAAGGTAATAAATTCAAAGCCTGCTGGTGCTGTACCAATACAGACCCTTTACGCGCGGTGCCTCCGTTCGATTGCCTGCACAGCGAGATGAATGCAACCACTGGAATGAGAAGGGAGAACTATAGTAATGCGGATTACAGATAATTAGAAAAACACTTCATCATTCTCTTCCACGGCATTACATGAGGGAATACCTAAACATTATACATTCAGTCTCATGCCGTAAAACATGAAAATGCACACAATGACCTGCTTCTGCTTCTCACACTCCTCTGGCAATGACACACGATAGTACAATGGACAACAGCTGGTCTCTTAAAGTTGGGTGACTCTTGTCAATATTACACACTAATGAGAGGCATCAAAGTTCCCTGCAATGCTGTTCAGTTGAGTGATAGTAAAGCGCGGAATTTGAAATGACGAGCAATTTTAAAAGGTGAACCTAGTATGTGTATTAAGGGAGAGGATGGTAGAGAGTGCGCAGCCTGGGATGAATATGAAGAAGCCAGGTATGGAAATCATCCTGAAGGAGTCTGTGCGAAGGAGAACCAAAGGGAGAAAAGTAGTTTAATGGTTAATTCAGAGTGAAATTCTGAAAAGGTGGGAGTGGAAAAGTCTCAGAAATCAACGTATGGAAGTTAGAAATTGGCATACTGGTTGACTGGGATGTGATTCCGGGTCAAGCAGCAACCAATCAGGGTTACGGGTGGGCAGTGAACTCTGCTCTGCTGGTGGAGTATACAGAGTTTTACTACTTCTTACTCCGTTTCAAGTGCAAAGTTTGACAAAAAAAATCTCCACCATGTAGTGGAGTTAACCAGTGCCGCTACCCTTAGGTCCAATAACTACCCTGTGAGAGATGCTATGTGTGGGGTTGTTGTCTCTCTTTCATTTTCATGTCTTATTTGTGTAAGTAGCACCTCTAAAATGAAATTCAGTGTTTTTAAAGCGCAAACAATTAACCGAGTGTGTCAAGGCGCTGGAGGCCGTAGGGAAGATAAAGCTAGCTATTGCCCGGAGTCACATAGTGCTGGGCTGACCTGCCGTCCGGGGCCGGGGATGAAACCCTGAGCCCCCATGTTCTGGAGTCAGCTCACCTGGCCGCTGCACCACACAATTCTTGTGGCCGGGGGGCAGCCATCCCTCTTCTCTTTGTCTTGTCGCACTAGTCGTGCGGGGAGCATGTGCCTCATGCACTTTTTCGTACTTAGGGCCAGCAGCCTCTCGGGGGGAGCTTCGTGTATGTTCACCAGATCCCATCCGACTGTGCAGTGTTCTCGTCAGCTGAAGACCTCTGCTGTAGAATCAGAATTGGATATAGCCATGTAGTGAAACTATGAATATTGAAAAGTGGTCATCCCTTTACTAGACAATATAAATGGAAAAACAAACTAGATCAAGCTTGGTACATTGAGGCACATATTTTAAGACCAGATATGTGTATGGTCCGGCAGTCTTTGAAATATACAATCCAGTAGGAGCATTAACATTAAGGAAATATGTATACATTACACATGTATATCATTGCTTTTACAGCAAGTTGAGGAAGGGAAACTACATATGAAACAAACCGTTTAATCATTCCATTTTTGGATTAAAGTCTTTCAGTGAGTAGACGTCTGTTTGAGAACCAAAGTGGGTGTGATTACCACTTCACCATGGGTTGTCTTCACATATTATGTATACATGTGGACTCTAGAATTCCACTTTATGGAACATATTTCCTAAGAACACACTAGTTACATAAAAAGGCATTAAGACAAATGCAGAACTACTTGAATAGTGCCCTCTAGAACATCGTATTTGGGAAGGAATGAGGGTCACCTGGTGATTACTTACAGCTTGGGTTTAGTGATGTTTATATCTATTTTATCATGTATGGTTTTTAAGAAACAGACATTTAAATTATTATTATATATATATATATATATATATATATATATATATATATATATATATATATATATATATATATATATATATATTTTATACACACACACACAACACACACAACACACACAACACACACACAACACACACACAACACACACACAACACACACACAACACACACACACAACACACACACACAACACACACACAACACACACACTTACCCATACATAAACCTTATCTGGTATTGGCGCAGGGAAAGGCAGGGGCTGGATGCCATGTTGGCATGGAAACATTTCGGTAACGTCTGGTCCAAATAGGTTTGGTAACAAAGGGTTAAGGCCACAGCCGTCTTCTAAAGAGCATGCTGGAAACACAATGGAGGTATGGAAACAACTAAAGAAAAATGTACAAGCCACGCTCCATTTCATTTGTAGATCAAGGAATAATCTACCCTGGCCAGATGCCGTAATGATGGTAAAATGGTAAATTGGCCAAAGGGTACTTGAAAGGGGTTGGATTGAATATGCCTTAACCAAACAGTTTTTCCGAAGTTCTTTTGAAGGGTGGAAAGGAGGGGGCAGCATTTGAAACCTGCAGATGGCCTTTTATCTCAATGTTAAAGAGGCTTATCGATGTTTTGAGCAGGATACATGGAACATGAGCTGGGATTTAAAAGGTGAATTGGAAAATTGGAAGTAGGGCTTATAAGAAGAGGAGAGAGACTATGTAGTCGGGAATGTATACCCATAATATACATCAGCGCTCTAGACGAAAACAAAAAGCTTGCGCACACTATCTTAACCCCTTAAGTGCTCCAGTCGGCTGTCGTGAGCACTACCTGGCTGATGCTGCGAACGGCCGACGCGGCCCCGCCCGTTTCTTCGAACGTTCCGCACTGGCGCAGAACATTCGAAACAGCTAAAGTGTTACATCATTAAAATTAAACTTCTGCATGGTAAACTGCAGTTACAAATAGATTTGATGTATTTGGTTACCGTGAGATTCAACACTGAATGACAAAAGGGAACAGTTTGGTACCAATCAGTGTAGACAGTGCAAGTTTCACTCATTCGTGTACAACACATGCAGCAGGAGTGAATAATACCAACCTAATACAATCTTGCCCCCAGATAGGTACCGCATAATTAGTGAGCTTCTTTCGCACAGAGCATCACAGACATAACAAGCTTCCCTCACATACTGGAAAAGGACAAGCACTGCAAACTCCATCTACAAACAGGTACTGTAAGAGTTCCCCATTTACTCCTACAGGCAGCCGTTACTATAAATTCAAAGCAGCAAAGTCTACTCACTAGAGGAGAACCTGAAGAATCCAAGAGCTGGCCAGTACATCATGTGATAATGTGCCAGAATCTAAAGAAATATAAGTGTGATACTAAAGTCGGGGCACCTCAAATGAAATTGAATGGAGGAAGAAAGCTTTTAAGTTTCCCACATCCCTGCCCCACACATCTCAGTAGCTGGAGAAAAAGAGGACTTCAAGTGTGAGGATCTTCTTCAAACTTTCTGGAATTCAACACACACAAAACCCAATCTGAACCAGAGGGCTGGTCCAGTCATGAACCAATTGCTCTTCCACCGTCAAACTCCAGGAAAGCCATACAGCAAATGACTGTCCACCGTTTGAGAAGAAAGTCAAATTCTTGGTGATACCTTAACTGTTTTCCCTTCACAAACCACTACAGAAAAAACTAGACTTAAGGTCTTAGAAATTCTCCACGTGGTCACTACCCTGATCTATCTCTATTGCTCAGCAGCATTTGACCCAGTCAGCCACAAAATCCGGATAAGTAGTCTCAAATTTTGTGGGCGACAGGACTCCGTACAGGAATGATGCACTATTTTTCTTGAAAGATGGGATGTAGAGTGATTCTCATCACTTTGAGACCCCCTTTCAGTCACCCCAGATGTTTCACAAGGATCTGCACTCACTTTGTCTAGACCAATTAGGAACCATGGAATAGGCCAGAGTGCCCTTTATAATGTTGTGTAAAGTACAGCAATGTCTCTTTAAATCACCTCCTTTCACTACTACTACTAGACCAGATAATGCCTGCAACAATTTCACTCCCTTCATCACCTCTTGGTCTTTTTTAAATACCCCACTATTAAAAATCGTGACACGTGACTTTCTGCTGTGGCACCTCAAGCTTTTTTGATCTTAAAAACCATTTACTTTCGTATCCTCTTTAAGATTAATCTCAAGTCTCATCCTTTGAAAAATGGTCCACTGCTCTATGCTGGTGCCTCTGGTGAGAGTACGGAGACCCCTAGGGTTGTACAAGGGCTTTAGAAATCTTAATTGATGTAAACCCAAATATGCCCGAGCTGCAGCTGGGAGTCCAATTGTGGAGAAAGAATACAACTAAACAACTAGGCTAATAAAAAGCTAGGTAAATCCAGCGCATAAGAAACACAATGTGGTGGATGTATACAAATTAATCTGAATCCATCAGGTGCTACAATCAAAGTCAAAATGAAAATAAAGGGGACAATATTAAATGTGTGGCAGTTGAGGGACATTATAAAGGTCCTAAAATAAAACACTTGCTTTGTGGGGACCCATTGAAGCCAAAGTGAACTGGTGTGAAGTCTTACCTTGCAGAAGCATCCTTACCTCAGATCCCTTCCCTATGGTAGATGAAGAGTTGGTCAAATAACCTTCCCCTCTGGAGGGTGCGCTCAAGGTCACATGTGTAGCTGGCAGTCCTGGGTAATGAAGCTGTGAATGAGATGCCAGGACATAGGTCAGAAGATCCAAGAGGGTCTGGAATGAGCCTTCCTCCTCAGCATAGAGCGGCCCTGCTGGAAGACATGAACAAACAGAAAGCAAATTCAGCAACACATAGCAAACCTGCTCTATATACACAGATGGAAGTTCTTGCATACCCACACTGGGAGATGAGCCACCATAGTCAGTCTTTTATTGTACAGTTAATTAAAACCTTTACAAACAAAGCAAGCTAAAACGTACAACATACCAGGTTAGAAAACATGTAGTAAGAGCAAACAAGGCTGAATACAGACAGAGGATTCCGCCGAGCTATATTTTAAAAAGTAGATAAAAGTGATCAGTGCAGGTAAACAGAACAAACCTTTGAACATAAATTTAGAAAGAATGTGCAAAAAGTGTGAGGCAACAGATCTGCAATTAGTACTATAAAAAAGTACAGGTAATGTAGTTCTGCTGCTTGTTGGAAGAATAGGACCATGCCAGGAATGTTGTTAGATTCTTAAGGACCTAATATGATAGAGGTTTACTTAATGCCTCAGTCGGTGAGAATTTAGATAGTTTGTCATCAAGTATGACCATGTTGAATTTGCACCCTCAAAGTCACACCAGAATAGGCCGTGCATGGAATTTGGTGGTGCAGATCTGAGCCAGGCACAAAATTGCGGAAACAGCAGCCTCGGGCCAAGTGCAGTTCTGCGAGGTTGTCCTCTAGCCTCACTTCCACCGGTGATACTCTTTGGAAGGTTGAGAGTACCTTTGTAGATTCTGGTTACCAGTTTGTCTTCAGTTCCAGCTTCCCTACCCTAGGTAATTTCACTCCCGTAAGTTAGTGCGGGGAGGACTTTTGCTTTCATCACCTGGAGATGGGGGGGGGGGTCGAGGATTGGTCCTCATAGCTTCAGGGCAACAGCTGAGAGAGCAAACATTAAACTTTAGGTTCTGTGCTTTTTGCAGAGCATAGATGAGATGTGAATGATCCTTTCCTATAAAGAAGGATGCCCAGATATTTATAATCCTTGCTGTGATTGAGCCAAACACCACTAAGCTGCCCCCAACTATTGGTTTTAGGCTGAATCAGTCATGCTCTTTGATTGATTACAGACGTTTAACTGTGTGGGATGGAAAGTTGCCATTGAAGGCCAATCTCGGTCTAACTGAGGAGCACGTGTGTCATGTATTGGCCTCCTAGTCTGGGTGGGTGGCAGTTTGCTTTGTCGAGGTGCTAAGGCATGTCTGCTATGTATACATTAAACAGCAAGGGAGCAAGCATGTAGCCTTGCTTCTGTCTAGGATACTCCTTAAAATACCGGAGTGTCATGCACCCAGGTGTTCAATGAGACAACTCCTGCAATTTATTCCAAAGGGGGCTTCTTGGTGTGTGTCATGATCTGCGTGGCGCGGGAGAGCGCTGAACTCTACCTTAGTACAGAAGAAGGATGCAGCCGGGAAGTTCAGGAACTACAAGATCCGGCATGCCAAGCGGGTGCGTCACACCCGGAAATGAGTATATAAAGCGCTTGGGCCGTAGGGACATTGTCGAATATTTTGATTCCTGATCAGCTGTCCGTTGTGTCCCGTTTGTTCAGAGTCCACGGGAACAAGGCGCTGTGTCCAGATTGACATTGGAGTAGGTATCGCAGTTTGGAACTACGGTAAAGTCTCCAAGAAACGAGCGGCTGCTCGTTGTACTTTGCAGTTGTGAGTCTCGGTCGAGCGTTGGTTTTTACGCTCCTGAGACGGACAGGAATAGAGACGCCCACCAAAGGAGGTGGTTGCTGCGTCTCTATTTTGGGGTTACTCGTTGCATCTTGTACCATTCCGGTAGAGCACCTGGACAGGTGTTCCAGAGGCTCTAGTTGTACGGAGGACTCCTCATCGTGCTCCCCCCATCAGTCGTATTCGAACGGCATTTTCTGCCGTTTCTCTGCACAGTGTCCTCTGTTGGCCGGACACCGGGACCGGTGTCCATGCAGAGGACGGTTGGATCTCGGCTCTTATATTAGAAGCCAACGGCTGATGGGTAACGTATGAGAGACCTTGTGTTACGAGACTTAATCGCACTTTCTATTATTTTGTATTCCTTATTTCTATGTGTACTTGTGTTTATTAAACAAGAACATAGACAAACAATTGTTTCCGTGGTTTGTTTTGCCATTAGTCCTCGATCCCGAGAAGTGGGGGATTACATAATATTCGACCTTACATTTCAATGGTCTCCCGATCGAGGCAGACAGAACATGGCCACACTGGACGATGTGGTGGCAGCCTTGGCAGCAGTTCAAGTAGAGCTTGCCGCGTCCAGACAAGAGAATGCGGACTTAAAGGCCAGGTTTGACGCAGCTCAGACGAATCCCTTCGATGCAGGAAACGCCACTGGGACTACCGCCCCTGCAGTGGTAGTAGAGATGCCTGTGGCTGTTCCTCTAGCCAATCCGGAACGATACAGCGGAGACCGCGAAACTGTTCAAGTGTTCATGACACAGGTGGCTTTACATTTATCCTGTAAGCCGAAGGCGTTTCCCACAAGTCAGACCAGAGTGGCCTTTCTCATCTCGTACCTCGCTGGAAACGCGGCTCAATGGGCAGTGCCCCTGGTGAGCAGGGATGACCCCATCCTATGTGATTGGGATGCGTTTCGTGAGGAATTCATGAAAGTGTTCGATAGACGGGCGGATACCTACACCGCTGATCGTGAATTACTCGAATTACGTCAGGGCAACCACGACGTAGTACATTATTTAAATGCCTTTCGTCGGCTAGTTGCGGAAACGAAATGGCCTGTGTCTAAACAAATAGCTGTGTTCCACCAAGGTCTGAGTGAAGATCTCAAGGATGTTGTAGCACAAATCGACCCCCAGCCCAAGACCTGTGAAGGGCTAATAGCATTGGTCCTACGATTGGATCATCGGTTAGGAGAACGCAGAGGAGATCACAAAGAGAGAGTGAAAACCTTGCCCTCTCCGGGGACGTCGGGGGCTTCAGAAAGCAGTGTCTCTACTAAGGCCGAGCCCATGGATATTGGGGCAGTTCGGGCCAGTCTCCCGCCACAGAAAAAGAAACCCAACGTAAACAGGGCCTATGCCTGTATTGCGGCAAAAAGGGACATTACGTTCGTGAATGTCCGGGTAAACCAAAGACTAACCGCAACAGGGCTGGTAGGCCTGTAACCGCTGCTATCGATGTACCGTCGGAAAACTCCTTGACTCCCTGAGAGACGAAGGGACCTCTCGGAGTCGCACTGTCATCCCTTCTTTGTTGAGTTCTTCTGAATCCCTGCCACAGCACATCTACATCACAGTCCACATCGGTGTAGACGCCAGGTGGAAGGCGGTAGAAGCCATGGTGGACTCCGGGGCCACTGGTGTTTTTATGGACCAAGAAGAGGCTGAGCGACTGGGGATCAGCCTGGTACCCAAGGAGCGCCCTGAGGAGGTGTATGCGATGGATGGAAGACGACTTATCACAGGCCCCATAGGGCATCACACCAGGTGTATGGAGAGGAGCATGAAGAGGGCATCGATTTTAGCGTCATTCGAGCCCCAAAGTATCGGATCATCTTGGGCCTTCCCTGGCTGGTAAAACACAACCCGATAGTGGATTGGGCAACCCACCAGATCAGGATGACAACGCCGTATTGCGGCCAACACTGTGGAGTGCAAACGGGGCCCACATCAGGAACGGCAAGAGAATACATGGTCGCCACAGCGGCCGAGAAAGCAGTTGTGTTGCCCGAAGTCTACCATGCCTTTCAGGATGTCTTCGATGAGGCTAGGGCTGAAGTGCTGCCCCCGCACCGGGTCTACGATTGCCAGATTGATTTGGTCCCCGGTGCCAGAATTCCTAGCGGACGATTGTACGCCCTGACGGAACCGGAGAATCTCCATTTGCGCTCATACCTGTATAAACTCCTGGGGTTAGGGTTCATCAGACCCTCAAAGTCTCCCGCCGCTTCACCCCTTTTCTTCATCCCGAAGGCCAATGGTGAGTTAAGGGCCTGCCTGGACTTCCGGGAGCTGAACGCTATCACCGTGAAGAATCGATATCCTCTGCCGCTCATAAGTGTACTACTGGAACAGGTGAAACAGGCTCAAGTGTACACAAAACTGGATCTCAAAGGGGCATATCATCTGGTGCGGATGCGCGATGGCGACGAATGGAAGACGGAGTTTAAGACCCGCTTCGGTCTCTTCGAATACCTGGTCATGCCGTTCGGGCTCTGCAACGCTCCTGCGGCCTTCCAGTACTTCTTAAATGAGGTGTTCAGAGACATCATGGATGAGTACGTCGTGGTGTACATTGATGATATCCTCATCTATTCCAACAATGAGGCGGACCATGTACACCACGTGGCCACCGTACTCCAGAGGCTCAGAGAACACCAGCTGTTTTGCAAACTAAGCAAATGCGACTTCCACGTAACATCTGTGGAATTCTTGGGAGTGATGCTGAGCCCAGCAGGACAGGAAATGGCAGAACGTAAGGTTAAGGCTGTGGAAGAATGGCCAACACCACAAGGGGTGAAAGACGTACAGTGCTTCATTGGGTTCGCCAATTTTTATCGTCGTTTCATCAATGGGTTTTCAGGATTGGTGGCCCCTATTACACAGTTGTTGCGGAAGGCGCAGCCCTTCATATGGACCGCAGAAGCGCAGAATGCCTTTGAAAAACTAAAGAAAGCCTATATTTCTGCGCCTATCTTGGCTCATCCGAATCCTGAATTACCGTATGTGGTAGAAGCAGATGCTTCCGAGGTGGCCATAGGAGCCATATTGTCTCAAAGACACCAACACTCTGGAGTGTTGCACCCCGTGGCGTTCATGTCCCGAAAGCTGAACCCTGCTGAAAGAAATTACCATATTGCAGAGAAGGAACTCCTTGCCATAAGGGACGCTTTTGCGGAGTGGAGACACTGGTTGATGGGGGCCAGACATGAGGTGACGGTGTACACGGACCACCGCAATCTGCAGTTTATGACGGCAGCAAAACACCTATCACCACGGCAAATGCGGTGGATGCTTTTCTTTTCCGGATTTCGTTTCCACATCACCTACAGGCCAGGCTCGGAAAACAAGAAAGCGGAAGCCTTGTCACGTCAATCATC
The DNA here is from genome assembly GCF_964263255.1 of Lissotriton vulgaris. Classification (NCBI taxonomy): domain Eukaryota; kingdom Metazoa; phylum Chordata; class Amphibia; order Caudata; family Salamandridae; genus Lissotriton; species Lissotriton vulgaris. The sequence continues at coordinate 1,023,481 of NW_028250273.1, read as the reverse complement.
TGCGATTGAGGCACCCCCTGCTCCGGTGCACTCTATCATCCCGCCGGGTGCCGTGATAGGAGCGGTACAACCAGACCAGTTCCTAAAAGGGGTCCAGAAAGGAATCTGTACCTTCGCATGGAAACAATGGCTATCATGCCACAAGCAATGGAAGATGGTAGATGGTATGCCAATGCATGGCAACCGTTTACTGATACCCACTCACCGTTTGAGAAAGCAGGCGTTTGCTTGGTGCCACACGTCGCCATGCGCGGGCCATTTGGGGTTCGAGAAAACCGTGTCCAGTCTGGATAGACACTTCAGGTGGCCATCAATGCGGTCAGATGTCCGTCAATGGGGAATGGAGTGCACCGTGTGTGCCACAGCGAAACAGGACCACCGCAAACCACAGGGCCTGCTGCAGCCTCTTCCATCGCCCAACAAACCATGGGAAAGCATTTCAGTGGATTTTATAGTGGGGTTGCCAAAGTGTTAGAACCGGCTGTCTCTAGTTGGCAGAGGTATACACTTCTGACAAATAGGGACACACCTTTTCTAGTCAGGGCAAGGGGATCACACCCTTCGATAACCCCTGCTCACCCCCTTGGTAGCTTGGCAGAGCAGACAGGCTTATCTCAGAGGCTGTGTGTTAAGCAATTATGACCACATACGGTAATTAAGTGAATACACTACAAATGGGCACAACACCGTAGTATTATAAAAATAAGTATTTTTATATAAGGCTTAGCACAAGACCAAATAACGACAAAAATGTACACAATCTTAATAAATACTCGGGGAAGGGAAAAAGATAGTTCAAAGGTAGTTTCTTCTTTAGCACAAAAGTCTTTAGTATCAAAGCAAATCTTCTTCTTGGCAGTACAGTTCTTAGCAACAGGGTAACCCACAATGGGGCTACACGACGTCGAGGCAAAGTTAATCCAAAGGTTCGGCGTCGACCGCGAGGAGCGGTGCGTCGAGCCCGGAGTCACACGGACCCCCAACAACACAGTACCTTTGGATAATGAAGCACACGATGATCAGCGGCGTCGTTGATGATGCGGTTGCACAGAGTGAGCAGCGCTCACGGCGTCGAGAGGGCACGAGGGCGATGCGATCAGCAGCGGTGCAGACACGAGGTCCCTTGGAGCTGGAGCCGTACTCCCACTCACTGGCGTTGCTGCTGGCGTCGGTCGGGCCCGGCGGCCGGTCGTCGAGGAAGCGGGACACTGGGGCCGTTACCCACTACGTCGAGCTGGATTCGGCGACGTCCGTCGGCGTCGAGGTTGCTGGCTCTTTCAGAGGTGCCAGATTCACAGGTTCCAGCAAATAGCACTTTAAGCAGATGAAGTCCTTTAGCCCTGTGACTTCAGCAGGAGACTGGCACTCATCCAGTCCTTGGAGATTTTGTTAGCAAGCGTGAGAGTACACACACAGTTCCTCTCTCCTGGTTTCTTTGGCAAAAATAAAGAAGCACTGCAGGATTCCCCCCAGCAAACAGCACACTGGCAGAAGGGGTAGGCAAGTCCTCAGATCAGCAGGCCTCTTGTCCTTGGTTACAGGGTTCCTTGTCAGAAGTGATCTAAATTCTTGGTTCAGGGGTCCTTCTCTTATACCCCTTCTCAGCTTTGATCCCTTTGTCCATGCAGGGGAATTTCCCAACATCCTGGGTCTGTTGTGGGTGGAGCCGGGCAGAAGCACCTGGCCTACTCACTGAACAGGGCTGGGTCCTCAGACGCCCAGCAGGAGGTGGAGCCAGCATTGACACTGGCAGGAGCAGAGCTATCGGCCTCCTGGCAGGAGGTGGGGCTAGGATCGTCCATGGCAGGCACAGAGCCATCAGCCGCTTGGCAGGAGGTGGAGCCAGCATTGTACCAGGAAGGGCAGGCTATCAACAACTACTCTCCCCCTACTCTCAACGCAAATGTCCCACTCATCCCACACTGACTCATCCAGACCTCTTGGAGCCACCCAGCTCCTGTCACACACACGCAAGACCAGCAGAAACCAGAAATGGTTAGACAAGAAAATAGACACTTTCTAAAAGTGCTATTTTCGAACCCAGAGTCCAAAAACCATCCACACCAATGGATGCGTAATTAAACCCCGAGTTCAGGGATACCAAACTCGACATTGCACCATGCTCCCCAAGCCAGCTAGGATCATAGCATTAATAATCCCGGCGACCCATTCTAACTAATGGAGAGCAGGCTACCTCGCAATAGTGAAGAACGAAGATGGCGGTTGTTCACTATCAGGACATGCCAACTTGGTCAGGCGTGTCCTACCTTACACTTACAATGTACCCTGCCCGTGGGCCTACCATAGGGGTGACTAACATGAAGTCAAGGGAAGGTTTGAGGGGCTGGCAAGTAGGTATACTTGCGCAGCCTGCGTGACAGCACTAGGCTGCACGTGGGTCTCGCAATGACCGACCCGTAGACATTCTTTTACGAGGCCGCTCCGGTGGGTGGCACAACACGTGCTGCAAGCCCACGAGCGGCATTTGTATTTACAAGCCCCGGCACTCCTGGTGCACTAGACTAGGGACTGACAGTAAACCAAATAAGCCAAACATGGATACAATAGATACATCAATTTAACATAGGGAGCACTTGCGCTATGGCACTGATCATCAGTGGCACGGCGCCCAAAGCATATACCAGCAAAACATCGTAAAACAGTGGAGGCAAACAGAAAAAATGGAGGAGAGACTCAAGCCAATGATGTCATGTCTAACACGTGTCCCCTCCAGCTGAAATGTGGGGAGAACTACCCTTGACCTAGGGAGTCCTCATCACTAAGGCAGAAAAATCTGGACAGACCATCAGCATTGGCGTGATCTGTACCAGGGCGGTGTTCCACAGTGAAGTCCATCCCCTGTAGGGAAATGGACCACCTCAACAGTTTCGGATTCTCACCCCTCATCTGCATCAACCATCGGAGGGGCCTGTGGTCTGTCTGAACTCGGAAGTGAGTCCCAAACAGGTAGGGTCTTAGCTTCTTCAGCGCCCAGACCACAGCAAATGCTTCTCTCTCTATCGCACTCCACCTCCTTTCCCTGGGAAGTAGCATCCGACTGATGAAGGCTACAGGCAAATCTCGGCCCTCTTCATTTACATGAGCTAGAACAGCCCCCACGCCATGCTCTGAAGCGTCCGTCTGGACAATAAATTCTTTCGAAAAGTCGGGTGCCTGGAGTATAGGTGCTGTGCACATTGCAGTTTTCAGGGTGTCGAAGGCCGTTTGACAGGCATCAGTCCAGATCACGTTTCGTGGCTGCTTCCTGGAAGTCAGCGAAGTCAAGGGGTGCACAATGTTACTGTAATCCTTGACAAACCTCCTGTAATAACCCGTGAGTCCTAGGAAGGCTCTCACCTGAGTTTGGGTTTTGGGCGGCGCCCAAGCCAGGATGGTATCAATCTTGGGTTGCAGGGGGGCAACCTTGCCGCTGCCTACTTGGTGCCCCAAGTACACCACCGAACCCTGCCCAATCTGGCACTTACTGGCTTTGATTGTGAGGCCTGCTCCGCGCAGGGCCAACAACACTTCCTGGAGGTGGCGCAAGTGTTCCTCCCAGCTGGCGCTGAACACTGCGATGTCGTCCAGGTAGGCGGCACTGAAATCCTCCAGTCCGGCCAAGACCTGGTTGACCAACCTCTGGAAGGTGGCAGGGGCATTCTTCATCCCAAAGGGCATCACCCGGAAATGGTATAGCCCATCTGGTGTTGAGAATGCGGACCTCTCCTTTGCCCCATCAGTCAAGGCGATCTGCCAGTACCCAGACGTTAGATCAAACGTACTGAGGTACCGGGCAGCCCCCAACCGATCGATGAGCTCATCAGCTCAGGGGATGGGGTGCGCGTCAGTCTTCGTGACCGAATTGAGCCCTCGGTAATCCACGCAGAACCGGAGTTCTGGTGAAGCACCAGGCGCTGCAGCCTTCGGGACCAAGACCACTGGGCTGGCCCAAGGACTGCTAGAGGACTCAATCACCCCTAACGCAAACATTTTGGAGACCTCCTCCTTAATGTATGCTCTAACCTTGTCAGTCACCCTGTAAGCCTTGTGCTTCACAGGAGGGCTGTCTCCGGTGTCAACGTCATGGACACACCAATGAGTGACACCCGGAACCAAGGAAAACAGATCAGGGAATTGTCCCAACAGGTGGCGACAATCCTGTTTCTGCTCAAGGGTCAGTGTGTCAGAGAGGACCACACCATCCACTGACCCGTCTTGCTCTGTAGCACACAGGAGGTCAGGAAGAGGCTCACTCTCCTCCTCCATTCCAGCATCTGTAGCTAGGAGCAGGCCCACTTCGGACCTTTCTAAGTGGGGCTTCAAACGGTTGACATGCAGGACCCGCAAGGGGTTCCTGGGAGATTTCAAGTCCACCAAGTAGGTGACATCGCTCTTCTTCTCCACAACCTTAAACGGTCCAGTCCACCTGTCCTTGAGCGCACAAGGTTCCACAGGGGACATGACCCATACTTCCTGACAAGGCTGAAGCTCTACCAGAGTGGCATTCCGGTCGTACCAACGCTTCATCTCCTCCTGGCTGGCCTCCAGATTTGCCTGAGCAAGTTCTCTGAAGCGCCGAGTCTGGTTCCGAAAGGCCAGCATGTAACTGTATACATCCTGGGGAGGTTTCCTGGGAGATTGCTCCCAGCCTTCCTTGACCAGACTCAAAGGCCCTCTTGCCGGGTGACCGTATAAGAGCTCAAAGGGGCTGAACCCTAGAGACTTCTGCGGCACCTCTCGGTAAGCAAACAACAGGCATGGCAAGAGGACGTCCCATTTCCGCCTCATTGGTTCTTCGAGACCCATGATCATGCCTTTCAGGGTCCGGTTGAATCTCTCAACCAGCCCATTTCCTTGAGGGTGGTAAGGAGTGGTGAACTTGTAGGTTACCCCACACTCCTTCCACAGAGACTTCATATAGTTCGAAATGAAGTTGGTGCCCCGGTCTGACACCACCTCTCTGGGGAACCCCATCCGGGAGAAAACACCCATCAGTGCCCGTCCCACCACGGGGGCCGTCACTGTTCTGAGAGGGATGGCTTCCGGGTACCGTGTGGCATGGTCCACCAAGACCAGGATGAACCTGTTGCCCAGGGCTGTCTTGGGGTCCAGGGGCCCAACAATGTCAATACCCACCCGGTCAAAGGGGTGCTGACCACTGGAAAAGGTTGGAGGGGAGCCTTCTGCTTCCTTCCGCTTTTCCCACTTGCCTGGCAAGTGTGACAAGTCTTGCAATGGATGTCTACATCCCTACGCATCTGAGGCCAATAAAAATGGGTGACAAGCCTGTCATAGGTCTTGTCCTGCCCCAGATGTCCAGCTAACGGAACATCATGAGCCAACCCCAGTAGGAAGGCTCTGAAGCGCTGGGGTACCACCAGCACACGGGCTGACCCAGGCTCAGCAGCCTTAGGCTCGCTATACAGGAGGTCGTTCTCCCAGTACACAAAATGTGACCCTGACTGATCACCTGAGGATTGGGCTGAGGCCTGCTGCCTCATGCCCACAAGATAAGGGCACACCTTCTGTTCGGCACAGAATTCCTCCCTGGAGGGACCACCATCCTGCTGCCAATGGGTCAGCTCGGGCAAGTCTCCCAGTTCGGCAATTTGTTCCCCTGTGGGCTCCAGGGCATCCCCCTCAGGGTCTACCTCCTCCTGGACCACGGGAACTACGGGGGCCGGTTTCCCGCACCTCCGGCCTCTTCTCTTTACAGCTGGGTCCTGGGCCGTACTTTCAGGCTCCGGGACCCAATCAACACCCTTACTTGCTGTCATCGATCGAGTGGTTGCACACACCCACTCTGGCACGCCCAACATTTTCAAGTGCGCCTCTCTCTCCACCTTCACCCAAGGGGAGTCTTCTAAATCATTGCCCAGGAGACAATCGACAGGCATGGCGGGTCTCACAGCAACCTGAAGAGTACCTGAAACTCCCCCCCATTCAAAGGAAACCTGAGCCACCTCACACTCTTTCTGGGAGTTGTCGGCAGCTATCACGGGGTAGAATGCGTGTGGAACCACCTGCTCTCTGGATACCAAGTGACACTTGACAGCTGTCACACTCGCTCCGGTGTCTCTGAGAGCTTCCACTCTATGGCCATTAATGGTCACCCACTGCCTATATTTACTAGTGTTACTAGGCGGTGGAGGGACCATTTTCATGTCTCCTAGCGAGACCAGGGACATCTCTGCGGGACCCCTCCCACCATGGACAACCATCTCCTCTCAAGGCTACACTCGCCAACTGACGGGGGGGTGCACTAGGCGGTGCATTCGATTTATTCATGGGACACTGGGGATCGTAATACCGGTGTCCCACCTGCCCACAAGTGTAGCAGGTTAGGGGGCCCCTATGAACAGGTTTACCCGTCGGGGCCCCTGGCTTCTTCTCAGGGGGGAGGCTGGGAACCTTTCCCTTGGTTCCCTTGGGGATTACTTTGGGGCCCTTTCTGGGACTCCTTTTGTTTACCCTTGTCCCCCCCACTCTTCTTCTGGGGACCCTGCCCACCTTTGGCTGAGTCTCCCACTGGACCCTTGTGGACCCTGGTACTGACCCAGCGGTCCGCCTCCTCAGCAAGTTTTCTAGGGTTAGATATCTTGCTATCAATCAGGTGCTGGCGCAGCTCTGGAAAACAGTTATTAGACAAATGCTCCCAAGCAAACAAATCATAAAGAGCTTCATAACTTTCCACTTTGCTGCCCTTTACCCAACCATCCATGGCTCTGCAAAAATAAGACACGCATTCAACCCAAGTCGTACCAGGCAACTTCTTACATTCTCTAAAAGCTTGTCTGTACTTCTCGGGGGTTAGGCCATACCGCAACATTAAAGCATCTTTCATATGAGCATACGACATCCTATCCTCAACAGGCATGTCTAACAGGGTATCTCTTCCCTCATTCACAAAGCGACCCCACAACCCCGCTCCCCAATCCTTCTCAGGGACACGGTGGGCCAACAATGCTAACTCATACGCTTTAAACCACTGACCAATATCTTCGTTCCTATGATAATCTTTTATCACATCTTTCGGGAAATAAAACCTACTTTCTGTAGGCCCAGATGGAATGCTGCCACCAGAGGGAATGCTGCCACCAGAGGGATTAAATTCTAACTTCTTAGCTTGGATGTCCAACTCCCTCAACTTGGTATCACGCTCCAAAGCTAACTTCTCTCTTTCAAAATCTAACCTTTTGGTCTCCAAATCAGCTTCTCTTCTACCTCTTGCATTTTCTAACTCCAACTGCCCATTTATCTTTAGCCTTGCCATTTCCATGTTGTATGCACGCTCCTTCGCCCTTTCTTCTCGTTCTTCAGGGGAAAGACCTTTGGAGGAAACACTGCTTCCGGGAGAGGACTCGGGCCCATTCGCTGGCGTCTCCTCATCCCCTTCTACTGGCGGTACCACCACCGGATCAGTGGGATCTCTGGCTTCCAACCAGGCCTGCAATGCTTTGAGATAGGTTTCCTTAACCTTGAGACCTTTGGTAGGAACTTTAAACTTCTTGCAAAAGGATTTCAACTCCTCCAATCTGTAGTCGTTTAACTTCGCTCTGTCGAATTCCTCCTCAACAACAACAACAGGGGTAGTGACTCCAGTGTCACTCATGGTCAAAACTGGCAGTGTTCAAAAAATCAAGTTTCAGAAAAGCGGAGAACCAAAAATAGGATCCTTCCCAATTAGATTGTGACTGCGTTATGGTCTGCTTTCACTATGTAGCGTACATTAATCACTGCACATGAGTCAAATGCAAGGTCCAAATCCTCACCGCTGCCTCCAATGTTAGAACCGGCTGTCTCTAGTTGGCAGAGGTATACACTTCTGACAAATAGGGACACACCTTTTCTAGTCAGGGCAAGGGGATCACACCCTTCGATAACCCCTGCTCACCCCCTTGGTAGCTTGGCAGAGCAGACAGGCTTATCTCAGAGGCTGTGTGTTAAGCAATTATGACCACATATGGTAATAAAGTGAATACACTACAAATGGACACAACACCGTAGTATTATAAAAATAAGTATTTTTATATAAGGCTTAGCACAAGACCAAATAACGACAAAAATGTACACAATCTTAATAAATACTCGGGGAAGGGAAAAGGATAGTTCAAAGGTAGTTTCTTCTTTAGCACAAAAGTCTTTAGTATCAAAGCAAATCTTCTTCTTGGCAATACAGTTCTTAGCAACAGGGTAACCCACACGGGGGCTACACGATGTCGAGGCAAAGTTAATCCAAAGGTTCGGCGTCGACCGCGAGGAGCGCTACGTCGAGCCCGGAGTCACACGGACCCCCAACAACACAGTACCTTTGGATAATGAAGCACACGATGATCAGCGGCGTCGTTGATGATGCGGTTGCACAGAGTGAGCAGCGCTCACGGCGTCGAGAGGGCACGAGGGCGATGCGATCAGCAGCGGTGCAGACACGAGGTCCCTTGGAGCTGGAGCCGTACTCCCACTCACTGGCGTTGCTGCTGGCGTCGGTCGGGCCCGGCGGCCGGTCGTCGAGGAAGCGGGACACTGGGGCCGTTACCCACTACGTCGAGCTGGATTCGGCGACGTCCGTCGGCGTCGAGGTTGCTGGCTCTTTCAGAGGTGCTGGATTCACAGGTTCCAGCAAATAGCACTTTAAGCAGATGAAGTCCTTTAGCCCTGTGACTTCAGCAGGAGACTGGCACTCTTCCAGTCCTTGGAGATTTTCTTAGCAAGCGTGAGAGTACACACACAGTTCCTCTCTCCTGGTTTCCTTGGCAAAAATAAAGAAGCACTGCAGGATTCCCCCCAGCAAACAGCACACTGGCAGAAGGGGTAGGCAAGTCCTCAGATCAGCAGGCCTCTTGTCCTTGGTTACAGGGTTCCTTGTCAGAAGTGATCTAAATTCTTGGTTCAGGGGTCCTTCTCTTATACCCCTTCTCGGCTTTGATCCCTTTGTCCATGCAGGGGAATTTCCCAACATCCTGGGTCTGTTGTGGGTGGAGCCGGGCAGAAGCACCTGGCCTATTCACTGAGCAGGGCTGGGTCCTCAGATGCCCAGCAGGAGGTGGAGCCAGCATTGACACTGGCAGGAGCAGCGCTATCGGCCTCCTGGCAGGAGGTGGGGCTAGGATCGTCCATGGCAGGCACAGAGCCATCAGCCGCTTGGCAGGAGGTGGAGCCAGCATTGTACCAGGCAGGGCAGGCTATCAACAACTACTCTCCCCCTACTCTCAACGCAAATGTCCCACTCATCCCATACTGACTCATCCAGACCTCTTGGAGCCACCCAGCTCCTGTCACACACACGCAAGACCAGCAGAAACCAGAAATGGTTAGACAAGAAAATAGACACTTTCTAAAAGTGCTATTTTCGAACCCAGAGTCCAAAAACCATCCACACCAACGGATGCGTAATTAAACCCCGAGTTCAGGGATACCAAACTCGACATTTCACCATGCTCCCCGAGCCAGCTAGGATCATAGCATTAATAATCCCGGCGACCCATTCTAACTAATGGAGAGCAGACTACCTCGCAATAGTGAAGAACAAAGATGGCGGTTGTTCACTATCAGGACATGCCAACTTGGTCAGGCGTGTCCTACCTTACACTTACAATGCACCCTGCCCGTGGGCCTACCATAGGGGTGACTAACATGAAGTCAAGGGAAGGATTGAGGGGCTGGCAAGTAGGTATACTTGCGCAGCCTGCGTGACAGCACTAGGCTGCACGTGGGTCTCGCAATGACCGAACCGTAGACATTCTTTTACGAGGCCGCTCCTGTGGGTGGCACAACACGTGCTGCAAGCCCACGAGCGGCATTTGTATTTACAAGCCCCGGCACTCCTGGTGCACTAGACTAGGGACTGACAGTAAACCAAATAAGCCAAACATGGATACAATAGATACATCAATTTAACATAGGGAGCACTTGCGCTATGGCACTGGTCAGCAGTGGCACGGCGCCCAAAGCATATACCAGCAAAACATCGTAAAACAGTGGAGGCAAACAGAAAAAATGGAGGAGAGACTCAAGCCAATGATGTCAGGTCTAACACAAAGGATCAGGACTGTACGGCGGTGATGGTGGTAGTGGACTACCTCACTAAGATGGGGCACTTCATTGCCTGCAAGCAAGTACCCTCGGCAGGTCAACTAGCATTGCTCCTCCTGAAGAATGTAGTACGGCTACATGGATTACCCACCACTATCATATCAGACAGAGGCTCGCAGTTCACGGCACAATTCTGGAGGAAGTGGTGTTCGGCGCTGCATGTCAAATCGGCTTTGTCTACCAGCTACCACCCGCAAACGGACGGCCAGACGGAACGCCTTAACCAGTCCCTCAAACAATATCTACGATGTTTTGTGGATCAAGGAAAGGAGGAATGGGTAGATCACCTATGGCTGGCCGAAATCGCCTACAACAACGCTACCCACAGCTCCACCAAGTCGTCCCCTTTCTACTCCAATTATGGTCACCATCCCAGGTTTCTGCCTTTTGTTCACCCAACAAGAAACTTGCAGGTGAAAGAAGCTGCCAGGAGAGTGGCACGCATCAAGGATGCTCTTCTGCGATCTCGTGCATGTCTGGAGGCAGCTAAGAGGTCATACAAGGCGGCGGCGGACAAGAAGCGGAGATCGGGACCTCTGTATATGGTGGGGGATTATGTGTGGGTGTCCACTAGGAATCTACATTTCAGGAAGCGAAGCATGTTCCACCCTAAATACATCGGCCCGTATCGCATTACCAAGTGCCTCAGCCCTGTGAATGTACGCCTGTGTTTACCTAGCCACTTGAGGATCCATCCGGTATTCCACGTATCCCTCCTGAAATCGGCCGCTAAGGGCGATCGAATGTCCTCAGCCCCTGTGTCAGTTGACGGCGATGTGGAGTATGAAGTCGAAGGGATTCGGGATTCCAAATGGCGGGGAGGCTAGCTGTGGTATCTGGTTGCCTGGAAGGGGTACGGCCCAGCGGAACAATCATGGGAACCCGGGCTGGCATCAACGCACCACGGCTGGTCGCGGCATTCCACAAGAAACACCCGAACAGCGCGGGGCCTGTTCGGAGAGGTGGATAAGAGGGGATGTACTGTCATGATCTACGTGGCGCGGGAGAGCGCTGAACTCTACCTTAGTACAGAAGAAGGATACAGCCGGGAAGTTCAGGAACTACAAGATCCGGCATGCCAAGCGGGTGCGTCACACCCGGAAATGAGTATATAAAGCGCTTGGGCCGTAGGGACATTGTCGAATATTTTGATTCCTGATCAGCTGTCCGTTGTGTCCCGTTTGTTCCGAGTCCACGGGAACAAGGAGCTGTGTCCAGATCGACGGTGGAGTAGGTATCGCAGTTTGGAACTACGGTAAAGTCTCCAAGAAACGAGCGGCTGCTCGTTGTACTTTGCAGTTGTGAGTCTCGGTCGAGCGTTGGTTTTTACGCTCCCGAGACGGACAGGAATAGAGACGCCCACCAAAGGAGGTGGTTGCTGCGTCTCTATTTTGGGGTTACTCGTTGCATCTTGTACCATTCCAGTAGAATGGTGGATCCCCTATTTTGTAATAGTGGAACTCGTGTGTTGGGGCGTTTGCCGCTGGAAATTTTATCCAAGAAAAGAATACCTCTGTCTGCCGATATTCGTGTGCCTCTATCACCAAGACGACTGTGCCACCTTGTGTGGTCAGTCCATTTTCTATAAGTTTTGACGTTATAGATTTTCTTAAATGTGCCGGGATGATTATCGCACCCGGTTCAGTAGTACCTGTACTATCGGGACCCTGCGGAGTCGCATTTACTGCGGTTCCGTTTTCAGTGTCTGACATTTTATTGTCAGAAAGGTTTTTCAGAGCAGGTCTCCAAGGAGTCAAACATTAGGTGCACAATATTTTGGAACACTGTATCCTTCAACGTTGAATAAACCAGAGCTTTACATAGGAATCTCTTCCTACTAAGGTCTGCGGATTTTAACCTTTCACCCACTCCAGACGTCTATTGGAGTATTTACGGGAGAAACGGGTCTGTGTGAAAAATGCATGACTGAGTTACTCTAACGTCTTGCGTTAGTTTTATCGCCTTACCAAACGTTGGGCGCCATGTAGTGTAGTTCCTATTTTCCCAATAGGCCCTGCGCATTGGAATAACAAACAGTAGTATGGACGTAGAAGTGCGGATCTTCCAGGTCTCCACTGACTATGCTAAACTTAATTGGGTTTGTTACCAACTAGCTCAGAGGTCACTGGAAACTTTCTTGACTGAATAGGAAGTGATCAGCTTCCCTGGTACAGACAAGAAGGGATTCAGTTTTCCAACAACCGCATAAACATGACAACTTTGCTCCTTAGAATAAGAGTCAATCTCTAGACTTGTGTGAAACAATACAGTTATTTTACTCAGTCAGGTTTGTGCAGATTACTTTCACCAATATGCAGAGAATTGAGAGACGGGCGTTTTCAATAAAAGGGTATTATTTATTAAACAGTCTTTCTTCTCGTACGAGAGAAATGAATTGCCACAATTGCAAGACAAGTTATTATAAAAAGTGCGTACAGTAAAATGAGGATTGCGAAATAGTACTGTAAAAGCATTGATATGGTTTCTTAGCCATACAATGGTTTAAAATGAATAAAACATATATACATTCATATATACATTAGGCTAACGTACTCAACTGGTGCTTCTAACTACGCCTACCCCAGTGTACCTGACCTAAGCCTAATACTTGGAAGGGAGTAAGTAAGTAGCAGTTTAGTTAAGTTGGTTTTGCCAAGGTTTGCTTCAAGAATTCTCTCCAAGGGTTTAGTCAACACCATACCTCGGGAATAGAATGTTGGAGGTCTTGTAGCTCCTTCCAGGACTCGATATCCCAGTCACTCGCAAGACTAGGCTGGAAACACCGGAGCTGGATTTTCTCGGCAGGAGAAAAGACAGCGTCTCTCTCAGCGCGTCGAGGAGGAGGAGGGGCAGCGTCCGTGGGCAGCTTGTATCTGCTGGGCTCTGGAGGGGACAGCTGTTCTGCTCCTGTGTTCACCACACCATCGCTATCATCGATGTCGTTGAGGCAGCGATAGCATCAGCATCAGCGATGTCTTTGAGGCAGCGATAGCATCAGCATCAGCGATGTCTTTGAGGCAGTGTTTGCTTAAGGCAACGTTGGTAATATTTATACCTGAAAGGTGCCTGGCTTGACGTAAGTTTTTGGACATAAGACGTCAATAAAGATGTCACTAGGAAGTGATCGTCTCTCAGTGCTCATTAGAGTGCTATTACTGATCAAAACGTAGCAAGCGGGGCTTTCCCAGGTTGCTGAGTTTTATCTTGTTGAAGAACTCTGAGTGCAATCTAGGAATCTCAGATAGTGGTTCCGCTGTGTCATTTGCACTAATGAGCTGCAGAGGAAGAGATTCTGAAATGTGGCTCTGATCGTGTGAGGCCAGAGACGAGTTTCTGAATATTGCATTTGTTCGTTTATGCCAATATAGGGGTACAAAGGGATTATAGCCGTATGGTGCATAAGGTCACAGTATTGATCGGGGTCCTAGATTAGAACGCGACAAAATTACCGACTTATTGTTTCTACGTATGCCGACGACACCCTTCTATATGTCAGAGACCCGGAGACCAATCTCTCGCCTGTTCTGCGCAAGGTGGTACTATTTAGCTCACTTTCAGGCATTAAAGATAACTGGGGTAAGTCCATCATGTTCCCCCTAACACCCACCACGGTTTGCTTTTAACCAGAATATCCGCTACTATGGACTACTGATCCGGTACGCTATTTGGGCATCCGGCTGCACACCGATTCAGAAATAGTACAGAGAGAAAATTATGGGGTTGCCATCTCCAAACTGGAGGATGACAGCGACAGTTGGATTCGCCTCCCGCTGTCATTGATGGGTAGGATATCCCTGATGATCGTACTGCCTCGTTTTCTCTTTCTCTTTACAAACATCCCTATGGTCCTATCCAAATTTTTTCTCCAACCTTTACTGTCGCTGATGGTCTGCTTGGCGTGGGCGGGCAAGCAGCCCAGGGTGGCCTGGAAAATATTGACCCTTACGTACACGATGGGGGGCCAGTCCGCTCCAGACCTTGAGCTATACTATAGGGTAGCACAGGGCTCCCATGCATATCATTGGATACATGGCCCTACCGACACCCCGCACATACGGATAGAAACCATAGTATCGGATCCCAAACCGCTTCCGTCCCTTATATTCTTACCCCAAGACAGACGCACTGGTATATTATGCTCTCTGACCTCAGTCACCCACGCGTGGCACAGTTTGCTCAACATGCTTGCCGGGAACCTATTATACTCCCCATTAGCTCGCCTCGACTGGTGCTATTGGTTGGCGCCATGCAGAGACAGCGGAGTCATTTCGGCACTCCGGTCGCTGAACGTGCATACCATGGGGGACCTCTTTGCAGACAGTGTCGCCCGTTCCGTAGGGGACATTGTGAAGGGGGTGGAATCGCCCTCGGCTTTGGCATACTTCCAGCTACACAGAACGAGACATGCTCCCAGGGCGCTCCTCGGTGAGAACATGACGGAGGTAGTGGCTCTGACGGTGGTTGTCAGGGCGCCTTCTCCGACCAAACTGGTGTCTAGACTCTACCATGCGGCATTGGCCACTAGAGATGGCGCGTACACTAAACCACGTCTAGCATGGCAACAGGACCTGAAAACGGAACTGTCGGACGATAAATGGCGATACTGCTGTCTGAGCACTAAAATAATATCCCTCAATGGTCGCCATCGGCTAGTCCACTTTAAATGTATAAATAGGGTGTATTACACACCTGAGCAACTTCATCGCTACGGCGTTCGTGAGAGTCCACAGTACGATCGCTGCAGCACGCTGGTTGCAGATTTCCACCACGTTGCGTGGTCCTGTCCTGGGATCGCTCAATTCTGGGAGGAGGTTTTTCGCGAGGTGAATCCCGTATCAGAGATGGAATTGACCCCGGATCCGCTAATGGCCATATTAGGCTACTCCAAACCACTTCCCAAATCGTGCAGGCATCTGGTTGATATGGCCTTCCTCCTGGCTAAACGGTGCATTGCCTGCTGGATGCGCGGCCAGACTCCCACAATGGCCTAGAGATATGTTGTTCTGTTGTATACAAGCTGCTTCCCCCACGCAACAGACCCAAACACTGTTGGTCCTTATACACTACCAATAGGCAAACTTCAGATACCCTTGACAGCTCTGACACAGACTCCCAGACAGTAGCTCTCCCTGCGGACGGAGACCCCGACATGTAGCTGACTCCTTATCTGGTTCCAGACTGCTGTCTCCTCCTCGACTCTCCCTGGCTTGAGGGTTAAGGGAGTTGGCGCACGGACTGACGGTGTGCCACAGGAGCGGTGCTTGTGTTCAGGTGTTGCCAGTTGCTATAACTATCATTATGACATGGTGCCATTGCGATGTACTGATGTAAAATTACTGTATTCGGAGGATGTGTATGTGTCCGTACTACTATCTGTGTAACGCTGTTTCTTCTTTGGTTATTACACTGTAAAATTACCATTAAACCTATTTTTTTTTAAAATAACTGGGATGCATGCTCAGAAGCAAAAGTTACTAGCTTGTTGAGCAAAGGATTGCTGAAAAAGAAAATTATACTCAAAAGCTTCCTTACCTTCCCCTGAACAAGGACAATATCATTTCCAAGCTGAAAGCTTTTACTTGGTGGGGTGAGGGGAGGTTAGAGAGAAAGGGTACATGTCAGTACCCTTAAGAATAAATACACATAGTGCCAAGTGACTATCACAGTACTAAAATTAGATAATACAGAAAGGTTTCTTAAATGTAAAAATGGTTTCAGAATTAACCAGACCCAGAAATGTTGTAATTAAAAGAAGTAAATGATAGTTTATTAAATATAAGCAGAAAATCAATAACATTTTCCACTAGAAAATTATTAAGCATGGGCGGAAAATCCGTTCCGCTCGCAGATTTTCGGTAAATTCGCAATCCGCGAGATTCGCGAATTTCCTGCAAAATCCGCGAGCGGAATGGATTGGGTCAAAAGTTCAAGCTAACTTTTGTAACTCTTTTAGAATGGCGCTGGCAAGCTGCCAGAGCCATTCTAAAATAGTTACAAAAGTCAGCTTCAACAGGAAGCTTGAATGGATAAAGTAAAGCAGGAGCTGCTCAAATTCAGTTACACAATCATTAATAACCCCAAACTTGGGGTGATTGATGATTGTGTAACTTAATTTGACCTTCAACTGGAGCACCTGCTTTACTTTATCTATTAATGCTTCCTGTTGAAGCTATTTCTAGCTATTTTAGAATGGCGCTGGCAGCTTGCCGGTGCCATTCTAAGTGGGGCTGAGGGCAGAAGGGCACAAAAGTGGGGCAGAGGGCAGAAGGGCACAGAAACGAGTGGTACAGAGGGCAGATGGGCATAAAAAACGAGGGTGGCATTGATTAACAAGGCAAAAAAAAAAAACCCCCGCGAAATTGCAAAGCGCCTCGCGAACACCCGCGAACACGCAACGCGCCTCGCGAACACCCGTGAACACGCAAAAATAAAAATATCCGCAATTTCGCGCGAATTTTGTGGATTGCGAATCCGCAAATTCGCGGATTGCGAGTTCGCAAAATTCGTCCATGCTTAAAAAATATTCATTTACATTGTCCTACTGCTGGTTGCCCTTAAACTAAACCCAAACTGCTCAGGAGTTCCTGAACAATTTTTGTTTCTCAGTTTTGTCTCTTTAAGCTACATAGGTTCACAACTTATCCTAGATTAAGCAGCAGTAATAATTCCAGAGGAAAAGCCAGTGACTAGGTATTTCTGAAAGACAAACTTTGTGATGTATTAGCTAGAAAAAAATATTAATATACGTTTGAAGTGGAGTATATTCCTGAGGTCAGCGGTTGTAGAGAAAGTGAAAGATGAAAAAACAACAAACATTTTTTTCAGGGTAAAAAAGTGTGATTGTTAAGGCAGAAAAACTTGAATGTCTAAAGTGGAGGCTGTCTAGAATGCACAACCCGGGGAATGAGAGATCATAGCTGCTTGCTATTATGGCCTGGGTCGTGGGCTCAGAGTCATGAAGACAGCTTGCAGAAAGTTTTATAGGGCCTTGTAAGATTTTGGTTCTCAAGATGTGGATAGAGTCTTAAAAACATTCCCACGTAGGGTAGAGAGAAGGTTGGTTTTGTGTGGTTCCAATGGGGAGTGACTTGATAATGCAAAGGTAGGAAACCTCCAGTGCAATCAGGATCATTTCTGTCTTGCATGCGTACAGTTTTCTGATTGCCAGCGAATGAGTGGGACTGGTGGAAAAGCGTAGGGCGATGTCTCTGACCAGTCTATCAACAGCATTCTCCTTGAAGCCTGGTTGAGGGTATATGGAGACGAAGACACAGCATTTTGCGTTTTCTGCGTCCACGAAGAGATCTAGGTCTGGTGTTCACCTACTGCGGAAGATGTCTTGCACTACCTCTGGTTTTTCGACCCAGTCGTGCTCTTCTGCGAAATGCCTGCTTTGGCCATCCGCTTCGACGTTGAGGACGCCTGGAAGGTGAACTGCTGAGATCCTCAGGTTTCTTGCCAGAAGCCACTTCCAAATCGCCTGCGCTTCAAGGGACAGGGGTCTGGACCTGGATCCCCCTGCTTGTTCAGGTAATACATTTTTGTGGTATTGCCCGTCTGAACAAGCAAAGTAGTTGACTTGGAGGGAAAGAACGCCTTGGGGACCAGATGCACCGCCCGGCGCTCCAGCATATTTATGTGGTACAGCTGTTCTTTTTCGGACCACATCCCCTGTATCTACAGAGACCCCATGTGAGCCCCCCAAACCTGAAGGGATGCGTCCATTACCAGAGTCTGCTTTGGGAGCCCCACGTGAAGCAGTACTCTTATCAGGAGATGAGATTGTTGCATCCACCATCTGAGGGAGCGCTGTACTGACAAAGGCAAGGTTACAGTGTCCTCCCAGCAATTGGAAATGTGGGGCAATTGATCCTCCAGAGTTTGCGGCAGAAGTCTCATGCGAAGCCTGGCGTTTGCGACCAAAAAATGCACGAGGCCATCGATCCCAGTAGAGATGAGACCTGCCTGGCCGTGAAGTGAGGTTTCCGCAGGAGAGCCTTACACCTGTGGAGAATGGATGATAGTCTCTCCTCCAAAGGAAACGCTTACCGCATCCAGCGTTGCGCCCAAGTAGTGTATCCTCTGAGTGGTATTGAGGATGGATTTTTTCAAGTTGAGTTTGAGTTTAAGGGATTTGTAGAGCGCGCGTACACCAGGCGGTTTCTTGGCGCTGTGTGAATACTACTACTCAGGGGGCAGAAAGACTGAGGGATAAGGAAAGTTTAAGAGGGGAAGGCTTGGGTAAAAAGAAAGGTTTTGAGGCCTTTACGGAATAGGGGATACTGGGAACAGGATCTCAGATGGAGTGGGAGAGAATTCCAAAAGGCGGGAGCCGTGGTAGAAAATTTGGAGCCTCCCCAC
This sequence comes from Lissotriton vulgaris, assembly GCF_964263255.1. Classification (NCBI taxonomy): domain Eukaryota; kingdom Metazoa; phylum Chordata; class Amphibia; order Caudata; family Salamandridae; genus Lissotriton; species Lissotriton vulgaris. Next base: position 1,005,028 of record NW_028250273.1, on the reverse strand, counting down.
TTTTTCCGTTTGGAGCGAGGGACCACAAAAAGTTGATGAGTAGCAGAGCGCAGTTCTCTAGGTGGAATGTAGTCTTGAATGGCTGTACTAATGAAAGACAGGGCAGAGCCGGACCCGGCTTTGAAGATGATACAGCCAAGCTTGAATAAGGCACGTTGCCGGACAGGGAGCCAGTGAAGAGATTTGAGAAGGGGAGTGACATGTTGCGATTTGGGTAGGTGAAAAACCAGACGAGCTGCCTGGTTTTGAACCAGTTGGAGCCTCCTCACGAGGTACGCAGGCATGCCATGGTAGAGAGCGTTGCCGTAGTCCAGGTGAGACGTCACCATGGCCAGGAGTATTAGTTTGAGGGCGGATGGAGAGAAAAATCGTGAAACTTTACGGATTGTCCTGAGGGAGAGGAAGGCTGAAGAAACGACAGCACTGACTTGAGAGTGGAGGGAAAGTTGATTGTTGATTTTGAACCCAAGAGTCTTGACGGAGGGAACTGGAGTGGGTGGGGAACCTAAAGAGGGGGGCCAGAAGGAAGAGGACCAAGGACTGGAGCAACCACCCGTCGACACCAATTCCGTTTTGTCGGGATTGAGTTTCAGGTGGTTGAAGTTCATCCAGTCCTGGATAAAAGTCATGATGAACTGAAAATTAGATATTGATTCGGGGGAGGAAGAAAGAGAAAAGATAAGCTGGAGATCGTCTGCATAGTTGTAAACAGAGACCTCCAGCTGCTGTAAAGCAAAAATAAGGGGGGCAATGTAAAGGTTGAATAACAGAGTGTAAATGTAAATGTAAATGGACAAAGAGGATCCTTGGGGGACCCCGCACTGGACTGGACGAAAGTCAGCTGAGTACTCACCCAGGCGGACCGCTTGAGTGCGACCACTCAAGAAGGAGGATAGCCATAGCAGGGCAGTCCCTCCGATTCCCGCCGCCTCGACACGTGAAAGTAAGATGGCATGGTCCACCGTGTCGAATGCGGCGGAGAGATCAAGGAGGACCAGGGCCTGGGGCTGACTAGTATCCATGCCCTCTCGGAGGTTGTCCAGGACCGATATAATTACTGACTCAGTTGAGTGTGCAGGGCGAAATACAGCTTGCCTGGGAGCCAAGACACTGTTTCTTTCCACAAATGAGCTCAAGGTTCTGACAACATGGCGTTCCAGTACCTTTGCCAGGAAAGGCAGGAGAGAGATGGGGCGGTAGTTGGCTGGGTCCGAAGAATCCGCACCAGGTTTTTTAAAATAGGAACAATCACTGCCGATTTAAGTGAAGGAGTGACAATACCCTGGGATAACGAGCTGTTAAGAAACGTGAGGGGCGGTGCGGGGCAATAGGAATAGATCTGCTTCAGGATGTAGGCAGGGCAGGGATCCAGGGGGGAGCCGGATTTGACCAGCGGAAGAATGGAGGAGCGAGAATCAGTCGTGAGGAGGGGAATCGAGTCAAGACGTGCTGCAGCTGGAGGACAGCAAGGGTCGGTGAAGGATGGGGGAGGAATCTTAGCTTTGATCGTCCTAATTTTGTCGAGAAAAAAAGGAGTTAAGAGAATCGCAAAGTGGTTGTGAAGGAGAGGGTTTAAGTGAGGCTCTATCAAAATAGGCAAGGTCTTGAACAATGGAAAATATTTCTCTAGGCCGGTTCTCCGCGAGCTGAATTTTAGATGAAAAATAAGCCTTCTTAGTTTCCAGGATGGATTTCTTGTATTGGGCTAGAAGAGTAGTATATCGGATTCTAGAAGTTGGGCAGTAATCCCACCTCCAAAGGCGTTCCGCTTGGCGGAGATTAAGTTTTTGAGTCTTCAAGTCATTGGGAAATCATTGGTTGGCATCTTTGGGGCGTTTGGACGAGATGCGCTTCAAAGGGGCGATGGAGTCGCAGCCAGCCCGCAGCCAGCTGTTGATAGATTCGGCTTGTCCAGAAGATGGCAGCCCTGAGAGGTCGGGGCTGGATGAGGAGAGTGTGGCAGACAGGGCTGCTACGTCAACGCTGTTCCATGATCGTGCCCAGACGTTTTTGGCGGGGGGGGCTTGGGGAGTAAAAGGAGGGATAGAGAAAAGGTGATCAGAAAGTGATCTGACCAAACAGGGAGAAATGGAAAGTGAGGTGACCGGACAGTCTCGGTACCAGATTTGGGCAAGGATATGTCCCAAACTGTGCGTAGGGGCATGGACAGCAGAAGTGAAATTGAGCGAGCGGAGTGAATCTGAAAACTCCTTGGAAGTTGCACATTCCGCGGGGTCAGAGGGCCAAAAGTTGAAGTTTCCAAGGACAACGATGGAGGAGTGGTTGACTACCAAGGTAGCCATCAGGTCTTGGAAACTTGGGAGAAATGCTTGCGGGGAAGACGGGGGTCGGTAAATAAGGACACACGTGAGCGGGGGGGGGTCAGGGAAAGTGAACGGGCAACTAAACAATCTGATGAACCCAGGGAAGAGAAGGCTAAAGATTGAAACGTGAGTCCTTTACGGGCAATCAGGGCAACCCCTCCATCTGGCTTTCCGAAAGGACGATCGGCTCGGAGAGCATAATAAGATGGGGGGAGTATTGCCAATAGGGAGGGGAGAGAGCTATCCGAGAACCAAGTCTCAGTAAGAAATAACAGGTCGGGTTTATGGGACTCCAGTAGCATAAAAAGGTCGAGCTGATGTTTGACTGCCGATCTAGTATTGAGATACATTGCAGATACCACTGTAGGGGAAGGGCCCGTGGGAGGCGGGACCGAAGGACGACTGGTCCGAGGCAAGGACGAGGGACTAGTGTGGGATAGGGTTTGAGAAGTAAAAAGGCCAAGTCTGGTGATTCGGGTTAAAGTGGTATCCGCTAATGGCCACTTGCCTTGAAGATCGGTCAACTGCGAGCGGGAATATTGGATGAGAGAGGCAGAGTGACCAGCCTCTAGCCTCGGTCGACCGCGGACGGGTGCAGACGGGCTTTCCTTAGGCGCACCTTCGGCGCACAAACGGCGCGCCCGCTGCGCTTCCGGGGGAAGCACATTTTTATGGGAGGGTGAGTGGATGGGCGGTGGGCGTGGCCTCCGAAGGGGGCATGGCCTGTGGTTCGAGCGGGGCGCTGAAACAGCGTTCCACGCCTTCTAGTAGCAGCGATTAGCCCGCTTGTAAAGCGAAGTGACTGGGGGTAAGTGAATTTAAGATCAAATACACCACAACATACAATTTAAAAGAAGAAACAGTCTAACGGCTTTCCGCCTCAGGAGTAGAGCATTTACAAATGGTGACGCTCGTGTTCAGCGCCCTCTTGTAGCAGTGGGCAGTGGGCGTGGCCTCCGAAGGGGGCGTGGCCTGTGGTTTGAGCGGGGCGCTGAAACAGCGTTCCACGCCTTCTAGTAGCAGCGATTAGCCCGCTTGTAAAGCGAAGTGACTGGGGGTAAGTGAATTTAAAATCAAATACACCACAGCATACAATTTAAAAGAAGAAACACTCTCCCGGCTTTCCGCCTCAGGAGTAGAGCATTTGCAAATGGTGACGCTCGTATTCAGCGTCCCTCTTGTAGCAGTGGGCGGTGGGCGTGGCAGACCTAACTGATGCATTAGCTGAATGCAGTAAGCGAGATGTTCCTGCAGAAGCGTTGCGACGCACTTGTTAGTAGTCAATTGTCTAGGTAAGGGTAGACAAAGATTTTCTTCTTCCTCAGGAACGCCGCCACCGCAACAATGCACTTTGAGAAGGTGCGAGGAGCAGACTTTAGCCCGAAAGGGAGGACCGTGAACTGGAAGTGGTCTGACTGGATCTGAAATCTTAAGAACTTCCTATGCCCTTGAGAGATGGGGATGTGGAAATAGGCATCTTGAAGATCTATAGAGCACATCCAAACCCCTTGATGTAAGTGAGGGATTATTTGATGTAAAGCCAGCATCCTTAACTTCCCCTGCCCAATGAACTTGTTGAGAAGCCTGAGATCTAGTATAGGCCAGAACTCCTTGTTTGGACCTTTCTTTGGGACCAAGAAGTAACAGGAATAGATTCCCTGTCGACGCTGGTGCCAGGGTACATCCTCGATGGCCTCTTTGTTGGAGAGCGGAAATCTCCTCTTGGAGGTGGTTGATGCGATGGACTGCAGTCTTCCGAGGAGGAACAAAAGGAGGAGGAGACTTTAATTTCATGGAGTACCCATTCCTCACAATAGTGAGCATCCACTTGTCTAGTGTTATTTTTGTCCATTCATCCAGATGAAAACGGACTCTTCCCCCCACCGGAGTGGGTAACGGAGTTAGGGGAAGCAAGCACTCACTGCTTCTGTTGTTGCTTGGTAGCAGATGTAGACTGTCTGGAGTTCCCTCCTCGTCCTCTACCAGGACGACGCTGGTTGGACGGATCTTACCTGATGTTGCTGGGAGGACCACTGAGGGGTTTGCACCCTCTGTTGGTATTGGTGCCGATCTTAGGGGCGGTAGCATCGCCTGAAGTCCTTCCTCTTCTCAAGCCCAACTGCCTTGACAGTGCCCAGGTCTGTCTTCATCCTGGACATTTCATCATCAGCATGAGAGCCGAAGAGCAATGTCCCATTGAAGGGTAGATTGAGGATTCGATGTTGAGCCTCTGGCTTCAAACCAGTCAGTCTCAGCCAGGCAGAGCGACGGGCACAAATCCCATATGAGTATCCATGGGCAGCTAAGTCAGAGGTATCAGCGGCTGCACTGATGACCCGATTAGCCACCAGTCCCCCGTCATGGAGGACCTCTAGGAAGTCCCGTCTGTCTTCCTTTGGTAACTTCTCTGTGAAGCGTGAGAGAGTCCCACAGAGAGGAGTCGTAGCGACCCAGTAAGGCTGAGGCTTCATATAGGATGCTGAGGTGTTGCACATCCTCTTGCCGATGGAATCCTTGGCCTCAATTACTTTATCCGGGGGTACCGCAGATGATGCTGCCCCAGTCTGGTTCTTCCGTGCTGCTGACACAATAACCGAGTGCTGAGGAGGGTCAGCTCTCAGAAAAAGTGGGTCCTGCTCAGGAGCCTTGTACTTCTTAGTGATCTGCATTAGGCCGCGCCCACCGACGCAGGAGTCAGGAATTTCTGAAGAGCAGGCTCTAGTAGGCCCAGCACCAGGGGAAGCAAAGACCTTGATGAAGACCTGTGATGAAGTGTTTCGAAGATGACAGACGTTGCAGGAGCAGAAACGGGGATCTCAATATGAAGCTTCGCAGCCCCCCTACGCAAGACCTCATTGAAGGTTACAATGTCATCAATGGGAGATACTCTACTCGGAGGAGAGGGAGAAAGAGTAGGAGAGTAGCCTGCCTTTGATGGTCTGGAGTCTGAGGACCACGAAGAAGATCTGTGGCTTCATATTGTAGGAGAGCGGTGGCGAGATCTGGACGCCCGACTCATAGAACATAAAGTGAGCCTTCTCAATGGCGTGACCTCTGCGGAGTGGTACATCGCTCACGTCTCTCAGAGGAGTGAGTTGATTGTATTATAGGCGATCTGGAACTGCTAGGAGTATGTGAAGGTCTTGTTATCTTTCGGCTCTTCCCCTCCTGTATGTCCCCCAGCCATCTCGGGAAGATGTTAGTTGTTGGGGCTGGAGCCGAAACTGGTGAGGTTTCAGAAGTGCCTTGCACTATCTGGAGACCCTGGGAGGAAGAGACACTCCTGGATGTCACAACCTGGACGTTCTTCGGCGTTGAGCTGTCTCTCAACGTCGCCCTAGGTCTCTTGGCAGGAGGAGACCTGTGACTGGACGTCGATCTCCTCGCCGACGATGTGGACTGCGATCTTCCTGACCTTCTAGGCCCAGAGGGTGATATGCGAGGACTCATTCGACCTTCTCGGTGACTGATGCGTCGTCGCCGTGAGTCTCAACAGTGAATGTCTCGATGGCGACTTCTTTGTAAGCGACGCCAATCTCCTTGTTGGGATAGTCAATGCTGACGCGTGTGTTCGGCTCGACGTCGATGCGTGTGGCACTCTCGATGTCGGGTATGCTCAGACGCGAATCCCGTGCTCTCCACGCCACTGTAGTCAAGCTATCCTGGCTAATGACAGCTGAAATGCCAGAAACTGGTCCTAGGACGCTTGATTCCAGCCAAGGAAAGACATGGCTTGGCAGTTCGGGCTGGACTGTTCCCATGAGGCACAGGGTCAAGGCTGATTTGCATATGGCCATGTCTGAACTGGGGTGTTGTGGTGAGCAAAAACACGATGGATTTAGGCCCAGATCTCTGCACTGGGGTGAATGTATGACATTGTTCTGCATTCGGTCCATCAACTGTTGTTTTTGCTATTTTAAATCCAGCATCAGTGGAACTTTAATTATACTTCTAAGAAATTGTTTCGGCTTACCAAAATTGAATAACCTTCCTCCATCAATTCGTAAAATGCGGTTTCCTTCTGCCTTCCAACGTAGTGACACTGAATCGGTCTGCTTCTTATTTTCTTCCCTACAAAAGGAAAAAAAAGGAAAATTAATGTTAAACAGAAGTCAAAATGGCAATCCCTCACAGGGTTACGGAGCTTAATGGCAGGTAGATCACGATAATATAAATAGTATAGGATGCTTCCCTCACGCCCATACCCCACGGCAAAAAGAACACCTATACTATCCGACTATTAAGGCCCGGGAAAGTCTTCTACATCTGATTATTCTTGGTGGCCATTAAAACCTTCCTCCACGTATGGCATTGCCTACCCTCAACCCAATCTACTTTCCAGAGGATTGACATTCCGTCCAAGCCAAAAACATGTCTGAATCCTACTTTGTGGCTAAGGAGGGCTACACAACAGTTAACTTTCTAAGAATGGATAAAATAGCAAGTAGTGTTGATACTCAAATAGACTGATTATGAAAATATTCTAAGGAACCCCTTCCATGTCCAGAACCTAAAGCTCTTAATCTGCTTTGACTCTTGCAGAAAACAAGTAATATCAAGTAGTTCAGAAAACCAAGCTGAGCATTATCTTCAGGTAAAGAACAGCTGTAACGAGCTGAAAAAAATGCACTGCATATTTGCCATTCGGAATGAGTTTTAGTACAGTTCAGCCGGAAGTTACAAGCGGTTACTTAATATTAGACTGCTTTCGGCGAGATAGTAATATGGATTAAGTGATAGAAAAACCCCAAGTAGAGCTATCATAACCAAACATGTTTTACTTAAAAACAAGGGTTATTGATATAGACAGGGACGTATTGATCAATCTATTTTACAATCCATGTAGACACCATACTGTTCTTCCAGTGTTTCCACTTAGTGACTGTGCCTCTGGTGGAGGTGACAACGTTTTAACCCTGTTTGTAGTGTAAGGGCGTCATCAGGACTGAAATTCCCTGGGGAGAATCTATGTACATTAATCAATTTATCCCGTTGTAAGGCCTGGTATGCCTCCCCGATTTAGGACAGTTCTGTGAGGTGGCCTGATATAGTTAGGATTTGTTAAATGGTTACAGCTCAGGATGTGGCTCATTTTTACCCAGATGGCTTACAGAAGAGAGCCAGGAATACCACCTACCCCTGCTGCATAGATCAGAGTGCATCTTTGATTAGGTTAGCAGACACAGTGTTGCCTAAACTTCTGCCTATTCACAGGGGCGGGTAGGACCCGGAGATTGCGGTCTAAAAGGGGAGGACAATGCAGACTTAGTTCCGTTTTGTATATTGTATGACTGGTCTCTTTGGCATTGGTAAAGGTAGATGTAACGTAAATAAGGTGGGTACAAGTGCTGCACAATATTAAGTGAAGGCACTGCATAGAGGGCAGAGTGTTTATCCCAATATACATTTGGAAGTGGTCAATCTAGGGGATTTGAAGATGGGAGTCCAATATGTGTTCCAATATTTTGACAGAGGGATGGCCGAAATCTTTAAACTTTACCTCAAATTACAATCTGAAAACTCAAACTACTGTCCTAGACCTATTGTCCAGAAGTCATTCCATTGTCTATGAGATGCATGGTTTGAGGGTTATATTCTCTTGATCGCAGAGGGGAGTGACCAGTTGCTACCAATTTAGTTTGCAGTCAAACAATTATGATTAATATTTAGAAGTAAGTGTTTAGATTTCTAAAATATGTTGATGAGGAATGTGTGTATTCATGTAAATAGTTATGTGGCCTCAGAGTGAGGGCATTGTATAATGTTGTTGTGTTGTATTATGTTTAAATATAGGACTAAAAAGACATTGACGAATTTCGTACGTTTGAGGACTAGTGAAAAATAAAAGAAGAAATATTGAGTAGACAGATAAAAGTTAGATTATAAAACTGCTAGGAATACTGGGGACTATGAAGATTTGCATGCAAAAGGCCTTTCCAGGTGATCAGAAAAGGTTACAAAAGTATTGTAATAAATGGTTTTAAAGTGACTCAGAAATACACATATCCCTGGCAAAGAAAGGGACATTTGTTGACAAAATAATAGACCACATTGTTACACACCTTAGGAGTAAATACGCAGGAGCTAAATTGCACAAGTGAGAAGCCACTTTAGCCTTATGGAGTCTTCTGTGAAAAGTCTAAGGACTCCTTGAATGCTGGCACATCTAGTACCCCGTCTGCTCTCCCACCTCCATATGAATCTGCAACAACTTCCCCCAAGGTAACTGGTATTTATCCATTGGCACAGCTACAGGAGGCCGCAGTTGGATTTGAGAATCTGGAGGGCGAGACTAAGCATGGGCGAATTTTGCGGATCTCGCGTTCGCGAATTTTGCGGATTTGCGAACTCGCAATCCGCAAAATCCGCGAATTCTTGCGAATTTGCGGATTTTTATTTTTTTTGTGTTCGCAAGGATTTCTGCCAGTTCGCGAGGGTTTCGTACCAGTTCGCAATTGCGAACTTACATTTCGTCGCGCAACGGTCGCGAATTATGTTGTTTCTACGTCTGGTTCATCATCACAGGTTCCCAGCACCCTCTGTTTCACCACTGCAACCCTCTGTTACATCAATGCCACCCTCTGGTTCATCATTACTGTAGATTATGGGGGGGAAAAGCAAGCACACCATCCCTGCTTCAACTCAGATGAATTAATTTGGGGTTAGTTTATTAATGTGTCACTGTTTTAAAATTCCAGTCTGGCACCTGCTTCCTTATCTGTAATTTTGCTTTCTGTTGCAGTGCATTTTTTTTCCCCAGGACCTTCTTTGTGGCCTACTTGTAGCTATTGTATGAGCCTGCTGTGAGGGTCAGAGCAGGGTCATACAATTGTTGCAACTAGCAACTGAATTCTGGAGGGGCCCCAGTCAGGAAGCACTACCGGGAATTGTTACTAATGATGAGTTTGAACTCTTGCCCCTGCCGAGTGCTTTCACTTTTGAAAAACTCGTTTTTCTGCAATTTCGCGGGGTTCGCGGGGTGCGAACACGCGCAAGATCGGATTCGGAAGCCGCAAATTCGTGCGAATATGCAATTTGTTTTTTTTGCGGCGTGTTAGTTGGCAAGGTTTTGTGCGTTTTTGCGAGCCGCTCGTAGCGCAAGACGCGAAGTTACCCTCGCGGTCGTTCAAGGGCGCAGCCATCTTGTTTGCCTGACGTATTTCCGTTTCCGGGCGCGAAGTGTAATCTCGCAAAGTCCGCGGCTTGCCAGTACAGTCTCGCGCGTGTTCGCAAGGAAAATCTCGCGCGAACTTACCCGCGCGGTCGTGAACGGGCGCGGCCATCTTGTTTCTCATTCATTGCTATGGTTCTGGGCATGGTCTTTGTATCCTCTGTCAATCTCTGCCATCCTTTGCTTGTTTGAAGTTTTTTTTAATCTATTTTACTTATTATCTATCCCTCTATTTTTCTAGCCCTATATTTTTGTGTTTACTGCTACTTTTGGTTAATTTTAAACTACTTTTGTAAACTCTTTTCTTTTCTTCTCTTCCCTATTCTATTTTCTTTATTCCTTTCCGCCCAGACCATGGTGAAGGGAGCCGGGAAGCATCCCGAGAAGGGGAAGGGTCCCGCACCCCGTGTCCGGCTCCCGTGCGGGCGTTTGAGGGGGGAGCTAGTGATGCCACGGGAGATCTTTACCCCGGAGGAGGTGGCCCAACTCATTTTTTATGTTCAGCGCCGCCTCCCCAGGACCATCATGGGAGGCGGCAAGATCAGTGCCGGGTACGGGGCCCGGGAGCGCCGGAAGCGGTGGGAGAAGGTGTGCCAGGCCATTTACCACCACTCTCGGGTCTGGCGCACCTACAACCAGGCCACCCACCGCTGGACGGATGTCCTGACCCGTGAGCGAGATCTGCTCGACCTCCTTGGCCTTGAGATCCCCGGGCTTGGTGAGTAGTAGTAGCTATGTCTTTACTACTATGTTTTCTCCTGCTGTGTTATTATATTGCAAATTTTTGTTTTTTACCAAGAGCAATAATGCTGCTCATTACATTGTAGGTACATTTTATTTCAAAATCTTCTGTGCATTTCAGGTACACTGCTCTCCTTCTCAGTAGTGTTGCTACTATGCTTATTTGTTTTAGATTTTGTGTTCATTTCATTGGCCTGTGAAATTATGTATGAGTGTAGTTGAAAGAACTGCGCAATGCTACACACTAAGGTTCAGATTTTTAATTACCGGCGCATCCCTGCAAAGTTGCAGGGATGCGCCAGTAATTGTGCGTCACGCCACCATCACCCATGGTGCGCCGTATTACAATGCGGCGCGCCATGGGCCCAAAACGTCACCAAAGCGTTACGCATCTGTGCCGTAAAGGTGGCGCATTGCTGGAGTTGCGTCGCAACGATGGTGCAGCTCCATCAATTCTCTGGGGTGCCCTATCTCCCCAATGCTGCGTCAAGCCGTACGTCTGCTTCAAGCAGGCGCAGAGTTTGAGTCACGCATCATTGTCCTCAAAGTGACTGATTGAAATCTTGTAGATTTCCCTCAGCCACTTTTAGGATGCGTTCCTGCGCAGGAACGCCCTCCCTTGCGCTGGAACACCCCTATTGGCGCAGGGCTTTACAACGTGATGCATCTCCCAGATGCGTCACGTTGTTAATATACGCCGCACCATTGCGCCTCTTTTGTGCTGTCGCTGCGTCACAAAAGTCACGCAACAATGGAGCAAAAGAGCCGCAAGGGCCTTATAAATCAGCCCCTACAGACTCAAGTCCAGTCCTTCCTTTGTACACATGGCGATAAGAAGAAATAGTGGTGGTGGATTAATAGTTTGAGTATTTTAATGACTGGTGAATGTAGTAGGAAACTTTAGTGTTGTCGCTGATCTTCAATCACGATGGACTTTGGCTGTCACTTTGCGTGCTGCGGACTGCTGCCTGCCAATCCTAGGCAAACCTTTTTAGTACTTTGTTTAGTGAGTTACATAGGGTAGTTTCCAATTCGACGGTCCGCAAATCAAGCAATACTAAAGTAATGACGTAGTCGACCACATGAGATTGGTCAATAATATATCCCGTGGAGTCGTTCCCTATTTGCTATTTCGCAAAAATATTTTGTTACTTTGTTAGTTCTTTTTTAAATGTTTGATTTGGTTGAGAAATAAATATCATCCATGTTTTCTGTTTTTCTTTCTTTCATGTTGTACATCAGCTTCCCCCAGGGGCAAGAGGAGGACACAGGAGGAGGAGGAGGAGGGTGCTGTTGTCGATGCAGGCCAGGACCGGGCAGTCGAGGGCTCCTTTGCTGGCCCCAGTAAGTTTTAATTTTAATATAGAGTACTTATTTTTTCCTAGCGTTCCTCATTCGATTTTTTCTAAATCGTCTTTGATCTTCTTGTAGACAGGATCTAAATTCTTATCCCTATGACTCCGTGTGGTATTACTAGATTATTCTTATTAGTCTGTCTGTGTAGCTAACTAAGATTGCACATTTGGCATTTCCATTGGACTCCCATTCTAGTCAGCAATAGCTCTATGCACTGAGTGTAGTCCTCTGGGATTGTCCATAATGTCTTTTCAAGTATTCTAAATGTTTATGCTTTGACCATTGCCAACAATAAAAAGGTGAATGACCACCACCAAGAAATAATAAGATACTACTTTACTTTTGGTTTGGATAGGACAATCCATTCTACTACTGTTGCAGGGACAAATCTGCACAAACAGAACTATGGACACTAAATAATGCATCGCTTAGCTTATCAATTATAATAGGTGCTGTAACTGTTAGACTTTCCACATACCTCAGTGATAACAGACTTTGTAGTTGAACCCCCAATCTCCTTACTGACTAGATAGTGTGGCAGAGTCATTTAGCTCCCAAAGTCACCGATGGCAGAGGCACGGACTCATGCTTGCAAAAATTCGAAAACCTTTAGCTCATCCACTCTAGTCTGGAGGACCAAAAACCACAGAGTCTATTTAAGTTTAAAAGCTTTATTAAAAGTAAACACATTTATTAAATTCAAGTTTGTCATAAAAGTGAACGTGTAACTGAAAATGGAAAAGTGCTTAGTGCTGACGATTAATTGGACACATTTCTTGTGGTCGAGCCGAGCTCTCACCTGGTTTGAACTTGATCCTGCTCGTGTTCTTAGAAGTCAAGGTTCTGTCTGTTAGGAGAAAAAGTGGTGCGTGTTAAAAAGTAAAAAGCAAACATTCATCAGTTGTGCCAAAAAGTGCAGCAAGACAACAGCCTTCCCTGGAAAAAGGGACATTTTTACTCTAGAGTACACAGTCAAAAATTATTAAATTGTACACTTTTTTTCACATTTCTTTCTTCCTCCTAGACCAAATATTATATAGTAGTGAGTGGTGTATTCTAACATTATTAAATGTACTTTGTAGGTGGAACATCTGGAGACGGGGCCAGCGCGGAGGTGGTGGCATTGGACGAGGAGGACAACTCTGGGGAGGAGGCGGTGCAAGTGCCGGAAAAGGACATGCCTGTGAGGGTTCACACGGTGGTGGCGGGCAGAGGTAAGCTATACATTCCTTAGTCATTGAGATTGAAGACTGCAGAGTGTGCTTTCTGCACGGGTGTATTATAAAAAAAGCAGGTAGTAGCCTCCTCTAAATGTACTTCGACTTAGCTGTGAAGTTTTTGGCGAGAAGAATCCCAATCAGATCTGAGGTGAACTTGATGGATGGGATGAACGAAAAGCGAAAGAAGGGTGTAAGTAAGTGTGGAAGCACGAGAAATGTAATGATGGCTGGCAAAGAAGAATGATATGTGTTTGCTTGGTCCCCGAGGTGGCTGGGAAGGTAAGAAAATGGTATGGTGCATGGCTGGGTGAATGATGAAGCAAGGATGGGTGGAAGGAGAACAGCCTGGGTGGGTGAGACAGAAACTGTATGTGTGCAATATACTTTGAATGGATGGATGCCTGGATCATTCATGTTACTATCTGACTCTTAGATAGCATATGTGAATCTAGAGAGAGTAGACGGTCACTGGATGAACTAAGTGTTACTTTGAAGAGCATGTAACACCGCACCCGCACGTCCGTTCCAGTGTAGGAAAGGCAAGGAAAAGAAGTTGTAACGTTGTCCAAAGACTACCATGAATAGTAGCAGTAGTTTGTATTGCAACTGCAAGCACAGCATATATCCAGTTATTACGGTGGGCACTCCCTACCTCCCTTAATAACTTTAGTTTAGTAGTAGTACGTCATTCATGTGTGGGGGTATCACTGTTCACTCAATAATAAGCAAAGCACCTAAAGTCATCCCATATGTCATCAAATACATCCCATGTGAAGTGATAGATAATCAGATAATTTAGCTTCTTCATTTTCCTTTTCTAATACTCATTTGCACTGTAGGGTGAAAGCTAAATTAATTAAGCAGTAGCCCTTTTAACAGAGTATTCTCAGTGCCACCCGTAATAGAAAAGTAAGAGCTTCACCACCTGCATGTACTGGACCGGTACAGTAACGCAAGTCTGTCTCACTCACCATGGTGTGCGTCTGTTTTTCTCGGGTGCAAGTTCACTGCGCTGGCATTATGCCGGCTTGCATAAGATAACGTACCAATTTTCCTAAACAAGAGAGAAGAAGAAGAATAAGAGTGGTGTACTGTCATAGTCGACTGTAATAGAAGTCCATAGTGCTCGTAGAATTTGTTCCTTAAACTCCCACTAATGTTAGAGCAAGGATGAAGAAGTCGGAGGTTACATAGATACTGTCCTCAATAGTTATGCACTGTGCTTTCAATTTGCTACTTGTACTGTGACAACTTTCTGCTCAATCATTTTGTGTTAATCTTAAGGAGCATTGGTTACAGACTATGTCTTTCTTTTTTCATGTAGTTGCTCCTTCCAAATCCAAGACACCATCAAGGAGGAAGGAGCTGGCTCGAATGGCCCGGCAACGGAGGCTGGATGCCACTGTTGCTGAATATCGGCGGCTGGTGGCCCTGGAGGAGGAGGAGACGCAGTCTGGAACAACAACAACGTCCACTGGGACAGCTGCCTCCTCCTCCGTGCGGGCTGCCAGCCAGCGCAGTGCTCCAGCGGTACGGAGCCGGGCTACCAAAGCCAAACGCCACCGCCCAGCAGCAAAGAAAGCAGCTGCCCCTCACAGGATTTGCAAGGCACACCGGCGCCGCTTATCCCTCAGACTGTCCTACCTGGAGCAGGAGGTCCATAATTATAAGAACGTGGTGGAGGGCCTCCGCTTCGAACTTGCCACCCTCCGCAAGGAGCATGATGCCCTGGCTGCTAATTCCAACAGCACCCTGCCATAGTGTCCCTTGCCCCTTTTTTAGAGACTTTTGGGGGGTGGGAATTGGGAGTTGTGATTTTTGGGGACTTTTGAAGGACAATCGTTGGGGTTAGGGAGGGTCTTGCGGGAGATTCTTTTGTTAGGGCTATAAAAATATACTTTTTGAAACTTTATCTGACCATACCTGTTTTTTACTGCTTTTGAGTCTGGTGGGTGGGGGTTTAACATAACAGTAAGTTTGTTTTCCTGAATAGTCCTAGGACTTTAGTAGTACTACCGTCAATCAAATCTCTCGTCTCTCCTAATACTCCATTATACTACCTCCAACCAAACGCCTATCTTACCTGTAATTTCTGTTTGCAAGTAGGGCTAGGCCCAGGGCTGGCTCCACGGGAAACAGCAAATAAGGTTGGCAATCCTGGGCGGATAAAATTTCCTCATAGCGGTGGTACTAGTGGTGTGACACAGTGGCAGTTGCTTGCCTATGAAAAAAAGAAAATGAAATCTGGTTTGTCCTCCTGAGCAATACAAAGGTACAATACAGAATATAGCAGGTGACAGAAGTACACTAGAACAGTGCCACGTTGTAGCCTAACAAATGTTAAAGTATAACTAATTCGGTTGAAGTTCTTTGACATTAGCCATGGGTCTTTGTCAAGCAGAGTAAGAATATATCCTCGGATTTCTTCACCAGCCTGTTGCTATCACCTTATCCTCCCCAGCAAGTGTGTGGATTTATTGCTGTAATTTAGTCACACATCAATCAAAACCACACAGCCCGGGGGAAGAGGGTTAGGGTTTGAAAAATGGATGGGTACGGGGGTTTTTGGGAAAGGTTTTGGGAGACAAGAAAAAGTAGCACAGCATGGACGAACAATTGTGAACATAAACAAATCTTTGGGTACAAGCCTATCCATCAATCTTTGAAAGTGCATACACTACTGTAACTGCATGCATGTCAGTTAAAAGTAAGTAGTACTTTCGACAACTGTGGAAGAAAGAATGCGACAGTACAGGGCGTGGGTGGAAATATTGATAACTATATTCAACATAAGGTCTCTGTAGCCAGATACCTGAGAGCCTTGCTGGTCACTATAAATCCATTCACAACAACACTCAATGGGGTTGGTCTGGAAGGTGTCAGGTTTACTCCCCGTGATCCAGTCGATGCAAATATGGTTCCACCTCCAAATGTCACCAACACCCAGAAGTGTAAACACAGGGTGTTCGAGGCATTAGGCGGGGGAGAAAAATAACAAACTAAAATAAAAAATGTGGGATGGGTAAAGGTAGGGTCAGCAGGGAAAGGATACCTGTAACAGAAGACAAGACAGGCATCAGTGAAGTGCTGTCCTAACATACAAGGGTACTCTCATATAGTCTCACTAAATAGTCTGCAAGTCTCCCGCCTACTCATGGGAAATGTAGTTTCATAGTACGGTAGGCGCTTAGGGGCTGCGTAACCTGACAGAAGGTATAGTAGATAGAAAAGGAGAAATTGCTTTTTTTCTAGGTGTCCCCTCACTCACCAGGGTTGCCCCTTGGTGACATGCTTCATCATTGGGGCCATCCCAGTCCTCTACGGCCTGGGGCGTGCTGCGACTTGCGAATTACGTAGGAGCACTTACAAATGACTATGTGTGGTGCAGATGTGATAGTGGAGTGGACTAAGTGATGTGTTAAGGGATCAATGTAGAAGCAGAGAGAGAGCCAAGAAATGCAGTCACAGTCAGAGAAAAAGGCAAGGGATACTGTATCTATGTGGTTGTAGTGGTCCTGTTGGAAGTGGTAAGTAAGTTGCCCGCAGAAAAAAAATCCTCCTATTAGCGGCACTCCTCCATTGCAGCCGACGCTTCGTCCATCGATGTTGGTCACCAGAAGACACCCTGTCCACTGCCTGCCTGATGCTGAATTGTGGCTCGCTACTGTGAAGCCTGACTCCATCCTTTTTTCCCCATTGCAGAGACTGAAACCCGGCCTGTAATTATTCAACGAAAAACAGGAAGTGATATAATATTACAACACCACTGATAAATAAATATAAGGTATGTAGGCTGTGGAGTGCAAAAAGTCACAATTTGTTTTTCCTAGTAGACAGTACAATGTTTTCGAAAGTGCGTACTCTGAGTCACCTTTTGAAGGATAAATAAGTATGGGCAAATTAATGTATCGGATCTTGCCCCTCAAGCTAGGTGTACTTGAAACTGTGTTTTAGAACAAAATTAGATCTTCCTAGCAGTGCTCCCACCCAGACCCTTACTAAAGCCAGTCGCAAAAATGTAGAAGACCCCCAATCAAATCTCAAAAAACGAGGCCTAGCAGAAAACTGGTGACAAAACTTACTTTGAAAGTAAAAGTAGGCCGAAGTACCCTAATTACCCATTACCCACCGTGGATTGCATTCAAACCACTTGCAAGCAACCAAGCAAAAGTAGCCATAGCCAGCATCGCTCCAAGACTCGAAATCCCCCCCACTCAAACACATGCAATAGAAATACTGCTAACCCTAACGAACCCTAAGTTAAGAATAGTGGCAAAGGCTTTCTTTAACTATGCCAAATCCCTCCTTTCCCACCATGGATTTTCTTTAAATGACTTGCAACCAAAATTACACATTCTCACGAGTGCTCTAAGACCCCAGAACTCAGTTTGAAAAATCTAGAACACCCCGAAACACATGCAATCCTGCTGCTAGGGCTAACCCTAACGAACCCTAAGTTACAAAAAGTGCCAAAACTAAAGGCTTTTCCGCGCGGATTTTGTCCCAACCACTTCTACCCGGTATTAGACCTTCCCAGGAATGCCCCAAGACCCGGCAACCCACCCGCCAAGAAGCGTAACACCCCCAAACAGGCCAAAAGCAAAATCTCATACTTGCAATATTTCTGGGCCTTCGGTCCAAACGCGCTGCGTAGCTAGGCCATAAGTCGGGGTTGGCACGACGGATTTCCTGAAAAGCAAATGCAATCAAGATTAGAGTGTCCCAGCAGTGCTCCCAGACCACGAAACTCACCCGCAAACAGACGGAACCCCCCCTAAGAGCACCTCAAAGGCAAGCAAGTCATCAAAAACACAAAAAAAATTCCGCCTGGGATTTGGTCCAAAACACTTTTATCCGGTATTAGAGCTTCCCAGCAATGGCCCCAGAGCCGTCAACCCAGGAGAAAACGAGTAGAAGACCCCCAAACAGCCAAAGAGCAAAAGTACAAAAATGGGGACTTAGTCACTTTTTCACAAATTTCCCAAATCACTCTGCGCGCGCTCTGCAGCTAGGCCCTAAGTCCCCTCTGCCACCATGGATTTGCTTCAAACCTCTTGCAAAGTAAAGTATATATAGCCAGCAGTGCTCCCAGACCACGAAACTCACCCACAAACACCAGGAAGCCCCCCAAACAGGCCCCCGAAAACGCTACATAGAGCAAAATGTCAGAAATAGCCAAAAAAAAAATCGGCCTGGATTTTGTCCCAACCACTTCTACCCGGTATTAGACCTTCCCAGGAATGCCCCAAGACCCGGCAACCCACCCGCCAAGAAGCGTAACACCCCCAAACAGGCCAAAAGCAAAATCTCATACTTGCAATATTTCTGGGCCTTCGGTCCAAACGCGCTGCGTAGCTAGGCCATAAGTCGGGGTTGGCACGACGGATTTCCTGAAAAGCAAATGCAATCAAGATTAGAGTGTCCCAGCAGTGCTCCCAGACCACGAAACTCACCCACAAACACCAGGAAGCCCCCCAAACAGGCCCCCGAAAACGCTACATAGAGCAAAATGTCAGAAATAGCCCCAAAAAAAAAATCGGCCTGGATTTTGTCCCAACCACTTCTACCCGGTATTAGACCTTCCCAGGAATGCCCCAAGACCCGGCAACCCACCCGCCAAGAAGCATAACACCCCCAAACAGGCCAAAAGCAAAATCTCATACTTGCAATATTTCTGGGCCTTCGGTCCAAACGCGCTGCGTAGCTAGGCCATAAGTCGGGGTTGGCACGACGGATTTCCTGAAAAGCAAATGCAATCAAGATTAGAGTGTCCCAGCAGTGCTCCCAGACCACGAAACTCACCCGCAAACACCAGGAAGCCCCCCAAACAGGCCCCCGAAAACGCTACATAGAGCAAAATGTCAGAAATAGCCAAAAAAAAAATCGGCCTGGATTTTGTCCCAACCACTTCTACCCGGTATTAGACCTTCCCAGGAATGCCCCAAGACCCGGCAACCCACCCGCCAAGAAGCATAACACCCCCAAACAGGCCAAAAGCAAAATCTCATACTTGCAATATTTCTGGGCCTTCGGTCCAAACGCGCTGCGTAGCTAGGCCATAAGTCGGGGTTGGCACGACGGATTTCCTGAAAAGCAAATGCAATCAAGATTAGAGTGTCCCAGCAGTGCTCCCAGACCACGAAACTCACCCGCAAACAGACGGAACCCCCCCTAAGAGCACCTCAAAGGCAAGCAAGTGGAGTTCTGGACTTTTTGGTTCCGTCCAGAGGTGTCAGGGTACAACACCCAAAGACCCCGGAGTCCCACCTGCCTTGGTGCACAAATGAACAGAAACACGGGCTTCTCGATGGTGGCGTCAAAGACCAAAGGTTTATTACTGCAGGGACACAGAAGTCACAGAATCTACACACGGGCAGAATTCAGGAGACTGTTCGATTTGTACATTGAGGGTTGCTCCTTATATACCAAAAATTGTGCTCTAGGCAAATATTTCACATGTCGGTACATTCCCAAACCTTTTGTGTCTCTAAACAATAAATATTTGGCGTTACACAGGAACTGTCGATAATATCTGATACCAAACATCACGAAGAGGGGTTCCCACCAGTCCATCACAATCCCTTGTCAATATTGCATTCAAGAGCCGGACCGCCTCATCATAAAGTTCGTTACCTCCCCCTAATAAAGGCCCAGAAGGAAAGGAGCAGAGCCAGGTGCAGAAGATAGAAAAGCGGGATAAGAGATGTTTGTAGGTTGTAAATGGGCAAGGCTACCGGCTTCGGCCGCCTAATCATGATCAGGTACAATGGACAGGAAAACCAGTTCAGGTGGGCTGGCCTCGGGCAGAGGAGGCAGCTTTTGTCGAGTCATGCAGCTTCAGTGTGATCTGGTTTAAGGTGCACGTGTCATGTAAGAGGTGAATCTCCGGCTAAGGCTACGTGTCTTTAATCAAAGTGAAGTGAATGAAATGATCAGAGGCTATTGCATATGTGAGGGCAAGGAACCACAAAATGGGGGCCACGATCTAAGATGGATGCCATGGGTAGATCAGAAATGTGTCAGTGGAAGGAGTGCTCTTACTTGTAGCGTGGCGAAAACACTAGGATATACCAAATGGATCATTTGCGGTTCACTGATACCATTTTTATGTATTTCCGACAAACTTGAAAACACGGGTTCAAGTCGTCACGGAACCGTCACGGAACCGTCACGGAACCTCAGACCCTCCTTTTGCCCTTACATAGGCAATTACTCAATCTATGTCTGAATCTAGTTCTATGCTCATCAGGTCAGTGACATGTTGTTGTATCATCATCCTTTCTCGTGTCTTTTCTCCAAATGCAGGTGGTTTCCTAAAACAGGTTGTAGCACAAAGACTACACAGAGCAGGACCACACTGGATAATCAGACAACATGAGAATAGGAATACTAAGATGACACCAATGACCATTAGAACCTTCCATCCCCACGCTGAGATCAGAGTCCAAACCCACTCCATAAAGGACCAGTTTCCCTCATCTACATGTATGGAGTCCGAAATCTTGTGCAACTTAGAGATCGCCTCGTAAACTGTTGGAGCATTATTAGGAATAAAGACACAGCAGCTCGATTGGATCATTCTGCATACCCCACCTCGATCTGCAAGTATAACATCTAGAACCATACGGTTCTGCAGTGTCATGAGCCTATCCGCCTGAAGCTCAGCTGTCAGATTGCTAAGGGCACCAGCAGTTTCGGTAATAGTAGATTCAACTACCCGTGTTAGCTGACGTATGTTTCTACTATTGGCCATAGGCCCCCAGAACGGAAGGAAGCCTTTGAAGAAGTCTCCAGCTTCCTGACCAGCGGTATCTTCCTTACTGAAAACACCTCTAGCTACTCTTGTTCTGTGGTAATCCGGTGAAGCAGTGTATGTCGGAGGCAACAATCGAGCAATATAACATGAACCTGAAAAGTCAGCAGGCAACCATGTATAAGCTCTGTCTCGACAGATGAAGTAGGTACCCCTGGCAGTAAGGAAGGCAGGGGAAGAGTTAGCCGGAAACACATAAGTCTCTACGCACTCACTCCTCCCTAGCTGAGCTCTCGGATTTCTCCCATTACCTTGCAAACAGACCTGACCTCGGTGAGGTACGACCCAGATTGGAGTTGAGCTTTTACGCTTGCTTTCTCCTAAACTAAGGCGATACTCTGAAGTATTCCAACTTAAATATACTCGCAATTCGTCTCTAGGGTAAGATGGAGTATTATTGACGTCCTTGATCATGTCAATAATTCCCTGGACTAAAGCTTTGTTGGCAGAGTTATATTTAGTGGAACGTGGTGGACGTGGAGGATAGGTTTCAAGGGCATAAGCAAAGATGGTTTGGAAGGCCTGAAATGATCCATTATAGCTGTAAGGTAAAACCAAATAGGGAATACCTTTATCCATAGTGTGAGGTATCAAGCCACACACCCAGCAGTCTGTGGTGTTAACTACCAGTTGGTGTTGGTGCAAGAGCTGTACAAAAGTATTATTAATGAATTCTGAGCGTCGAGCTTGCTCATGTTCAGGAAACGAGTGAAAAGAGTGTATAGAAGAAACAGTAGAAATAGCTGGATCAAGGGGAGGCACTGTAGAAACTGGCACAAAAATCAAATTTATGCTAAAGACAATTCCACCCACCAATGTTGCTAAAACAATCAAAAATGTAATAACACATTGCATCAAGAAATATTTGCTGTGAAGAATTCTATTTAGTCTGTTTCTGCGAACGTAAATCACATTTTCTCGTTGCAGCGCAGGAAGTTCCATCTTCTACAATCCGCTCGCGACCACTGATGATGTGTACGTAGATGAAAATGCCTCTGTCAGCCCTGGGAGTTCCCAGTACTAACAGAAAGATCGACCTTGTGTCAGACCCCTGCAAATTCAAACTAGGCACACAGCCACGACCCTACGGCTACCCAGACGGCAAGGCAATTTATTAAAAACAATAAACAATAGCAAACTTCCTGGCTGAAAAGCGAAAAGTCCAATGTATATAAATATCAAAATCACAATATGCAGTTGCCTGCTTTATTAGTTCGTTTTATGGCTTCTAAGGTTGTATCTTTTCTTTGCTGGTACTGTTTGATCGGAAAATAGTGTATCACTAGCAGCTGTTGCAGAGTTTACGTTCGCAGATGGCAAAGTTTCTTCTGATGCTGGAGACAAATGTTCAATGTCCAAAGTAGTCTTTTCAGGAGGAGAGTCACGTTTCAAAGTGTCAGAAATCAAATCGGCATCGCTGAAAGGGACAAATTTTGGAGTTATTTCAGATTCGGAGGCACCAATTCCCTTCTTCACCCAGTCGTCGTAGGGCAGCGGCAGTGGAACACGCTTTACGTGAGAAGCGTGGATCCAGTTCTTCCGGCCAGCAACACGTACAGCTGTCCTCGTTGCCAGCAGGATTTGGAAGGGGCCGATGTAGCGAGGCTGAAGATTCTTTGTCCTCGCGAAGTTCCGGACCACTATGAAGTCACCCGGTTTCAGTTGATGCCCTGGACTCTCCGGAGGCTTTGGCAAAGCATCAAAAACCTGTTGATGAATAAGACTTAATTTAGCAGTCAAGTCGTAAAGGTAGTCTATCAACATAGGATATTCAATGGAGCAGAATTGTTTAGGCCTTGGCACACCCCAGACATTTGCCGGGCGGCCAAATACAATCTCATATGGAGAAAGCCCTATTCTAGAATGCACTGTTGCTCTCGTTGATAACAAGGCCAAAGGAAGTGCGTCTGGCCAAGCCAAACCTGTGGATGCTTGAATTTTGGCTATTTTAAGCTTGAGGGTGCCATTGTAACCCTCGACTAAACCAGCAGACTGGGGATGGTTCGCACTATGAAATTTTTGTTTCAATCCTAGACCAGCACACACACTCTGCATAACTTTCCCTATAAACTCACTTCCGTTATCTGACCATACAATCCGTGGCATTCCATACCTAGGGAAAAATTCTTTGAGAAGAATTTTGGCAGTTGATAAAGCAGTGTTGTCCTTTAGTGGGTATGCTTCTATCCACCTGGAAAAAGCACAAACTACCACCAGGACGTATTTTAAATTGTTGCAGCGTTCCATGTGAATAAAGTCTAACTGTATTACTTCAAAGGGACAGGAAGGAGGAGCAAAATGACCAGCTGGAGTTGGAGTTCCCTTGCCAGGATTATGCATCAAGCACACCATACAATTTTTCACCACTCTCTCTGCACACTTACTGATTCCCTCATTCTTCCAAACCGGAGCTAACATCTTACATATCCCTTTAGAACTTATGTGCGCCACTCCATGCACCATCGTCACTACTGCAAGCACATACGCATCAGGCAACATCCAACGCTGCTGTTCTGTCAAATCGATCCAACATCCATTCGAGTCCAATTTGCCCGTACTTTCTCTCCATACGCGTTTCTCTTCCTCAGTCGCTTCTTTCTGAATCTCTTTCACACTTTCCATTGTGTCCTCACACATTCCAGACTCAGCAATCCATCTTGCAGACGTAGCAACATACATTCTACTCATCATGTCTCTAGCTGTCTGTTTAGCGGTTTCATCAGCAAAGGCATTTCCCCGACCAACATCATCCGTGATTGCTTTATGAGCACTGCACTTCACAATCGCAACTTCAGTCGGTAAGGTTAGAGATTCTAACAAGTCGTTAACTAGCTGACCATGTTGAATCTTAGTCCCATGGGACGTAATGAAACCCCTTTCTCTCCACAACCGGCCAAAACTATGGGCCACGCCAAATGCGTACTGACTATCTGTAAACACATTCACTCTCTTTCCCTCAGCTAAAACACACGCTCTCGTAAGAGCTATTAACTCTGCAGCTTGGGCAGAATTCTGACTCACTCTTGCAGTCTCCACAATCGTCTTCAAAGTCGTTACCGCGTAGGCAGCAGTCACATCACCATTCTCCAATTTAAAACATGACCCGTCCACATACAGCGTACCATCCGGGTCGGATAGGGGAGTATCCCTCAAGTCGATACGACCTTTTGTCTCTTCCTCCGTTTTGAAATAACAGTCATGTGGCTCAGAATCACTCGACTCTTGATCAGTCGGCAACAATGTTGCTGGGTTCAATACATTGCATCTTTTGATCTGAATATGACTCGCTAATAACGTCAGCTCGTAACCAGATAATCTCGCACTAGTAAGGTGTTGTGTCTTCGTTCGGTTCATGAGTGTGTCCACTGCATGAGGAACCATGACCACTAGCATATTGTTCATCACCAAACCAGCAGATTGTCGAATGGAAGCTGCAGCTGCCGCTGTAGCCCTCAAACAACTAGGCAATGCTCTAGCTACCGGATCTAATGTTGATGAGAAATACGCACAAGGGCGTTGTTTATCACCAAACTTCTGTGTCAAGACACTCAACGCGCAACCTTCTCTTTCGTGAACGTAGAGCGTGAATGGCTTACTGTAATCAGGTGTGCCCAATACAGGAGCTGAACACAAAGCTTTTCGTAATTCAGTAAAACTCTCTTGACATTCATCAGACCATGGCACCGGACTCGGAACATTTTTCCCAGTCAAAGCTACCAATGGCTTTGCTAAAAGTGAAAAATTTGGGATCCATTGCCTACAGTAAGAGGTAATACCTAGAAAGGCACGTACTTCCCTCTGTGTGCGTGGAACACTCATCTGCGTAATTGCTTTTATTCTTTCTGGGGTCAACTTCCTTCCCTCCTTTGACAAGAGATGACCTAAGTAGGTTACTTCTTGGCAGCAATATTGCATTTTGGAAGGTGACACCTTATGATTCAAATTAGACAAATGATGCAATAGTGAAATTGTAGCTGTTTTGCAAGTTTCCTTGTCATCGGCAGCCACCAAAAGATCGTCTACGTACTGTACTAGGGCAGAGCCTGGAGGAAGGACAAAAGAATCTAACTGGCTTTTTAAAGCTTGACTGTAAATAGATGGACTTTCACAGTAGCCTTGTGGAGCGCGTTTAAATCTAAAGCTTCGACCTCCTAGACAGAAGCCAAAAATATCCCTACTTTCTTCGGCTATCGGAATGCTGAAAAAGGCATTCTTGAGGTCTATGACTGAGAACCAATTGGCTGTAGCAGGAATCAATGTTAGCAAGGCAGTAATGTCTGGCACTACAGGAAACTGCGGAATTACAATCTTATTAACTTCTCTAAGGTCTATGACAAACCTATAGACTGGAGGCTTTGTAGGATCAGTTCGTTTCAAGATCGGCAATACAGGACTATTACAAACATTTCCTCGCGTTTCTTCAACCACACCTTTTGTAATCAAATCTTGCACAATCAATAAGAGTGCACGCTCACCTTCATTCGATATTTTATATTGAGGAATTCTTGGAAATTTCACATTCGCCTTCAAAGTTACTACATACGGTGGAATCTCTAGTAGACCTACATCATTGGGACCAGTCGCCCAAAGAGAATCAGGGAGTGAACGTAGCTCCGGCGGGAGTTTGTCCATTGACCCTCTTTCTTACAGTACGCACACTGATTCCACTGGTATTGAGGCCTGGTCGAATTATAATCTGTCTTTTGATACGAATTCTGTTGCATATTAGTCTGATTCGTGCGAGGCGGATACGCCTGCTGTAAAAGAACTTTAGTCTTTAAATCTTTCGTTTTCTTCTCTGATTTCTCCTTTTCCTCTTTATCCCTATTTTCATAGTACTGTGCAGTCGCAAGTATTTGCACTGTCGTAGATACAGCCCACGCACTTTCTGAGTCTTTCAATTTATTGCATAATTCAGGTAACAAATTATGCACAAATTTATCGACAAACAATCTCTGTCCTCCTTCAGTGCTCATATCTTGACCACTATGGTCTACAAAAGTCTCTTCGAACCTCGTGAAGAAGTCGGAGACACTTTCGTCTTTCTTCTGCTTGCATGCGGATAATTTATCCCAATTAACACGCAATGCTGGCATCAGAGTCTTCATTAAATCTATTATTCTGCCAGGAAGATTAGCAATTAGGGGTTCGGGTTTCGCACCACCCGTTTGTTGAGCATCTGCTGCAGTGATAGCTGCCCAATCACCACCTAAAGCAGCCTGATGATCCTCTCTACGAATTTTAGCCCACACTGGTTGTGGAACTACATTACCAAACAACATATCAATGTCGGCTAAGTTCATTATACAAGCCTCAACTGTCTGTGTCAATTCCTTGTAATATCCGGCTGGATTCTTACGTGGATCTGGCAAGGCCTGTTTCACTGCTAACACTTCTGCTCGCTTCCACGGAATATGTATCCATACTCTTTGGAACTGTGCTGGAGCAGCTGCGATACCCGCATTATCATCACGTTGTACTGCTTCGCGCCAAATTGGAGGAACCTCCCTCATAGGATATTGGCGACTTGGCTTCACTTTACCTTTCTCTAAATCTCTCGGGGAACGAAGAGATGGATCAATCCTAAAACTCAAAATGAGTTCCATCGCTTCCTTTATATTATCGCCCACTATCATTCCAGCAGCAAACTCTTTTTGAACTTTAATTAAATCTTCCAAATCTGATTCGACATCGTCTTCTTCTATTTCCTCACGCAACAACGAGCACATCTCGTCGAAGACGTATCGCTGCGTTGGCTCTCCCCATTGCATAAATGTCTCTAACACATCTCTCGTACTATATCTCCTAACTTTTGTAATCCATCTGAGAGCCGTGGAGTCTAAAACTCCCCGTTCCTCAGTACTTGGAAGCTGACTCCGTCTCTGAACAGAGTCAGGAGTAGGAGTCTTAATCAAGGTTTTATATATAGGCGACAGCATATTAGTAACAGAATCAGTGATTCTTCGACGAACAGAAAGTGGAGTTAGTACACTCGCAGACATAGAGAATGCAGTAGAGGTAGGAATAGATGACGAAACAGTAGGAGTATCGAGGAAAATAGTTTGAGGACCAATAGGTACAGTGGTAGGTATAGGAGCGGGCAGTGTGGGAAGAGGAGGAGCTGTAGGAACATTTACATTCACCACAGGAGGTATAGGAACTTGATTCTGAGGAACAAGGACACCAGGTTGTCCAGCAACCGGCAATTGAACATTCGGTATAAGTTGGGCCGCAGCACCTTGTGCGTACGGTGGAGGCGACCGTAACAGATAAGATAGCAGAGGATCGTTTTCAGAATCCTCCAGTATCTTAGCCATTTTCGATGGCAAGGCAGGATAGCACTTGTCAATCGCTAAGTTGTGCTCTCTAATGGCTACATCTATGGCTTTCTCACACTCGTCAGCCTGCAACTGTTTAGTCGCTTGCTCTAGAGTTAACTCTTCTTGCTCTTTTTGCTCTTTCTTCAACCTTTTCATTTCTCTCTGTTTGGATTCTTTTCGCCAGTAACGAAAAGAGTCAAACATTGCCGGCCGGGCTTTCTTCCTAAACAATTTCGCTTCTAAATTGTCAAGGATCTCGGGTTCGAAACTACCATGTAGTGGCCAACTAAGGACACCATCTTTCTTACAATAACGAACCCATATCTCATTATAAGTTATAGGACCCACACCATACTTACAGTATAAATCATAAAGGGGAGTCCCAATCGGAGGAACCAGACAAGAATCCTCCAATTGTGAGTCACTGTTGCAACTAAAACAAGACAACATTTTCCGACTTACCATTTTCAGTCTGGAACACAAGACAAACAAACACGGAACAAATTTGTGCACTTGAACCAAGAACTTAGGCCTACCAAAAACGAACTGATGTATCGATACCCAAAACTGAACCAAATAGATTATCGTAATTAGAACAACTAGTGATAATCTTACGAAACCAAACCAAACCAAGAACCGATCAAGGATTTTTAACAATCCTCACAAAAGTAACCAGCTAGCTATCACTAAATACTTAACTGAGTCACTGAAGACGTCACCAAGGAGAAACCCGTCACGTTTCGCCGTACTAAGGACTGCACCACTTCGGGTCCAAGACAGGGCGACGGTCAAGGCAACGGCCCACTGCAGCCGTCCTGAACGGGAACCCTCGTGGAAGAGAACTTCAGGGCCACTTTTGCGATATGCCGGGATCGATGAAGTGGGGCGCCTCCCTCAGGAATCTTCACACGAAGCTTCTCGAACTCTTCAGGCTTTTGGACCGGTACCGAATGACGTCGCCCCACGTTGGGCGCCAATTGGAGTTCTGGACTTTTTGGTTCCGTCCAGAGGTGTCAGGGTACAACACCCAAAGACCCCGGAGTCCCACCTGCCTTGGTGCACAAATGAACAGAAACACGGGCTTCTCGATGGTGGCGTCAAAGACCAAAGGTTTATTACTGCAGGGACACAGAAGTCACAGAATCTACACACGGGCAGAATTCAGGAGACTGTTCGATTTGTACATTGAGGGTTGCTCCTTATATACCAAAAATTGTGCTCTAGGCAAATATTTCACATGTCGGTACATTCCCAAACCTTTTGTGTCTCTAAACAATAAATATTTGGCGTTACACAGGAACTGTCGATAATATCTGATACCAAACATCACGAAGAGGGGTTCCCACCAGTCCATCACAATCCCTTGTCAATATTGCATTCAAGAGCCGGACCGCCTCATCATAAAGTTCGTTACCTCCCCCTAATAAAGGCCCAGAAGGAAAGGAGCAGAGCCAGGTGCAGAAGATAGAAAAGCGGGATAAGAAATGTTTGTAGGTTGTAAATGGGCAAGGCTACCGGCTTCGGCCGCCTAATCATGATCAGGTACAATGGACAGGAAAACCAGTTCAGGTGGGCTGGCCTCGGGCAGAGGAGGCAGCTTTTGTCGAGTCATGCAGCTTCAGTGTGATCTGGTTTAAGGTGCACGTGTCATGTAAGAGGTGAATCTCCGGCTAAGGCTACGTGTCTTTAATCAAAGTGAAGTGAATGAAATGATCAAAGGCTATTGCATATGTGAGGGCAAGGAACCACAAAATGGGGGCCACGATCTAAGATGGATGCCATGGGTAGATCAGAAATGTGTCAGTGGAAGGAGTGCTCTTACTTGTAGCGTGGCGAAAACACTAGGATATACCAAATGGATCATTTGCGGTTCACTGATACCATTTTTATGTATTTCCGACAAACTTGAAAACACGGGTTCAAGTCGTCACGGAACCGTCACGGAACCGTCACGGAACCTCACAAGTCATCAAAAACACAAAAAAAATTCCGCCTGGGATTTGGTCCAAAACACTTTTATCCGGTATTAGAGCTTCCCAGCAATGGCCCCAGAGCCGTCAACCCAGGAGAAAACGAGTAGAAGACCCCCAAGCAGCCAAAGAGCAAAAGTACAAAAATGGGGACTTAGTCACTTTTTCACAAATTTCCCAAATCACTCCGCGCGCGCTCTGCAGCTAGGCCCTAAGTCCCCTCTGCCACCATGGATTTGCTTCAAACCTCTTGCAAAGTAAAGTATATATAGCCAGCAGTGCTCCCAGACCACGAAACTCACCCACAAACACCAGGAAGCCCCCCAAACAGGCCCCCGAAAACGCTACATAGAGCAAAATGTCAGAAATAGCCAAAAAAAAAATCGGCCTGGATTTTGTCCCAACCACTTCTACCCGGTATTAGACCTTCCCAGGAATGCCCCAAGACCCGGCAACCCACCCGCCAAGAAGCGTAACACCCCCAAACAGGCCAAAAGCAAAATCTCATACTTGCAATATTTCTGGGCCTTCGGTCCAAACGCGCTGCGTAGCTAGGCCATAAGTCGGGGTTGGCACGACCGATTTCCTGAAAAGCAAATGCAATCAAGATTAGAGTGGCCCAGCAGTGCTCCCAGACCACGAAACTCACCCACAAACACCAGGAAGCCCCCCAAACAGGCCCCCGAAAACGCTACATAGAGCAAAATGTCAGAAATAGCCCAAAAAAAAAAATCGGCCTGGATTTTGTCCCAACCACTTCTACCCGGTATTAGACCTTCCCAGGAATGCCCCAAGACCCGGCAACCCACCCGCCAAGAAGCATAACACCCCCAAACAGGCCAAAAGCAAAATCTCATACTTGCAATATTTCTGGGCCTTCGGTCCAAACGCGCTGCGTAGCTAGGCCATAAGTCGGGGTTGGCACGACGGATTTCCTGAAAAGCAAATGCAATCAAGATTAGAGTGTCCCAGCAATGCTCTCAGACCACGAAACTCACCCACAAACAGACGGAACCCCCCCTAAGAGCACCTCAAAGGCAAGCAAGTCATCAAAAACACAAAAAATTTTCCGCCTCGGATTTGGTCCAAACCACTTTTAGTGCTTCCCAGCAATGGCCCCAGACCCGTCAACTCACCTGCAAAGAGGTAGAACAACACCCCCACAAGTGCTGAGTCTTTCTTCATTGGGCGTAAACCAGCCCTCTGCTTTGATGGAAATAGGAGTCTGGAGGAGGAGGATAGAGGAGCATGTTCTTCTGAACTTGTGAACCTGAGGAATGCAGACTGCGGCACCTTCAAATAAATTAGCAAACAAGTGAAGACAGTTCTGCTGATGGGCTTGTTTTTGTGATTATCTGATTAAAGTTTGAATTATATTAACTGTGCACAACAAAGAAAGACAGACACACAGGAATAAAAGTGAATAAGGATGAAAAAGAAAGTTATTGATTCGTTGTCTCATTTTCAGGGCTCGAAGTCGGTATCACGGTCCAGGAATAAGAATAAG
The DNA here is from genome assembly GCF_964263255.1 of Lissotriton vulgaris. Lineage (NCBI taxonomy): Eukaryota > Metazoa > Chordata > Amphibia > Caudata > Salamandridae > Lissotriton > Lissotriton vulgaris. The sequence continues at coordinate 974,606 of NW_028250273.1, read as the reverse complement.
GCTTCGTCATCATACTCTGCGAATTCAGCCAGGGTGAGGTCAGTGCCACCTGACAGAGTAGAAATTCCCTCATCTATGTTGCTGGCCACCTCCTCTTCATCCGGCACGCTCTCTCGTACTCTTATATCTGGTGGTATGAGGTGCTGATTCATCTTGATCATTGTTAACCTCTCCACATTTTTGGGCGAGAGGCGGCTCCGTTTGGGAGTTACAATCCCACCAGCCGCACTGAAAACCCGTTCAGAAGACACACTTGCGAGTGGGCAAGACAAGTAGTTTATAGCCAGGTTGGTGAGCTGTGGCCACAATTCTTTTTTCCCATGCCAATACGCCAATGGGTCAGAATTAACATAGACCTCTGTGGAGTCATTCAGATAGTCCTTCACCATCGACTCAAGGTCCTCCTCCAAGGTTCCTCCACTTTGCGTAGCTCTTGCTGTGCCTCTGACCTTTTGAGAACCAAACCCACGCAGAGCTAGCCAATCCTCTTCAGCCTCCAATGTTTCTGTTGTCTTTCGTGCAGATGATCCGGTTGCCGGTGTCTTTAACGGCTGAGAGGTCACTTGTGCCACAGCCACAGGTGCAGAAGTGGATTGTTTTGACTGGGGATGGCCTGCTGATGTACTGCCATTTCCTTCAATTTCCAGCCGTTCTGTTTCAAACTTCTTGGCTGACAAGGCTAGCCAACGTTTGTACTTTGTAACATCTTCATCACCAAAAGGAAAGAATGCTCTGCCTGCCAGCGCCTTTTTGTAGCGTGGATCCAGAATAGTAGCACAAATGTAATGCTGTTCTGAGTGGATCTTTTTAAGACGTTCATCACCTTGTAGGAGCTCTAATAATTGCTCAGCCAGAAGCAAAGAGTCTTTCTTTTTGTCATCTTTTCGAAACACAGAACACACCTCCTTCAGTTGGTCCTCCAGCATGTACAACAATGGGATAGCTTTTCCCAAATTAGAGTCCTCCTTGCTGACTGCACGCGTGAAGACCTCAAAAGGACGAAGCATGCGTGTTAGGCTTTCAACTATGTTCCATTGCGGCCCACCCATCCTCAGCTCCTCTATACCCTCTTTCAAGAAATATTGATCGAGTTGCGTATACTGCTCATACAGACGCTCAAGCATGTAGAAGGTTGAGTTCCAACGTGTTACCACCTCCTGGATGAGTGCTTTCACTGGCATTTGACATTGATATAGCATGCTCCTCAGCTGCTTCCGGGCCTTAAAAGAATGCCTGAAATGCTTGCAAATTTTTCGGCAGTTCTCCAATACACTGTACGCTGCACTGCGTTTATTACCCAAGAATTTTTGGACAACCAGGTTTATACAGTGCGCCAAACACGGCACTCTGAAATAGTAACCGTCCCTCATGGCCTTAACTATATTGGAGCCATTGTCCGTGGAAACATAACCAACCTTGCGTTTTAGTGGGGACAGACAGTTAAGGACCTTTGTGTTAAAGACATCCAAAATGTTTTCTGCTGTGTGACGTTTCTCCAAACCAAACATGGCTAGTGTTGCATGTTTCCGAGCACCTTTAAAAACAATGTTAGTGTCAACACCTGAGTTTAGCTTTGCTTTAGCCCCTGAAAAAGAGACCCAGTGTGCAGTGATGCACATGTAATCAGCGCCTGCGCCACTGGTCCACATGTCTGTTGTCAGATGTATAGTGTGAACAGCACTCTTCTGCAAAGCTGCCCCAATCACCTTCAGAACATCTTCATGTAGTGCTGGAACCGCAACTCGGGCAAAATAGAACCGGCTAGGAACCTTCCATTTAGGGCAGAGCGCTGTCACTAATTCTAGAAAACCAACCCCTTCTACAAAAGAAAAAGGGAGAAGGTCCAGAGCTAGCATTTTAGCCAGCTTAGTGTTATACAGACGGGTCATTGGGTGGTTGCGTTCATATTGCGCTTCTGTAAACAACATCTTTTTAATGTTGCCCTGGACCAATGATTTACGGGATGATGATGATCTCTTCGACCCAGTTACGCTCGCTGATGAACTTTTCCGCATTGATGTCTCACTCTCTCCCACACTCTTAGTGTGGCTCCCATGGGGTGTGCTGCTGACATGGGAACTGGGTGTAAGTGAAGTGTTTGAATCGTCTTCTTCTACCTCCTCGTCATCAGCAGATGACAAATCAACGTTTTCATTACGTGCAATTCCGGCTTTCTTGACCGCCTCTAGGTGCGGAAACCATTCGACAGCGTGCCTTCTCTCAAGATGACCTCTCTGGCCTCCAGTACCATAGTTAGAACCAAGCTTACCACGACTAAATCGAAGCTTACAAAGGCTACAAATGGCTACGTTTTCCTTTTTTGGGCAAACACTAAAGAAGTCCCAAACTGGAGACTTGAAATGTCTTCGGGGGCCGGAGGAGGCGGCGATACTGGTGGTGGTGGTCCTGCTGCTAATGACAGATGAAGTGGAGGATGTGGATTGCCGAACTTCAGTACGTTTTGCACTTTCACCACCACGAATTGAGGTCGAGGACGAGGTGGGTACCTTCTTGCGAAGAAATATGGAAGCGGTAGGTTTTGGTGTACTACTTAACTCCAAATCTAAGGATTCCATTTCCATTGCCTCCTCGCCGACATCATCATCACGCTCAGCAGCTTCTCGGGATAGGGTCAAAATGTCTCTTTGCTGCATGCCCGGTGGGGCTGCAGTGACCTTTGTGATGACTGGCTCGTCGTCATCGTGAGAGGCTTCATCACCAGCAGTATCTGTCACTTCTTGTTGAGCCTCATCACACTCCATAGGTTTGAGTTTTTGGACGACCTTCCTTTTACGCTTAGGTACCGGTATCAGATCATGGTGTGCCTCTGCCTCACTGTCAGACCGCAGTTGTGGTTCCCAAGACAGATCACTTGCACCAGAACGAGGTGGGCTTGAAGAAGATGTAGACACCCCCCTTGATCTTTTCCTTGCTAGGGATGTGGAAGACAATGAATGATCATCAGGAGGAGTGGCTTCCAATGATACCTCAGCTTCAATGTCGATTTCCAAATGTGCCCCTACTTCGGGAGGAACAACTATTGTGGGCACTTGTGAACCTCCATGCACCTTTGCTTGCGCATCTCCTTTTGCTGCCTCTCCTTCCACATGTACTTGGGCGTGTACTTGCACATGGTGTTGTTGTTGCGGCTGTGGTTGTTCAACACTTGTCAGATGAGTTACAACAACCTGTGTTGATTCAGGGACATTGCTGCTACTTTCTTGCGATGAGCCAACATCACTGGTCGATGGTGATTGGAGAAGTACACTGACTGCCTCTGAAGCACTCAAGGGCTTTGACTTAAGTTGGCGTGGTGGTGGAGGCACTGAACCCAATGGAGCAGGGGTGCTGCTCTCAGGTTGGTCCCCAGCAGATCCTGCTGCTGCAGGCGTACTTTTTTTTTTGCTCCCAAAAAAAGTGGCGGGTGGCACACCAGCCTCCTTGGTAACTTGCTTCTTCTGCTCCTTACTAGCAACTTTCTTGCTAGAGGAGCTACGGAGAACTTTCTTTGGGGGCGGGGCCATCTTCTTCAGAGCAGGTCAGACAGCAGGCCGCAGTTGCACGAATTGTAGAGTTGTCTGAGGCCAGACGTGACGTCGCGTGACGTTATGCTGCACACACACACCGCTGCAGGACTTCTTCCTGGCACTGGTGGTTCTCTTGAGTCTTGTGCACCTAAAAAAAATGGAAGACAGAGGAACATCAGTTCAGTTATAGAGCACAAAAAAATCGAAAAACACTGCAAAATCAGCACAATCCCAATCCATCCATGCCCTCCATAATGTTTAAATTCAAGACAACCCACAGAAAGACTAGGCCCATGCAAGACTCACTACCCCTGGGCATAAATAAAGGTTGAAAAGTAGGCAAAATGGTTGGAGGCCTAACAACAAAGCCTGCATTCAAAATGGCCACTTGCCTGCCAGCACATGGCCAGTGCCTGTAGCTGCACTCAAAATGGCCACCAGCCACATGGCATGTCCCTCCCCATGAACACACCCAAAAATCGAAAAACACTGCAAAATCAGCACAATCCCATTCAATCCATGGCCTCCATGATGTTTAAATTCAAGACAACCCACAGAAATACTAGGCCCATGCAAGACTCACTACCCCTGGGCATAAATAAAGGTTGAAAAGTAGGCAAAATGGTTGGAGGCCTAACAACAAAGCCTGCATTCAAAATGGCCACTTGCCTGCCAGCACATGGCCAGTGCCTGTAGCTGCACTCAAAATGGCCACCAGCCACATGGCATGTCCCTCCCCATGAACACCCCCAAAAATCGAAAAACACTGCAAAATCAGCACAATCCCATTCCATCCATGGCCTCCATGATGTTTAAATTCAAGACAGCCCACAGAAAGACTAGGCCCATGCTAGACTCAAATACCCCTGGTGAAAAGGCCACAAGTACAGGCCCAAAAATCGAAAAACACTGCAAAATCAGCACAATCCTATTCCATCCATGGCCTCCATGATGTTTAAATTCAAGACAGCCCACAGAAAGACTAGGCCCATGCTAGACTCAAATACCCCTGGTGAAAAGGCCACAAGTACAGGCCCAAAAATCGAAAAACACTGCAAAATCAGCACAATCCCATTCAATCCATGGCCTCCATGATGTTTAAATTCAAGACAACCCACAGAAATACTAGGCCCATGCAAGACTCACTACCCCTGGGCATAAATAAAGGTTGAAAAGTAGGCAAAATGGTTGGAGGCCTAACAACAAAGCCTGCATTCAAAATGGCCACTTGCCTGCCAGCACATGGCCAGTGCCTGTAGCTGCACTCAAAATGGCCACCAGCCACATGGCATGTCCCTCCCCATGAACACCCCCAAAAATCGAAAAACACTGCAAAATCAGCACAATCCCATTCAATCCATGGCCTCCATGATGTTTAAATTCAAGACAACCCACAGAAAGACTAGGCCCATGCTAGACTCAAATACCCCTGGTGAAAAGGCCACAAGTACAGGCCCAAAAATCGAAAAACACTGCAAAATCAGCACAATCCTATTCCATCCATGGCCTCCATGATGTTTAAATTCAAGACAGCCCACAGAAAGACTAGGCCCATGCTAGACTCAAATACCCCTGGTGAAAAGGCCACAAGTACAGGCCCAAAAATCGAAAAACACTGCAAAATCAGCACAATCCTATTCCATCCATGGCCTCCATGATGTTTAAATTCAAGACAGCCCACAGAAAGACTAGGCCCATGCTAGACTCAAATACCCCTGGTGAAAAGGCCACAAGTACAGGCCCAAAAATCGAAAAACACTGCAAAATCAGCACAATCCTATTCCATCCATGGCCTCCATGATGTTTAAATTCAAGACAGCCCACAGAAAGACTAGGCCCATGCTAGACTCAAATACCCCTGGTGAAAAGGCCACAAGTACAGGCCCAAAAATCGAAAAACACTGCAAAATCAGCACAATCCCATTCAATCCATGGCCTCCATGATGTTTAAATTCAAGACAACCCACAGAAATACTAGGCCCATGCAAGACTCACTACCCCTGGGCATAAATAAAGGTTGAAAAGTAGGCAAAATGGTTGGAGGCCTAACAACAAAGCCTGCATTCAAAATGGCCACTTGCCTGCCAGCACATGGCCAGTGCCTGTAGCTGCACTCAAAATGGCCACCAGCCGCATGGCATGTCCCTCCCCATGAACACCCCCAAAAATCGAAAAACACTGCAAAATCAGCACAATCCCATTCAATCCATGGCCTCCATGATGTTTAAATTCAAGACAACCCACAGAAAGACTAGGCCCATGCTAGACTCAAATACCCCTGGTGAAAAGGCCACAAGTACAGGCCCAAAAATCGAAAAACACTGCAAAATCAGCACAATCCTATTCCATCCATGGCCTCCATGATGTTTAAATTCAAGACAGCCCACAGAAAGACTAGGCCCATGCTAGACTCAAATACCCCTGGTGAAAAGGCCACAAGTACAGGCCCAAAAATCGAAAAACACTGCAAAATCAGCACAATCCCATTCAATCCATGGCCTCCATGATGTTTAAATTCAAGACAACCCACAGAAATACTAGGCCCATGCAAGACTCACTACCCCTGGGCATAAATAAAGGTTGAAAAGTAGGCAAAATGGTTGGAGGCCTAACAACAAAGCCTGCATTCAAAATGGCCACTTGCCTGCCAGCACATGGCCAGTGCCTGTAGCTGCACTCAAAATGGCCACCAGCCACATGGCATGTCCCTCCCCATGAACACCCCCAAAAATCGAAAAACACTGCAAAATCAGCACAATCCCATTCAATCCATGGCCTCCATGATGTTTAAATTCAAGACAACCCACAGAAAGACTAGGCCCATGCTAGACTCAAATACCCCTGGTGAAAAGGCCACAAGTACAGGCCCAAAAATCGAAAAACACTGCAAAATCAGCACAATCCTATTCCATCCATGGCCTCCATGATGTTTAAATTCAAGACAGCCCACAGAAAGACTAGGCCCATGCTAGACTCAAATACCCCTGGTGAAAAGGCCACAAGTACAGGCCCAAAAATCGAAAAACACTGCAAAATCAGCACAATCCCATTCAATCCATGGCCTCCATGATGTTTAAATTCAAGACAACCCACAGAAATACTAGGCCCATGCAAGACTCACTACCCCTGGGCATAAATAAAGGTTGAAAAGTAGGCAAAATGGTTGGAGGCCTAACAACAAAGCCTGCATTCAAAATGGCCACTTGCCTGCCAGCACATGGCCAGTGCCTGTAGCTGCACTCAAAATGGCCACCAGCCACATGGCATGTCCCTCCCCATGAACACCCCCAAAAATCGAAAAACACTGCAAAATCAGCACAATCCCATTCAATCCATGGCCTCCATGATGTTTAAATTCAAGACAACCCACAGAAATACTAGGCCCATGCAAGACTCACTACCCCTGGGCATAAATAAAGGTTGAAAAGTAGGCAAAATGGTTGGAGGCCTAACAACAAAGCCTGCATTCAAAATGGCCACTTGCCTGCCAGCACATGGCCAGTGCCTGTAGCTGCACTCAAAATGGCCACCAGCCACATGGCATGTCCCTCCCCATGAACACCCCCAAAAATCGAAAAACACTGCAAAATCAGCACAATCCCATTCCATCCATGGCCTCCATGATGTTTAAATTCAAGACAGCCCACAGAAAGACTAGGCCCATGCTAGACTCAAATACCCCTGGTGAAAAGGCCACAAGTACAGGCCCAAAAATCGAAAAACACTGCAAAATCAGCACAATCCCATTCCATCCATGGCCTCCATGATGTTTAAATTCAAGACAGCCCACAGAAAGACTAGGCCCATGCACCACTCACTACCCCTGGTCAAGGCCCCAACAACAGGTCAAAAATCGAAAAACACAAAATTTTACAAAAAAAAAAAATCGAAAAACACAGAAAAATCAGCACAATCCCAATTCATCTATGGCCTCCATGATGTTTAAGTTCAAGACAACCCACAGAAAGAATCAGTCCACCCACCACTGAGTACCCCTGGGCAAAAGGCCCCAAAACAGCCCAAAAATCGAAAATCCCAAAATTTTAGTTGCAGCAACTGTAATGCCCCAAACAAACTTACTTGTAAAATTTCTAATCCAACAGTGATCCAAACAAAGTCAAAAAGGCCTCAAATCCAAAGATCCAGCAGCATCCACAAAAAGTAATCCTTCCAGGTCCACATCCAAATGAAAAGTGACCAGGAGATGGACAAAGCACTGGGAGGAGCCTGCTGAACAGGAACAGGAAGTTGAAGACTATGGGGCACTTCCTTCCTCCCACCCCCCTGCCCCCTCTCCAAAATGGACTCCTCGCTAAAAAAGTGCAGGCAAATGTCAAACTAAGGAGTTATTCACATAAAAATCATCATTTCTAGAAGGTTTATGCTGCTTGCTGGTGGATTTCTTGTGCAGAATTGCAAATTTATATTTTCGCTCGCCACATCTCAAATCTCGCAATTGCGAAGTACCGCGAGACGTGATCTCGCCGTACTCGCGTTGACAAACTATTGCTGGCAAGCCGCGATGACGTAATCGCGCTCGCCAATTCCCGCGGGATCACACAGCAAGATCCAAAATGGCGCAGCACTCGCAAACTATCGAAAAAAACAACTCAGCAAACGATGATAAACGCCGCGCGCCGCAAAAATTGTATCACCAACGCCGCGCGCCGCCAAAAAAATCCGCTCTGGGCGAATTTGCGGATTTTGCGGGAAATCCGCAAATCTCGCGGATTGCGGATTTTGCGGGAAATCCGCAAATCTCGCGGATTGCGGATTTCCCGAAAATCCGCAAAATCCGCGAGCGGAACGGATTTTCCGCCCACGCTTAGGCGAGACCCTTTCATAATCATTGAAAGGATCCCTTAGTGTTGCCCCTCAGATGTCAAAACCAAGACACACAAGTCCCCCAGACAACAAGTAAGGGTGGGTGACTCAGTTTTCAGGACAATTAGAAGCACATTTTACAAGGCATCTAGATCCAGCTTCTCCCTAGAAGGTCAGAGAAGGGTCCAGGACACAGTGACAATGATTCACTTGTTTCATTAACATTGTACTTGTTACAAAAGAGAGATATTACTTGGAAGGATAGTTAAGGAGCGAATATCTACCTCGCAACGAAGAGGTGTGGATGATGCTGTAGACAGGGCTGTTAGTATGGCGTGATGGCCAGTATCTCCAGAAAGTGACGAGGGTTTTAGGAGGACTGATGATAACTTTCCACCTTGGCAGAAGGTCATGTCAGTTTCACCCGAGTGTTCAGGAATGGCTATCACAAAGTTAGGGTAGAAAAGATGCAAGGGAATCAAAGAGAGAAGGATGATGGGATAATTTCTAAGGACAGATTCAGGGAAGTTTTGGGAGGATGGCAAATAGAGTACAGTCAATGTATAGGCGCACAGACGACATGGGTGGAATATTTTGATCTCCAAAGGCTAGGCAACCTACGGTTGTGATTTCAGGGAACACTTGGCCATCCAGATCCCAGGAAAGGTTCTTGTGAAGTTATAGGCGAGTTGACACTACATGATAGACCAATACAGCAGATCAGTGTTCAATCAGTCCTATGTGGCACTGAATTCACCCCGTGAGATAGTCACTGGAGGGTAAAATAGTTGGTTCAGTGTTGTAGCCTATGTGACCAATTTAACAGAATGGACTGAAGGTTTAGCCCCACAGATGAGTTCATGATCACAGGAAGTATTTCGATCCATGTGACATGGCTAATGCCAATAATTGCATTCTCTGTGGTGAGGGAGATCCAGACTGGGATTATCCTTACATGCGGAAATGTTTGTGCGTGCCAAAAAGATGCCAGACAGCACAACCCCCAACATTCTATTACTCCTGTACATCAGATGCTCCTGGTACAGAAGGCACCTGGGGCACCTCATTCTGTCACTTGGCCACAAATGGACAAGGAGCATCGTTAGAAGTTGTTACCACAGCTTACAGAGGGAGCAGGAAGATGGATTAGGTAATTTGCAAAACAAACTGAAGGCATTACCCTGGTTATAGGGGACATAAAGAGTTCACTTAGTTCTCTTATAGGACAGGGCTCTCCAAAGTCAGTCCTTGAGAGCCGGATCCATGCCAGATTTTTAGCATGTCCCTGTAGGAAAGTAAGATATGCTTTCATGTCACTCCCACTTTTTTTCTCATGTCATTATGTTTTACTGACTAGTCTGACTGGGATCCTGCTAATCATGACTCTAGTCTCTGTGCTAAGTCCCTAAATTGGGCAAGGTAAGTACTTAGGTACCCCCCAGATTGGCAACTGATGTACCTTTGTATGTCCCTAGTTTATGGCACTAAGGTACACAGGGCATAGGTACACCAGGGGTCCCTCAAGGGATGCAACATGTATTATGCCACCCAGGGGAGACCACTCAAATTGAGACTATAGGCCTGCCATTGCAGCCTGTGTAAGCTGGTGCTAGCACCACTTACGACAGATACGTTTCCTTATATCGGAGGAAACTACACTCAAAACCTGTAAGTCACCCCTAAGGCAGGTCCTGAAGGCAGGGTGCTCTGTTATAAGTGTGAGGGTGCACCTGCATGAGCAGGACACCCCTACAATTCACAAGCCCATTCTCCTGGGTTGTAAGTGCCTCGGCCATTACGATACATAAAGTGGCCCTGCGTTATTACGCGATGGCTATCTCTAAACTGGTTGGACTGAACACGGTCATGTTTGGTATCAAACATGTTGGAATCATACCCAACACCATAAACTGTGTTGGAGGTATGATTCCATATACTGTAAAGCTCCTCCGGGAGGCCCTCAGTGCTCCCGGTACCAATCTTCTACACCCGTACAGCAAGCTATGACGGCTGCCGACCAGAGACACGATTCTGCCCTCCTACTGCTGGGCCACCCTCGAGCAGGAAAAGGTAGGAAAATAGGTTTCCCTCTCACAGGGAGTTGTGACCACCTCCTAGACAGGACGTAGTGTATTGGGACAGGGTGGGGGTGCTTGCCAGCACCACTAGACTGCTTTGAAGGGCACATTTGGTGCCCTCCTTGCATACTCCAGTTGAAACTAGTTCAGGGAGCCGTTGGCTCCCGCTCTGGCGTGAAACTGGACAAAGGACACTGAAGTATCCTCACCATTGTCCAGCCCCTCCTCCGGGAAGGACCCATGAATTGCCCAAACCCTTTCCTTAGGGTACTAAAGGGATTACCTGTGGATGGGTTCCTAGATTTGTCGGGGGACAAGATTTAGATCCGAAACCACTTAGTCTTCATCCATCTGGGCACTTTGGACTTTGCTGGACTTCGCTTTGGGAACAGAGACTGCAACTGGGAAGATTCCTGCTGCACCTGACCTTGTCGTCCTGCCAGTATTCTGCGTTGTCTGTGCTCCTTACAGGTTCTTCTAAAGGCCTGTGCACATCCAAGACACTCAAAGGAATCTCCCTTGAAGTGAAGGGGTCATTTCCCTGATTCTGCAGGCACCGCAACGAAGCGGGTAGGTCTGCTGTTCCTGAGCTCATACCAACTCCGTAAGGTTCAGCAACACAGGTGGTGGTTCTGCAACTCCCGAGGACTGCACAGCAAGTTTGAAGCCAGTATCTCTCGTCGGAACCGCTGGAGCAGTACCCCTGTGCACCATGTTGACTTGCCGTTGTCAAGGCTCGTTGACTTCACCAGAGATCTTCGGGCTCCAAGAAGCTCCAGCCTCAAGCATCGACTGCATCCCATTCTCTGCACCATAGCCTTCATTATTTGGTGAGCTTCAAGAGGTCCATGGGTCCTCTTGAGGATCTTCTTTAGGTGCAGTGGGCTCCCCTGCTTGCTCGGGCCTGCTCTTACTTAGCTGCTCATGGTGAGGCACTTGAATCTTGCTGCTCCCAACACTGCACCTTTTTCGACTACTATGCTGCGCGTAGAGGGGGCCAAGGGAGGAAACGCATTAGAGCAGGAGATTTGTAGGCAAGAATTTTTGGAGGAAGAAGGAGAGCAATGACTGCTGAGGAAAGAATGTCCAGGCCGAAAGGGAATATAAAGAGTAAGAGCAACCGCTGCTGGGGAGCCAGGAACTAGAGAGTGGAAGGCTGAGAAAGCAGGCATTGCTTGGGACAGACTGGAACTCAGTCAGGGCCCGACTCTCACAGGGGCATGCACCGCGCTTTCCCTGCCCTTCGCTTTTTCATCCAAAAGAGTGAGTCTTCAAACTGTTAAATATTAAACAGCTTTCACTAGGTTTAATTGATTTTTCTTTTCTGAGTTGCAATGTGCAATTGGTACCACCTACAATATACATTATTGCAACTTTCATTTGTGCTCACCAGGCATTTGAGAAAATAGATTCACCAAGTCCTCGAGTAGTTCTTTCCTTAGTATTATACCTAGTCACCTTCGGCGAGCAGTAGACTCACTAAAGATATCCAGGTGCTGCATGGCCCATCAACCAAGAAGCACTGTTGGTAAAACTGCTCATATTGTATTTTATAACCTTATATTTGAGTAAAAACAAACCTACCTCCATAGGAAAAAAAATGATGTACGTTTCTATGCAAATCATTATCCTGAAAACATCAGAATGCCAAAGACAAAACGCATAAAACACGAGACTTGAGATGATGCTCAGACATGAGAAACATCTGGTACCTAAGGGTATTCCAATGTAATTTATTTACTCTTATGTTACAGCCAGTCATCCATTACTGATAGTGCACAGTTGTAAACAGCTTCCAACGTCGTATTTTTAAAATGTTTATTGTGGTATATTTATATAGCGTAAACTCCACCCGAAGGCACACACGCCCTTCATATGAGCACTAGCTGTATTATGCAATGATTTGTTTTTTTGGGGGGGAGGGGTTGCACAGGGAGATTAAGAGATTTGCCGAGAATCACAGGATGGTGAGCCCTGACGCCGAGACTCACAGCTGATTCCCAGTTGCATTCCTACTAGAGGTTTTCCGTGCTAAAATCCCAGCTTCCTTTTCACTTGCCTTTTACTGATTCGAAAACAGTGACTAAAAGTAAAAACTTTACCAATGTAAATACTACTACCATGTTTTGTTTTAAAAACCTTTATTGTGAAAATGTCAGTATACAAATACGGGCCTATAACCACGTGGGCCGGCCACGGAGCAAACTGAAATCGTATATGATGAGGAGACATTTACATTGTAGAGAACGTAACGAGCGGGCCATTAGGTTGCAAGAACTAAGGTGTCTAACAGTTGCGGAATCGGTGGACGTACATTTTGTAATTAAAATACGACAAAGCCACTTACAAAAAAATCATCTAGATATACATTTGCGGGCAAGTACCATGGGTGACGTTAATTCGAACTTTCAATAGTACAGTAATCAATAACACATCAGAACCTAATATCAATAGGGATGTCGAAATATTCAATCAATTCTCTTCCCCGCCCGCCATGAGCATCAAAACTGCATTCATATCTCGTGATATCAAGGTTGTTCAACCAGTACACAACAAGGAGTTACGAGTCCCATTTATACCGGCGCCATTTTGGGCGAGGCCGGGCAGGTCCAAGATATAGTCAAAATGTCTCCACCAACCGTCGGCCAGACCAGAACCCCTTTCGGCCCTTTATGCTACAAGATGGTGTCTTCCATTCAGAAAATATTGTTGGCAGCATTTTGAAAGGAAAGATAAACAGCCGTTCTCCTAGTGAGTCTCACATTGTTACATTTAGGAAGAATGTTGAAGAATAGTATGTTGAAAATCTGAAGCCATTTTTCTACAAACTCTCAATCAGCCTTGGATGGAAAAAAAAATCCTGAAGAATGTACAAACTGAAAACCAATTTTTGTCTGTATAGCATCAACAGCAACGCTTGAGTCAGCTTTGTGTGAAGCCGCCATTTTGATTCAATCAATAACGTCCCCCTGCACACATTCAGGGACCTGGTCGTGTCTTCAGGTCAAACGGATTGTGGGACAAGATGCAGAAAGGAAAAGGAAAAAAGTTCCGCCGGACCTCGGGAGCCGGCCGCCTATGTCATGGGCGATCTTTGGCCACACCAGGGCAATAGTGAAGCTGCAGCAGGTGCAAATAAGCTTCAGACAGTCTTACAAGCACTGCTCAGAACTCTCAACTATGGCACTCAACATCCAGGACTTGCCATCCGGATCTTGGCGCCTTGTGCTGGTTCCGACCTATTCACACATCGGTCCACTACTGACATCACCTCATAAGCCAACGGGGCACCCCACGCCGACTTTCGGCGCAGCATTGTAGGATCGCCACACCAGTGCGGCAACTTGCTGGACACCACCTCGGTGCCATCCGGATCTCGGCGCGTTCGAGTCACTGTACCGCAAGAGTGACCGGAACTCAGCTGGACACGCCGTCTTTCGGCGCAGCATTGTAGGATGGCCACACCAGTGCGGCAATTTGCTGGACACCACCTCGGTGCCATCCGGATCTCGGCGCGTTCGAGTCACTGTACCGCAAGAGTGACCGGAACTCAGCTGGACACGCCGTCTTTCGGCGCAGCATTGTAGGATGGCCACACCAGTGCGGCAACTTGCTGGACACCACCTCGGTGCCATCCGGATCTCGGCGCGCTGTGCTGCCTTCGGCCTACTGTAGCCGCAAGTGCGGACGCAACTCAGTTGGACGGCGAGTGAAAAGATAAGGGGCGCCGCACTGCAGCCGAGGAGCCTCCATCTTGGGGGAGACGCACAGCCCCCACTGACTGACGCGACCTTACAGGCCAACGGGGCGCCCCACGCCGACTTTCGGCGCAGCATTGTAGGATAGCCACACCAGTGCAGCAACTTGCTGGACAACAACTCGGTGCCATCCGGATCTCGGCGCGTTGTGCTGCCTTCGGCCTATTCGCACATCGGTCCCTACTGACGCCGCCTCACGTGCCAACGGATTTTCTACGCTTTTTGTAGCCCTATGCCGCATAACAGGTCATGTGACTTGTTTATAAAACTTTTCATTGGTTCATTTTACTTTTGGTTTCCTAATGATGGAAGGCTTGGTCATATGACCTAAAAATAACACTTTTCATTGGTTTAGAACATTTTTTTTTCCCAAACGATGAAAGCCCCACCTTGTTTCTGGATGTTTCAGACTGAAGCTGGCGTCAGCATGAGAGCACCACCATCTCGTGGCTCCGTCGTGGTCATTCCGCGAGCAATCATGGCAGCCGCTCCCCACCGGAAGCCTGCAGGAGTCGAGGGCCCCCAAGACTTTTGTAGAATCTTCACGGCTGAGGGGACGCTTTCGAGAATGGAGCCCAAGCCCTAGCAGGCAAGCGTCCGAGTTCCAAGGTGTCCCAGGGCCATTTTAGTGGACCAGGCCCAAATCCGAAGAGCCGTCCGCCATTTTAAGAATCCAATGGCAGCCGCCTATCGCTGCACCGCAAGAGTGGGCGCAACTCAACTACATGGTGAGCGAGACGCTGTAGCCGCAAGAGCGGGCGATAAACAGCTGAATGGAGGATGAGGCACAGTGTAGCAAAAGCGGGCGGAATGGCAACTGAAACGGTAAAGGGGCGCCCCAGTACAGCAGACAAGCCTCCACCTGGGGAGGCCCGTTCACGCCGCCTCCCCCACGCCCCACGCCGTTTTTCGGAGCAGCATTGTAGGATACCAAAACCAGTGCGGCAAGTTACTGGACATCACCTGGGTGCCATCCACATCTCAGCGCGTTCTGCTGCCTTGGGACTATTCACACAACAGACCGCTACTGACGAGGCCTCCCCCCGCACCACCCGGGACGCCCCACGCTGTTTTTCTGAGCTGCATTGTAGGAAACCAAAAACCAGTGCGGCACCCAGGTAACATCACCTGGGTGCCGTCCAGAACTCAGCACGTTGTGCTGCCTTGGGACTATTCGCACAAAAGACAGCTACTGACCATTGTTGCTTCTTTTTGCCAAAAAATGTTTAAATGTATTTACAGTTTTTGTTGCGTTCGATATATTTATAAGTTAATAAAGTTTTATAATCCTACTTTGTTGGAGTACTATATATTTTTAAAAAATTCGGGTGAATGGGGCCTTGAATCGAGTTATTGTCATGTGTGGGCTTTGGAAGTGTGCTGCTACAGGATCGGACATTTCAAACTCAAATGCACGTTCTTTTTCTTACCTTTCCGAAGCATGGAGCGCAATAGCAGGCAGAGAAAGGGTGATGCAAGTGTTGAACACTGCCTGGCCTGGCAAGTTGCTGGCAGTGCCCCCCCTCGCCCGCTCCTGAAAGAGGGCACACACACACCGCCGCCCCGAGTACTTCACAGATCTTTAAAAGACCATGCGCTTGTTAATGAGGCTTAAATGGTTTATCACCCCTTCTAGAGCCCCTGCATCGGCCCTCTGACGTTTCCTGGAAGAATTAGCACGTAACACAATACCAAGCCCTGTCAGCTGAAACCCCCGAGGAATCGGGTTTTTGCTTGCAGGAATCGGGAGGCGGGAGACTAGCACTGAAATCGGTAGTCTCACGCCTGAATCGGGAGGGTTGGCATGTCTGGATTCTCTACAGCTGGGGCCATAAACTACATCCGCAGGGCTAGGTGATAGCCTGGGACCGGCCTGGACAATCGGACACAGAGGAAGAGGAGTGTCAGAGGGTGCGGTAGTGAATAGGGTGAAAGGGAGGTGTCGGGCAGGCACAGGGTGTGATTCTCAGGGAAGACCAGCGCAGATGGGGGAAGTTTATGGCCCATGCATGAGAGAGAGAGCGGGGGTGACCAGTGCGTGGGGGAGATGCTTGCGAGGGTGGGGAGCCGTGCTGAGAATCGACGGCGTGCAGAGAGTGGGTCTGGTCAAGGCATCTAAAATGGCTGCCGTGCATGACAAAATTGTGGCATTGGAAAAAAGGCAAGATGGCGCAGACAATGTTTATCAATAAGGATTCATTTATAACAAAATATTTTATCGCAGTGACAAATTGGCGGTCAACACTTCCTGATTTCCATCGAATCGAACGTTAACAGACGTCACGCAGCAAAAAAGAAAAAAAACGCTCACGCACAGCCGCTGGAAGACATGTATCAACATTATGAGCCTCCTCAGCCACCCTCAGAAAACATAAGGGATCAGGATACGTCTCCCGCACCCCCTTATACCTAGTAATTTAATTAAAACGAAACACAAAATGGCGAATTCCCGTTTCGCTACCAGTTTGCGGCCCAGTTCGCGGCCCGAGAAGCACTTCTACCGTGAAAAATCAATTTTTTTTTATTTTCCCCACGGGACCCTTTAATAACCCCAACATCATTCCTAGGGGGTCAAGAAGGGTCTACCTTGCCCCCTTTCATTAAATTCCCCCTTCGTTTTTCACCTCTTCTTCTCTCTCGATCCTACCGAGAGATAAGATGGCGGCCGCTCCGGACTGTTTAGAATGTTGACAGACACCGGAAAGCCAATCAGCTTCGCATCGCAAAGTTCCGTTTCGCGAAAAGTAAGCGGACCGGAGCGCAGCCCGGAGCGCTGTTACAGATATATATCTTGTTTTGAACGTTAATTTCTCAAAATCCACTGGAGCACATATATTGAGACCTAGCAAAGGCACATCGGGCTAACAGTCCCTACAATTTTGCCAAGTTTCGTGCAAATCCATTCAGCCGTTCGAGCTAAAAGTGAGGCCAACCGCCCTACGGAAAACTCAATGTTAAAAACACGTTTTGGGACCCCCCTTTTTTCTGGGCCCCCCTTTGACGAACCCCCCCCCAAATTTTCAGGGGCTGATCAGAAACGAAATGTGCCATTTTCCTGAAAATTTCAGCCGATTCCGTCCACAAACGCCAAAGTTATTAGACATAGAATTTTCAAAAATCCCATAGGGAAAAAATCCTAACTATATATACCTACTGGCGACAGCCAGTAGGTAATATATATATATATATATATATATATATATATATATATATATGGAGAAACATATATGTGGGGCTTATGACTATTGATGAGGATCCCCTGGAAGAGAATTGGATTTTCCTTTTACAGTAGACGATGTGGCAAAGGTTATAAAAAGCCTACCATTAAACAAAGCTGCCAAATTGGACAGCCTAACCACCGCTTTTTATAAAACATATGTTGAGGAACTACCGCCCGCCTCTTCAAGCTGTTTGAGGAGGCCCGTGAAACGGGTGTCCTGCCTCCATCAATGCAGGAGGTAATTATAATTACACTCTTAAAACCAGGAAAGCCTGCCGACGAATTGGACTCCTATAGGCCACTCTTGCTAATAAATGTAGATGTCAAAATATTGGCGTAACTCATCGCTAATAGGCTGCAGCCCTTGCTCCCACTGGTGGCCCTCCCGCGCCAATCAGGGTTCATCCCTGGGAGATCGACGACCCAAAACTTCAAGACTTTATCCTCTGTGTTACATTGTTTACATCCAGAACTACAGGCAGCCTCTGTATTTTTAGAAGCTACAAAAGCATTTGATACTTTGGAATGGCAATACCTATTTACAATACTTGGCCATATGGAGTTTGGTCCGTTATTTATCAATCTAATACGCCTTCTGTACACGTGCCCGATGGCACGTGTGAGAGTGAATGGGCTCCTCTCTGCACCACTTAACATTTCGCAAGGCACCAGACAGGGGTGCCCTCTCTCCCCTTTCCTCTTCGCGATTGCGATGGTACCGTTAGCGGCGCGGGTCAGGCAACACCATACTGCCAAGGGAATTGGTTTTAGTGCCCGTGTTTATTTCACTCTATGCGGATGACGTCACCCTGTATGTGTCCGATCCAGAAACAAATTTAGATCCATTATTGAGGGAGTTTATTAAATTTGGTGGCCTGTCTGGTTTATCAATCAACTGGGTTAAGTTGATGATTTTCCTTTTGACTGACACTGTCCAAACTCTTTCTGAGTTCCCCCTCACATGGACGACGGAGCCCGTGAAGTATTTAGGCATATGGTGTAGGAAGGTTTACATCTGACTATGGTTACCCCCAACTTTTCGCCTAGTGTTTAGCTGGTTTTCGACTTAGTTGGCCTGGGATCCTGCTATTCAGGGTCCCAGGCTATCTGCTCTCTCCTTAAAATGGACTCCATGGGCCTTATTTATGAAGGACTTGCGCCGCCGGTGCGTCACTTTTAACATGGGAAAAAGTGACGCACCGGTGGCGCAAGGCCTTCATAAATAAGGACCCATGTACCTTAGGTTCATATCCAATTGGATATTGGGTCACTCTTATAAGTCCCTGTACAGTGTACCATAGGTACCCAGGACATAGATGCACCCAAGGCCTACCAGGGGCTGCAGCATGTATTATGCCACCCCGAGATGGCCCTACTAAATTGACACAACTGGCTAAGCACTCAGCTGGGGCAGAGTGGTGTAATCACCCTTTGCTTAGATATAGTATACCTATATCTAAACCTATATAGACACATATATACCTATAGGTCACTCCTATGGCAGGCCTTAACAATCCTCAAGGCAGAGTGCTTGGTATTGTGTGAGATGGTGCTCTAGCATGAGCTGAGCCTGTCTGCAGCTTTCGGAACCATGTCCTTATAGCTGCTCTATGATATCGCCATACCATATATTCTTAAATGCATTATAATCCTCGCGGTTATTGCCAACTTCGGTTTGGCTTTATCGAAACATGTTGTGTAAGGTGTAATACGCTTTGGAATACTACCCCCTCGCCAGTTCTGGCGACGGGGGAAGCATGCCACCCTTCTAGAGGGTGAAGACATGTACCGATCCTTAACCCCGGTTAAAATTAAACGGAGCCTCAGCATCACAAAATGGATGCTGCTGCCACAGACACGAGTCTGTCCTCCTGCAGCTGGGAGCCCTTCCAGCGAGGGAGGCCTGGACAATAGGTTTCCTGTCCAGGGAGGTGCCTTGCACCTCCCCAGACAGCCTTTAGTGTATTGGGGCAGGGTGGGCTGAATGAAACGAGACACTGCCTGGGTCACACAAGGTGCTCCATGCATAGCCCAGTTCAAACTGGTTGCTGGGGCACTCAAGCCCAAAGCTCTGTCGCGAAACTGGACAAAGGAAAGGGGGTGTAACCACCCCCCTTCCTGGTCCCACCCATAGGAGGGACCTAGCAGTTAAACCAGCCCCTGTGAGCTGTGAAGTTGTTATAAACTATTGGTGTTTAATAAAAGAATCTTTGGAGGAATACAACCTGACTTGGATCTCTGAATTTGGAGTTATATGAATACAAATACGGACAATGTACAAACTATGATTTTAGACTAACCTTATAGAAAGCAACGGGCTTGGACTTTAAATAGCCAGATGAATGTTTATGGCGTACACTAATTGAACACGAACAGGAGTGCTAAAGTGGCGTGTTGTTTCTTGTTCTTGTGATTGAGGCATTCGTGCCTTGTTGACATCCCTGGTGGTGGGTGTTTATCAGGCCACAAACGCGCCCTTCTTCAGACAAATCAATTCATGTTCTCGTTCTACGTCTTAAATAATCACTCTGAGAGGAATATTACTGTATGTGCGGACGTGTTCCCTTCTCTAGCGGAAAACTACCACCAATGCTTTTGTTGGAAACAAGCCCCTTTTATTAGTATAAATCGAGGAGCTGAGTCTAGAGACTTTAGATTTATCCTGACTGAAACTTGAAACGAAACTCTGGACCTTCGACATTCTACACTGCTGGAAGACTGAAGAATCTCCCTTGTGGCCAAGGAGTGACCACCCTGTGCAAACAGGCACCACCAGCAATCAACGGCTTGCTTTGTCGACGTTCCTGCCGGAACCCGAGCACAGAGCCTGACAAGACCCAGACTTCTCTGACCTCTATCCTCATCAACAGCAAAGCTGAGACCCGTGGATGCGACGAGAGACGTGGGACCGGACACCTTGAAAAGCCTGAAAATTGCTACATGTGCAGCTTCTGAGGCACCCTCGAGGTTGTGCATTGGGGATTGAGAAGCCCCAACCCCGAGCACCATCTGCACTGAAGGACAGCCCTCCACATTCCACGAGTTCGGCGTGGAGCCCTTCTGCATTTTGCCTGCTCGACGCATTGTCCGGCTGCTGGCCCGCTGGCTAGTAGCCTCTGTGATGACTAACCTTTGAATTCCTGCTGCTGGTCTGGTTGATCCAGACTGGCCCCTGCTTCCCTATGAAAGATAAGCCCCTCAGACCTTGCTGGTCTGCATCAGAGGCAATCTTCGAATCCTGCGTGGGTTGCCTTTGCCAAGGCTTGTTGACTCCAATCCGGAAGTCGACTCCATCAGCGAGATCCTTCGTGGGACAGTCCGTATCCAGCTCCTGGTCGTCGTTGATGCCTCCTGGTCCACGTGGCTGCAGAGACAAGCTTCACAACATCACCTGATTGCTTCACGACATCGCCTGGTTCCTTCCTGGTTCCACCCGGTCACTGGCTAGTGACCCAGACTCTGTCCCCTCTGCTTTCAGGTACTCTTCAGCCTAGATCCACCCTTGGATACAACCGGACATCTTCCTCCTGGTAGCCTGCAGCATCTTTCTCCAGGTCTCCATAGGATCCAGCGCTGAAACCCGACACATCTTGACACCTATGCACCAGTCTTCCGTGGGTGAGGTAACGCGAGTACTTCGGTGCTCCTGTGGGTATTGACTATCCCAGTGTCCCTGTTTTTAGTTGCTTCCTCCTAGCTTCACCGGAAGTGTCCTAAATCCACTAGATTCTAACTTCTAAGTTTCCTATTGACTTCTATGAGAACTTGCGGCTGTGCATTGACACTGCACATGCCTCCCGTGGGCCTCCTACTTCCTAACTACTGGTAGTCTAGTGTAGCCCCAGCGATTCCTCAGGTCCCAGGCCTACTCCCTGTTCGTGACGTGGTTCTCATACCACTATTTTAGGATATGGTTTTCTTCGCCCCTAGGGTAAAGCTGTATATTGTGCAACTAAAGTATTCTATTTAAATTAATTGTTTTGTGCTTCAACCCCTGTCCTCATAAAGAGTCCAGAGGTTTTGTGTTTAGTAATAAATACATTTGTATTTGATATATATCTTGTGTGGTGTCCTTTCATTTGGTACTCAAGGGATTGTATTGGTAAAACAGCTGGCTTTGCATGCCCTCTGAAGTTTTAGCCTAAGACTGCTTTGTCCATGCTACCACTAGGATAGCTGGTCTATAAGGTTGACTTTACAACCATCACCATAAGGGATTGTTTGGACTGATACAAGGTGCCACTAGAACTAGTGACATCATATATCAGGCCAATTTCTCACATATGGGTTAGCAGAGAAATGCAGGTCTTATGAACATGAATTATGGACGTGCCATAAACTGGTTGGAGGAGAAGGTCACTGCTTGGGCTGGGCTCCCCCGCTCATTAGCCAGGGGGATAGCACTGGTCAAGATGGTGGTACTTCCCAAATTCCTTTATTTATAGATGGTGGGCAAAGTGATGGTCTGTCTTATGTGGAAAGAGGTAATCACTTTCGGAAGAAAAGAAGGTCCGAATGGACAGCAAAGAAAGGAGGTTTAGAAGAAAGAGCGAGCAGAGGTGATGGCAACCATAAAAACAGTCTTTCATGTCAAGAGTCTGAGGACATTTATGTAGTGCCTCAAAAGGAGCACACAAGGTAAGTTAAGACCAGATTCAAGACCCATGCGTGCATTACGAAAGGAATAGGAGGGAAGAGGTGAGTAATGCCCTTAAACCTATTTACAATAGGGGACTTGAAAAGAGAAGGCTCATCAGGAAGGTGAAGAAAGGCCGAAATGGGCAAAAAATAGCCTATAAGGGTGCCCAGAGCAGTGCCCTGCTGGACCAAAGATAGAATGAAGAGGAGAACCTCTGAAAGTGGAGCAAAAGGGCTTCCACAGCCTTTGCTGTGCACCATGCCACAAATTTGTTCAATCTACAGGTGTATACCGTTTTTGTGGAGGGACGCCTGGCTGCAAAGATGACCTCCAGACTTCGGAGGGAAGGTCAAAAGCTGTCAATTGGCGCCGCTCAATCTCCACGCAAGGAGGTGGAGGCAGGACAGGTTTGGGTGGAAGACCGTCCTCTGCTGCTGAGACAGAAGATCCTCCAGAAGAGTCAGTCTGATCGGAGGATCAATGGCCATGTTCAAGAGCTCAGGATACTAGACTCTTTGTGCCCAGTCCGGAACCACAACAATGACTTGTGCCTGTTCGCGCTTGATCTTCTTCAGCACTCTGGGCAGAAGTGGTATAGGCATATAGAAGACCACAATTCCACTTGCGACGAAAAGTGTCGCTGAGCGAGTGCCACCTTGGAAATTCCATCTCGCAAAACTGCTGACATTGCAAATACTTTGGTGGCGAACAGATCTAACCAAGGCTCCCCCCACTGCTGAGAGAGACCTTGCACCACATCTGAGTGAAGACGCCATTCGTAATCCATCATGCACAGGCGGCTGAGTTAGTCTGTCCTGGTGTTCAGAGAACCTGTAGTGTAGTTCCTAGTTTCCCACTAGGCCCTGCGCATTGGAATAACATAAACAGTAGTATCGACGTGGAACTGCTTATATTCCAGGCCTCCACTGACTATGCTAAACTTAATTGGGTTGTGTTACCAACTAGCTCAGAGGTCACTGGAAACTTTCTTCTCTGCATAGGAAGTGATCAGCTTCCTTGGCACAGACAAGAAGGGATTCAGCTTTCCAACAACCGTGCAACATGACAACTTTGCTCCTCAGATCAAGAGTCAATCTCTAGGGTCGTGTGAAACAATAGACATGTATTTCACTCAGTCAGTCTAGTGCAGTTTACTTTCACGAGATGTAGAGAATAGAGAGACGGCGTTTGTCAATAAAGGGTTAACATTTATTGAACAGTCTTTCTTCTCGTACAAGAGAAATGTATTGCCACAATTGCAATAATTGTTATTATAAAAAGTACGTACAGTAAGATAAGTAATGCGAAATAGAACTGTAAAAGCATTGATATGGTTTCTTAGCCATACAATGGTTTAAAAGTAATAAAACATATATACAGTCATATATACATTAGGCTAACATACTCAACTGGTGCTTCTAACTACGCCTACCCCAGTGTGCCTGACCTAAGCCTAACACGTGAAAAGGGGAGCAAGTGAGTAGCTTTAAGTTAAGTTGGTTTTGCCAAGGTTTGTTTCAAGAATTCTCGTCTAAGGGTTTAGTCAACACCATACCTCTGAATAGAATGATGGAGGATTGGTATCTCCTTCAGGGTCTCTCTCGATATCCCAGTCACCCGCGAAGGTAGACCGGAAACGCCGGAGCTGGATTTCTCTGCACGAGAAAGGCAGCGGCTTTTCTTCAGCGCGTCGAGGAAGGAGGGGGGACAGCGTCCGCGGGCAGCTGGAATCTGCTGGATGTCTTCGCAGAGGGACGGCTGTTCAACTCCTAAGCGTACTGCACCATAGTTCGCGCTTTAGCGGCGATAATGGTATCAGCAGCTTCACCACCACAGGGACAGCAGGCTGCAGCGACAGAGTGCTAGATTTACCAACACGGGGTCTTGCAGGCAGCTGGCATCAGCAACAGTAGCTCGCATTGCTTAAGGCAACGTTGGTAATATTTATACCTGACAGGTGCCGGGTTTGACGCAAGTTTGCTGGACATAAGACGTCAATTAAAGATGTCACTAGGAAGTGATAGTTATCAGTTGCTCATTAGAGTTCCATTACTAATCAAAACACAGCAAGCGGGGATTTCCAGGTTTGCTGAGTTTTTATCTTGTTGAAGAACTCGGAGTGTTATCTAGGAATATCAGATAGTGACTACTGCTCTGTCATTGCACTAATTGGTCTCAAAGGAAGTGGCAGAGAGAACTATGCTGGAATGTGGCTCTGTTCGTGTGAGGCCAGAGATGACTTTTCAGAAAATCGCACTTGAACGGTTATGCCAATATAGGGAATAAATGGATTTATAGCCGAATAGGGGCATAAGGTCACAGTATCGATCAGGAACCTAGATAAACATGCAACAAACCTGCCAGGTGTTAAACCACCTTGGACATGCCCTGATGTTCCGGCCATGTCCAAAGGTGAAGAGCCTCTTGACACAGGGTCCACGACCCCACCCCGCCCTGTTTGTTGCAGTACAACTTAGTGGTGTTGTCTGTGAACACCTGCACTACCCTTCCTTTGACAGAAGGAAGGAATGCCTTCAGTGCCAGACGAATTGCCAAGAGCTCCAGAAGATTTATGTGGAACCCAGAACCCGCCAGAAACTAGAAACCTCTGATCTCCGTCTCTCTCATGTGTCTGCTCCATCCCAGGAGTGACGCATCTGTCACTACTGTTAACTCTGGTTGGGGAAGGGAGCAACATCAACTTGTGACAGGAGTCACAAGGTTTGAAGCCGGTCAGACGATGGGACATTCCTACGTGCACCAGGATACGAATGACTCAAAACATGTTGACAAAAGTAAAAAAAACTGTTAGTCAAAAAATTACTAAGGGTACCGCTCTCTCCGGATCTGCGATGGCTGGCGGGAAAAAGAACGGACGTCAGCGTGCAAGGGCGGCGTCTAAGTAGATACCACAATGTGATTCCGGCGATCACGACGCTAACGACGAAAGCGGAGTTGACCGACACCACCTACTGACGCGCATGAGTACTGCTGAGAAACAATTCTCTGGATCCAGTCTGATGCCTGAGGATAAATCTAAGGTAAGGAATCTGTAACTAATAGTCTCTTTCAGATCCACAAGGCATTAGGAGGAGGGTTGAGAGGTCCAATGAGTCAAATGCCAAAGTCTGTGTAACTTGAGCTTGTTCTCTAAAGGCAATGGCAGCTTGAGAAATTCCACGCCATTGCACAGAATACCCATGAATGAGGAGACTACCTACGTGGAAGGCCTCCAAGGACACTCCAGATCCACATCCAAGAGGCATGCAGGCCACTGGCGTTTTACAGGGACAGATATCAGTATTGTGCCATAAAAAGGTAAAGGGATTGCCCAGCTTATTGCCATCATCACCATTTTGGTAAACTATGTCGGCCATCTGAATGCGGTCTGAAACAGATGCCATTCAAGCCTGCCAAAGTTTATGCAACAAGGTAAAGGCATGTAAGGGGATGTCTCTTCCATCAAATCCTGAGCTCTACATCTGGGAAGGATTTGAATAGTCAAATATTTTAGAACCTTGGCTAAATCTTGCAGCTACTCTGAAGTTGATGACAGTGGCAATTTAAGGAGGCGCCAACACCTGAGCAACCGACAAGGCCTTCAGCAGGGGAAAAGTCAGCCGGCGCCAAAACGGGGAAAGAAGGTAGGTGTGGAAAACAAAGAAAGGATGAAAGACTACAAATAACCTTTAACAGAGCCTACAATAACTCTAGTGTGCAAGAGATAGTGCAAAGTTCAACATGTCTATTATAAGCTCCTGGGGATGGTCAACTCTCTCTTTGGCGCACTGAAACGGGACTATCAATCAGAACAGACTTGGATTAACACTGAGCAGACAAATTAACACCCATGTCTTCTGAAGGTGGGCTAAGCTCAGATGGACCGGAGCAACATCCAGAAGCATCTTGTTTTCCGATGGTGCTTTAAAGGCTTTTCATTGAAAGATGCCCGCTTTGAAGAATTACTTATGTACAGCGAATGGGGCAGCACTTGACGCAGCCCTGGACCTCGAACAATGCCGCTTCTGCCAGAGTTCATATCGTGCCTGTGCCACGAAGAGCTTAGCCTCCCACTCCTTCATGCCCTTGAGTGCACTTTCGTGGTGCGGATCCGAGTGTAACATTTGTCGTCTGCAGCAGTGGAATTTATTTTATTTATTAATTGAATTTATTGAGCGCGACAGCTACCCATAAGGGTTTCCCGGCGCTAAGAGACAGATCGACAACATAAGGCAGAAGATTTAGAGATCGAAGAGCCAGGTCTTCACCGCTCTGCGAAAGCGCATGTGACAGTTTTCCATCCGAAAGGTCAAAGGAAGTGAGTTCCACAATCTGGGTCCTAAGTGCGCGAAGGAACCACCGCCCATTCTGGTAAGTTTGAACTTTGGTACATTGAAGAGATGATGGGATGAGGAACGAAGAGAGCGAGCTGCGAGGTAGGGGCTGACAAGGGCCTGAAGGTAGAGGGGAGCTGATCCGATTTTGATCTTATGCATAAGGCCCAAAGCTTTAAACTTTATTCGATTTTCAACACAAAGCCAATGCAGCTCTCTCAGGCGTTCTGTAATGTGGTCGTGTTTACGACAGCACAGAGAAGCCGAGCTGCAGCATTTTGTACCAGCTGAAGGCGCCGTGTGACGGCCTTGGTAGGCCCCAGGTAGAGCACGTTGCCGTAATATAATCTGGAGGTCACCAAGGCATTCACAACAGATCTCTGGGTGTTTTTGGGGAGTATCCAAAAGATTTTACGCAGCCATCGTAGAATGGTAAAACAGGTGGCTGCGACTTTGTTGACCTGATCTTTCATAGATAGTCCCCTATCAATAATTACTCCCAGGTTTCGCACTTGTTCAGATGGAGTTGGTAGGGGACCCATGGTAGTGGGCCAATGTCTCAGGTTCCAGAGGTCGGGTTTGTTACCAAGGACCAGGACCTCAGTCTTTCCGCCATTTAATTTAAGTAAGTTGGTGTTCATCCATTCAGATATTTTGCTGAGTCCTGCTTGCAAAGGGGAAGGAGCCGTGGGATTAATTTGAGAAAGTGAAAAAACTATTTGTGAATCATCAGCATTAGAATAAAGGTTTGAACCAGAACACTGTACAACATAAGCCAAAGGTGTGACATATAAATTAAAAAGAAGAGGGCTAAGAATAGACCCCTGGGGTACACCATGGGGGGAAGAGTAGCTTTTAGAGGAGGATGACTTAGAAAAGATTTGAAAGGTACGGTCAGACAAGAAGGATGCGAGCCAGTCCAATGCTTTATTGCCAATTCCAATAGTAGCGAGGGATTGGAGAAGGATACTGTGTAACACAGTATCAAAAGCTGCGCTGAGATCAAGTAAGATCAATGCAACTGTTTCTCCTCGATCCAAGAGCAGACGCAGATTGTCTGTAACGCCCAACAGGGTCGTCTCCGTAGAGAAGCCATGGCGAAATCCAGACTGGGATGGATGTAACAGGTTGTTGTCTGTTACAAATTTTGAGAGATGAACACGGATGTGTCATTCCAGGACTTTCGAGAATGCCGGTAGTAAAGAAATGGGACGATAGTTGGCGGTTATTTTAGGATCCGCCAGTGGCTTCTTCAAGAGCGGGGTGACCATAGCATGCTTCCAACAGCTTGGAACGGTTGCAGTGTCAAGTGAGTGATTTAACATTTTGCAGATGGTGGATAGATGCGAAGAATTCCGAGAGCGTAGTATCGGGGCGGGCAAAGGGTCCAGCGGGGATCCTGACTTGACTTTGCTCAATGTTTCCGAGACAGTTTCCGGGCAGAGATCAGGCCAAGACAGCAATTGAGGCGAAGATGACACAAAGGAGTTGACGGCCTCTTCCCTAGTCTGAGGAGAAGTAGGGGAAACATGTATTTTGCTATGAGCAAGAATGTCCTGGTGTATATTCGTGATTTTGGAAATGAAGTACTGGGCAAGCTCATCGCATTTTGCGTTGGATAGCTGGGGAGGTGTTGCCGTGGTCTGTGAACCAGCGAGCTCCTTCACCACGTTAAACAGAGTTTTAGATTTATTTATTGCTTCGTTGATGGACTTATTAATGTGGATGGCCCTGGTTGTAGCACACGCCTTATGATAGCATTTCAGCTCAGTTTTATAGGCGGTACCAGATGTAAGAAAGTAGTCTTTCCTCCATAAGCGTTCTAATTTCTTACATTTTGGTTTGTGCGAGCGGAGCGTCTCATTGTACCAAGGAGCGGGGGCTTTGTGAATTATCCCTTTCTTGTGGGTAGTGGGACGACAGGTATTCAAGGCTTCAAAAAGCCAGTCATTAGCGGCACTGGCCTTCACATCCATATTATTGGACGCAAATATATTTTCTGGCTTGGAAGTGAAGGCATGTCTGACAACACTGCTTGTACAAAACATTTTGAGTCAAATGTTCCAAGTAGAGCAACTCCAGATTTGCACTGAAGGACATGGATAAACCATAGCCAACATTAGTATGCGGAGCGGTGTCCTGCATGGCTCCGCGAAGTTACATTAAATGCAGAACTCGAAGCTGCGACAGCCAAGACTCCTTTCGGTGCCAGGTACAATGGAAGGTTCAAGGACTGATGACGTGATACCCTCAATCTTGGATACCTACTTTTCTAGGCCAAACTTGGAGGTCACGTCCCCATTCATTTTCACCTTTAACAGGATAGATATAAAAAGTAAAAAACGGAGTCAACATATTTAAATACATTTTAATATAAAAAAATACAAAAATAACACATTGCCAACAAGGAAGTAATGCACAAAGTGTAGCCATAGATAGGGAAACCAATCAACCAGACAAGATAACAATGGCTAAAAACACGATGGACAGACATGTGGAAGAACGAA
The DNA here is from genome assembly GCF_964263255.1 of Lissotriton vulgaris. Taxonomy (NCBI): domain Eukaryota; kingdom Metazoa; phylum Chordata; class Amphibia; order Caudata; family Salamandridae; genus Lissotriton; species Lissotriton vulgaris. The sequence continues at coordinate 945,719 of NW_028250273.1, read as the reverse complement.
GAAGAGGAATTTGTAATAAACCAATCAAGTGCCACGTGAAAAACATTGATGGGGCATGAAAGGGTAGAAAAGCAATGGTGCACTGAGCAAACTGCTTTTCTGGGTTGTGGAAAGTCATCAAAATCAATGAATTACAAAGACCTTTACGTTTTTGGCAATTCATTCTCGCAACAAATAGGTCAGTGAAGTAATAGGGTGCAGTCTTAGGGATATTAAATTCGTTTGTTAGTGATTTAAATCCATCAGAGTATCTGTGCAGCATGTTTCGGATTTGAATGGTGAGGAAAGTGTACTGGTTGCCCATTGCAATCGCTGTTTCCTTAAAATACTTGAACTTGAAGGAAGATGAGATTGGTGCCCTGATGGAAGGCGTGGTTTATCAACCATTTCTCTCACTTGAAGTAAAACAGCAATTATTGCAGCAACAGAAACCAGGTAAAACTTCAAAGCCCCGGTTCCGTACAAGGCTACAACGCTACCAGACGCACAAGATGGAATCTTAGAACTCGAGTCAGAGGAACATCATCGCTGGTAAAAGAGCCACTCCCAGGAGCGGCCATGACAGGGTTCACCTCCAGACCCCAGAGCGGCCATCGCAGTGTTCACCTCCAGACCCCAGATCGGCCATCGCAGGGTTCACCTCCAGACCCCAGAGCGGCCATCGCAGTGTTCACCTCCAGACACCAGAGCGGCCATGGCAGGGTTCACCTCCAGACACCAGAGCGGCCATCGCAGTGTTCACCTCCAGACACCAGAGCGGCCATGGCAGGGTTCACCTCCAGACACCAGAGCGGCCATGGCAGTGTTCACCTCCAGACACCAGAGCGGCCATGGCAGGGTTCACCTCCAGACACCAGAGCGGCCATCGCAGTGTTCACCTCCAGACACCAGAGCGGCCATGGCAGGGTTCACCTCCAGACACCAAAGCGGCCATGGCAGTGTTCACCTCCAGACACCAAAGCGGCCATGGCAGGGTTCACCTCCAGACACCAGAGCGGCCATGGCAGGGTTCACCTCCAGACACCAGAGTGGCCATGGCAGGGTTCACCTCCAGACACCAGAGCGGCCATGGCAGGGTTCACCTCCAGACACCAGAGCGGCCATGGCAGGGTTCACCTCCAGACACCAGAGCGGCCCTGGCAGGGTTCACCTCCAGACACCAGAGCGGCCATGGCAGGGTTCACCTCCAGACACCAGAGCGGCCCTGGCAGGGTTCACCTCCAGACACCAGAGCGGCCATGGCAGGGTTCACCTCCAGACACCAGAGTGGCCCTGGCAGGGTTCACCTCCAGACACCAGAGCGGCCATGGCAGGGTTCACCTCCAGACACCAGAGCGGCCATGGCAGGGTTCACCTCCAGACACCAGAGCGGCCATGGCAGGGTTCACCTCCAGACACCAGAGCGGCCATCGCAGTGTTCACCTCCAGACACCAGAGCGGCCATGGCAGGGTTCACCTCCAGACACCAGAGCGGCCCTGGCAGGGTTCACCTCCAGACACCAGAGCGGCCATCGCAGTGTTCACCTCCAGACACCAGAGCGGCCATGGCAGGGTTCACCTCCAGACACCAGAGCGGCCATGGCAGGGTTCACCTCCAGACACCAGAGCGGCCATGGCAGGGTTCACCTCCAGACACCAGAGCGGCCATCGCAGGGTTCACCTCCAGACACCAGAGCGGCCATGGCAGGGTTCACCTCCAGACCCCAGAGCGGCCATGGCAGGGTTCACCTCCAGACCCCAGAGCGGCCATCGCAGTGTTCACCTCCAGACCCCAGAGCGGCCATCGCAGTGTTCACCTCCAGACCCCAGAGCGGCCATCGCAGTGTTCACCTCCAGACCCCAGAGCGGCCATCGCAGTGTTCACCTCCAGACCCCAGAGCGGCCATCGCAGTGTTCACCTCCAGACACCAGAGCGGCCATGGCAGGGTTCACCTCCAGACACCAGAGCGGCCCTGGCAGGGTTCACCTCCAGACACCAGAGCGGCCCTGGCAGGGTTCACCTCCAGACACCAGACCGGCCATGGCACTTATATTTTATACTGGTGTGCAATTTTGTTTTTTCTAAAAAGAGCCCGGTGACTCCAGGATGGAGTGATGAAAGCGTCCAGGCGCTAGCCACAAGTCATGCCCGCACCCCTGCTGGCTTCCACCCACATCAGGCCACTCCCCACCGCCCACGCAGTGTGAGACCCCATGCTCAGAGCCCCCAGGCTGGCGGCGGGGGCGCTCCCGCCACAGTAATGCTGCCTGACCGGTCCCTCCCACGGCTGTCTCTGGCTGTGGAAAGAATGCGTCGCGGGTGCCGTCTCTGCTCCGGTGGGGGGAGCCGGAGCGCATGGAACCCTCTCACACAAGCAGAATGCCAGATATATTGGAAATACAAAAACTCCACTCGTTTACGCGGCAGGGAAGTAAAACTGCCGAGAGAAACAAGGACATGGTGCAAAAGCATTATTGAATGTTGCACCTGACCCACTTAGAAACTTGTCCCAGGGGGGGTTCGGGTTGTTGTTCCAGCCCTTCAATTATCTCGGGGTTAGGAGTAAAGACAAACGTAGGGGCCTTGAGTAGGGACTTTAAAGAAGGTTTTATTGGAATGTAAGTCTTTTTCTGCATAACAGGATTATCACTCCGGTAGGGAAATAAGTCTTGCAAAGAGTTCAACAAAATAACAGTAGGGTTTGGGACACATCCGTCGGTGACTCCTAAGGACCAATAGTAGGAGGGCCTCGGGCCGGTTCTTCTCCTCGTAGCCACACGGCGTTGTTCGAGAGGTCCTCCGACACCCAAAAGCGAAAAGACAGACAAGAAGACTAAGGTTACTGGGACGTCCAATACGTACAACTTCTTAAGGGAGGGGGGTGAAGGAAACCCGGTGCAAGTGAACCCTCTAACGAGGCGCAGTGCTCTCAGTGCTCGTGAGGGGAAGGGTACAAGGGATACAAGGTACACTCCGAGGCGGTACTATTCGGTAGGGACGCTACGACGTCCAACCCACCCTGCTACCCGACCCCGTACCTTGTCAAGCCACGTTCCTCCCTCGGGACCGTGGCAGGGCGAAGCACCGGAACGTTGGCCTCCTGGCTTCTCGAACACAGCAGGGCTCGTCTGCAGCTCGTCCTCCTTCCTGGTCTCACTCGCGTTGATACTCCCGGTCCGCAAACAGTCCTCCTCGAGGGAAACGCCGTCCGCCGAGGAAACCGTACTTCCGCTATTTGACGTTGCTCCGTAGAGAAGGGGCGTGGCTGACGTACCCGGCTCGTTCCAATTAAAGGAGCCGATTCCCATTTCAGGAGGGGTCCAGTATTCGTCTTGCTTCTCGCTCCACTCGGTCTCGGGCAGCTGTGGGGACAATGTGCAAGGTGAGAGGGGAGCGGCGGACCACCAGTCCAGATCATTACGGGGTTCACCCAGCACCCCGTCACAAAACTATTTACTCGAAGCCCTTGGCGCGGAAATGTTTGATAAGCGGATTCCTGAGGCCATGCGAGGCTTCGCAGGGTAAGAAGAACGTGCCAGTGCACACAGAGCCGGCCCTGGCCCGGATAGCGCCCAGAGAGCAGCCCTAGCCCGGATAGAGCCCGGAGAGCCGGCCCTAGCCCGGATAGAGCCCGGAGAGCCGGCCCTAGCCCAGATAGAGCCCGCAGAGCCGGCCCTAGCCCTGATAGAGCCCGGAGAGCCGGCCCTAGCCCTGATAGAGCCCGGAGAGCCGGCCCTAGCCCTGATAGAGCCCGGAGAGCCGGCCCTAGCCCTGCTAGAGCCCGGAGTGCCGGACCAAGCCCGGATAGCCGGACCAAGCCCCGATAGCGCCCGGAGAGCCAGCCTTAGCCCGGAGATCGCCCAGAGAGCCTGCCCTAGCCCGGATAGCGCCCAGAGAGCCTGCCCTAGCCCGGATAGCGCCCAGAGAGCTTGCCCTAACCCGTAACGCGCCCAGAGAGCCGGCTAGGGCCTATTTAGTGCTCAGAAAGCCGGCCCTAGCCCGGATAGTGCCCACAGAGCTAGTCCTTTACCGGATAGAGCCCACAGAGCCGGCCCTAGACTGACAGCGCCCACAGAGCCATCCCTAGAATGACAGCGCCCACAGAGCCAGCCCTAGACTGACAGCACCCACAGAGCCAGCCCTAGACTGACAGCGCCCACAGAGCCGGCCCTAGACTGACAGCACCCACAGAGCCGGCTCTAGACTGACAGCACCCACAGAGCTGGCCATAGCCCGTGTAGCACCCACAGAGCCAGCCCTAGCCCGTGTAGCACCCACAGAGCCAGCCCTAGCCCGTGTAGCACCCACAGAGCCAGCCCTAGCCCGTGTAGCACCCACAGAGCCAGCCCTAGACTGATAGCGCCCACAGAGCCGGCCCTAGCCCGTGTAGCGCCCACAGAGCCGGCTCTAGACTGATAGCGCCCACAGAGCGGGTCCTAGCCCTTGTAGCACCCACAGAGCCAGCCCTGGACTGACAGCACCCACAGAGCCGGCTCTAGACGGATAGCGCCCACAGAGCCGGCCCTAGCCCTTGTAGCGCCCACAGAGCCGGGCCTAGCCTGTGTAGCGCCCACAGAGCCGGGCTTAGCCTGTGTAGCGCCCACAGAGCCAGCCCTAGACTGACAGCGTCCACAGAGAAGTCGCGGAGAAGTGTGGCTCAATGATTAGAGCGGCAGACCCTGATGCAGAGATCTAGCCCAGGACCAGGGTTCAATTCCCCGCCTCGGCGGGTCTTGGGCTCAAAATTCCAGAGACCTGATAATTCTCGCCTCGGTGCCTATTCCAATCATGGAGTCCTGCAACTCTGGGCAATAGCTTGCTTAATCTCCACAACGGCCCCCACAACGCTAAGGATGCCTGGCCTCCACCTTGTGGGTGCCCAGGAGTGGACGCCTCACAGGGAAAGCCAGGATGAGTTCCACAGCGGTATTCGTACAAGCGCCTTGAGACCCTTGCGGGTGAGTAGTGCGCTATACAAATATCAATTTACATTTTACATTTAGACTATCACGTATGGACGGTCGATCATTGCCTCCCTAGGCCCCACTTTGTAGAACTCTCTCTGCACTGCTTTGCAATGAAACTGTATATGAAAATTTCCGTAAAAGCCTAAAAACGTGGCTGCTTAATCAATAATCGCTCCCTTCCTTCTGGTCCTTCCTAGTTGGCGCCTTACAAATTAAAATTAACATAACCGCCAGATAGCGCCAACACAGGCAGCTCTAACCACCAGATAGCACCCACAGAGCCAGCCCTTGACTGGCGGATAGCGCCCCCTGTGCCAGCCCTAGACCGCCCACAGAGTCAAGCCTACACCAGATTTTGCCCATAGAGACATCCCTATCCTGGATAGTGCCAACAGAGTCAGTCCTACTCCGGATAGCACCATCAGAACCGGCCCTAGACCGCCGTATAGAGCCCACAGAGCCAGCCCTAGACCATCTGAAAGCACCTACAGAGCCAGCCCTGGACCGCCGGATAGTGCCAACAGAACCTAACCTATTCTGGATAGCGCTCACAGATCTAGTCCTAGACCATTGGATAGCATCCACATAGCTAGTCCTAGACCATTGGATAGCGCCCACAAGAGTCAGACCTACACTATATAGCGCCCACAGAGTCAGACCTACACTGGATAGTGCCCACAGAGCCAGCCCATGACCGGATAGCGCCCTGGCCAAAATTGGTGCCCTCACTGCTGTTGGTGAACACAATGAACAAAATGAGTGTGCAGGTGATCCCTTTTGTATTCACAGGCCAGTCCCTGGCAGGTGCACTGGTACCGGGGCCTAGAGACCTGAGGGTCCCACTAATCCCTGATTATTGCTGTATTTCACAGTTCAAGCAGCAGCCAGGAGGCACATTTTATTAGTTGCAGTGGTGCCCACCGCCTACAGCACAGGAACCTGGTGAAAGCATCAGAGCAGTAAACTTATACCAAAAGGGAGTCGCCGTTCCTAAGTAGAGAGAGCAATGGTCTTGGCATTATTAAAGGTAGAGCTATTGGCATTGCTCATGACAATTGTTTAAAAAAAAACAAATAAATTGTATTGTCATTTATAATGGCAATAGGTGAGCATTATAGAGTAGTAGAGAGTATTCGTGGACACAGAGCCACACACATAGCCGCGAACACACACACAGCCGCGCACACACACAGACAGAGCCGCGCACACACACACACAGACAGAGCCGCGCACACACACACACAGACAGAGCCGCGCACACACACACACAGACAGAGACGCGCACACACACAGACAGAGACGCGCACACACACAGACAGACAGAGCCGCGCACACACACACCCAGACAGAATTATCCCCGCGTGTGAGCGTTCCACGGCTTATGACGAGCCCAGGCTCGTCACCAGCACACGAGCACCGTGCTGCATGACGAGCCTGGGCTCGTCATCAGCACGGAAGGGGTTAAGGAAAATAGTGCTTACAGAGTAAATAAGACATAACGTGTAACAACTGAAGTAAAAGGGTCAGTTCTCAAAATAAAATAAATTAATAAATAAGCCCTCCCCTGTCCTACCACCCTCTGCTGGACCGGAACCAGTGGTAAGACCAGAGCCCCAGAGTCCCTGCAGCCAGCCCCTCCTGTCCAACCCGGACATTGGTGACTACTTCTGGGGTGCTGCTAACTATAAGGGAATACATTAAAAACACGCGTTATTCAACCAGCGTTTGTTACACAACGTCTACGTGGTCACAACCAGTTTGAAAGAAATATACAGAGGTGGCAGGAGGGGGGGGGGCGTGAGCAACAGACCCATGAATGGAGAGAAGAGATAAATGTGCAAAGGGGAGAGAGAAACGGACCCGTGGGGGACAGGAGAGAGGGAAGTGTGTGTGTGTGTGTGGGGGAGGGAGAGAAACGGGTGTGAGATGCGCATGGCAGAAACCCAGAGAGGGGTGGGGGCAATGTGAGACAGGCGGGAGGGGGGGTAGTGATGAGTCGAGCCGGAGAGAAGACAGTGTGAAAGGATGTGAGAAACAGACAGACATAGAGAAAGTAAGGACGAGACAAAAGAGGGTGTGAGAGAGACAAGAATATGGAGTTCTATAGAAAGCAAGATGGTGATGAGTCAGGAAAGGGAAGAGGCAAGAGAGAAAAGAGGGAGGGACAGAGCAGGGGATGCAAGAGAAAGTGAGGCGGGTAAAGCGAACCAGAGACACAAAGTGTGAGGGAGAGAAATGGAGAGGGGGCGGGCAGCAGCTGCCACAATAATTCTACCTCTTCCGGTATGTCTGAGTCCAATGTTCACTCCGGCTATAGGCGCTAGATCATTATTGTACAATCTGTCTAGCGCTGTGATGCCCCTTGGGCCTGGTTAGTGCTGGAGACCCCCTTGCATAAGTACGGGCCATTCTGTGCTCACCTAGTTAATCTTGTACAGTTCTATACAGTGCCTTAATGCCCCTCAAGTCTGGTTAGCGCTCGACATCCCCGTACATAACGCCTTTGGCTCTGTGCTTACTTCTGGGGGTGCAGTGAGCACTACGGTATTCCTATATAACCTTTATACAGCGCCTCTGTGCCCCTCGGGTCTGGTTGGCGCTTGAGACACCCTTAGATGAGACTCCAGGGTCCTGTGCTTACCTCCCGGGGTGCAGTGAGCACTGTGCTATTCTAGTATAATGTCTATACAGCGCCTGTGAGCACATACGCTAGACAGACCGCGGCGCACACCTACATCCGGCTGTTCGCTACCGCACGAGCCTTGGCAGTGCTCTAAACTCCATTTACTTCCTGTGGCTTGCTCTGAAGGTAGCCTGAGGGATAATCAGAGGCCATTTGTTCATTTTAAACCGCGCTGCTCAGCACGGCGCTGGTGGCCATGGGGAGTGCAGGCTGTGCGCGCTGCAGGACGGGGTGTGGTGGGGCTGCTGCGTGTGCGCTCCGGCTGCGTACCTGTGATCCTGTGCGTGTCTCCTGTCTGGGCCGGGCTGCCTCCGCCTAACTACCCGGCCATCGCGAGCTCTGTTGCAGTAATGGTTTTGATGAGGGGCAAGGACTCGGCAACTTTTTGGGGAGGCAGTCTGCGCGAAATGGCATAAGAAAAGGGCCTGCCATTTTCAAATTTGGGGACGTGTTTTTTTGCGTTCTGAGTGATGGATGACGTCACAGATAGAAAAAACGCAAAAAACACGCTCCCGAATCCGAAAGAGATGGGGCGTGAACTGATTGACGCCCCTCTCCTCCAATGGCTGGCCTCCATTTTTTAAGCCAGCCAATGGAGAAGAGGGGCGGGTTCAAGCCCCTTAACTAAAAAACATTACCTCTTCTGCTCCGCAGTGAGACGGTCCTCGACCTAAAAATTTGACTTTTGGACTCGTCGCTTATCACAAAGAAAGTTTGATTCTTTTCAGAACCTGAAGACATTCTTGGAATCTGCGGATGACGAATTATCGAACAAAGTCTTAGAACTTTTTATCCAGCATATCCAATGTAGGAGAGTAGGGTCTGCTTTCCTAAGGAGTACAATGGCAAGACCAGCCGCCAATGTCAACAGCAATGGAAACCAGGAGCACAGCATCCAGGGGGAAAAGAGCCTGATTGTTAACCTCTCCAGGAAAGCCCTCTCACCAACGGAGAAGAGTCTCTTGGAAAAAGGTCTCGGGTTTGTCCCTACCCCGACCCCTGACAGTTTCCAGGAAATGATTGAGATCAAACAGCTCTTCAGGAAGATACGACTCCGAGCTTTCTTCGACAACCAACCTGAGCCCACCAGTCCAGACACTGGTTTGAGAAAACCGTCCACCTTTACACCGACGGATGGGATGGTCCCACCAGAAGTCTTAACATTTGAACGAGCAGTCTTGACGAGCCTACGGAATAAATCTAACGTCAAACCCTTCCACAATTTAACATCCGCAGAAAAACAAGCGTCTATTGATTTGGGAAGGGATAACTCTATTGTCATTAAACAGGCAGACAAAGGGGGAGCAACTGTTATATAAAACTTTGAGGACTACGACCGTGAGTGCAGACGACAATTGTCGAACACTACACACTATAGACCCCTCATGGAGGATCCAACGAAACGGCTGACTACAACCATCACTAGCCTCATTATTGAAGCGGAAACCAATGAGTGGATCAGTAAGAAGGAAGCTGAGTTCCTGACCACAACGGACCCAGTCACTCCGTATTTCTATACCCTCCCCAAGATTCATAAGGGGACGACCCCTGTCCCAGGGAGACCTATTGTTTCTGGTATCGGATCGCTCCTGAAGCCACTATCCCAATTTTGTGACGCCTTCTTCCAACCTTTGGTTAAGCAGATTCCATCATATCTACAAGACACCAGAGATGTTCTCCGTCTGATCAATGACGTTGATGGAAGAGAAGATGTCGATCTACTCCTAACCCTAGACGTAGAGGCGTTGTATACCAACATCCCGCAACAAGCCACATTAGAAGCTGTGGACTCTATGATGCGACAGGAAGAATGGACTTCTCCTACCCCGATAGCCTTCATCATGGAGCTAGCCCATATAGCTCTGACTGAAAATTTCTTTCGATACGAAGCACAACTCTTCCACCAGGTCCGCGGAACCTCGATGGGTTCGACATTTGCACCGAGCCTGGCTTGCATCTATATGGCCACCTTTGAAAAGATTCACATCTACCCTCCTGAACAGAACCCCTTTCGAGATAATCTCACACTTTGGCGTCGATACATCGACGATATCTTGATTTTCTGGAAAGGTGATCGCACCAGTTGCGAAGCTTTTTGCACTTGGATCAACCAGCAAGATCCCTTCCTTAAGTTCACGGGCACAATCTCAGAAACATCCATACCCTTCTTAGATCCGACTATCCAGTTAGAACCTACAACGATCACTACAACTCTGTTCAAAAAGGAAACTGACAGAAATAGTCTACTCATGTACAACAGTCATCACACGAGATCACTAAGGGATAACCTGCCATTTGGACAGTTTCTTAGACTCCGCAGAAACTGTAGCTCTGTAACAGACTACAGACAAGAAGCTAGTATCCTGCAACATAAGCTCCAAGACAGGGGATACCCCACAAGACTCCTGAAGACGTCATTAAAAAGGGCTCTTAACAACAACAGAGACTCATTGCTTGAGGTTCATACCAAAGAAAAAGATGACACAACCACGTGTGTGACGTCCTATACTAGGAATTCCCCGTTCATAAAGAAAACTGTGAGCTCACATTGGGGGATCCTTAACACAGCGGGCATGGAACTACCACGCCCTCGCTTTGCATTTAAGAGGACAGCGAATCTTAAAGACTCGTTAATCCACACTCGCCCCAAGAAATCAAGCACCCGCCCAGTCAATACCTTGTGGGACCTACCACCGGTCACGGGACACTACCGTTGTGGATCTTGCGTAGTCTGCCCTCAAACTATCCAGGGTAAAACTGTAGAATTACCAAGGGACTTTACCTGGAACATCAATAAGCACACAAACTGCAATAGCTCCAGATGTATCCCTACAGTAGCTCTCCCCGGTGAGGCAACTGGGGCTGCGAGCTGTGTTGTATCTCTGCTAACGTGGTGAACCTCTGAAATAGCGCGTTTTACCATTGTAATTGCACCTGAGCGTTTTAAAGTAAATCGTTTTAACTGCTGTTCTTTTACTTGGGGGGGCTTGCTTAGATTTAAAGGGAAATATTTTTCAGGCACACTGACACTATTGACACATTTCTAAAGCCCACACTCGGCACTGCCGCTTTTGCAGAATCTCGGCGACGGTGGGCGCCATCTTGAGGGAGGCAGGGAGAGCGCTCTAGTCGCGCCATACTCCCGCCCCCTTGGAATATTTAATCCGCATTTCCCTCACGCTCGGTGCCCTACAGTAGCTCTCCCCGGTGAGGCAACTGGGGCTGCGAGCTGTGTTGTATCTTTGCTAACGTGGTGAACGTGGTGAACCTCTGAAATAGCGCGTTTTACCATTGTAATTGCACCTGAGCGTTTTAAAGTAAATCGTTTTAACTGCTGTTCTTTTACTTGGGGGGGGCTTGCTTAGATTTAAGGGGAAATATTTTTCAGGCACACTGACACTATTGACACATTTCTAAAGCCCACACTCGGCACTGCCGCTTTTGCCGAATCTCGGCGACGGTGGGCACCATCTCGAGGGAGGCAGGTCACACATTTGATCTATGCCACCTCAAGGATACTGAAGGCTTGGGTTTTTCAATTAGAATTAATGCCTCTTCTTCCCTCTCGGGAAGGCTCTTATATCGTCCTCCTGGAAATCCTACTCCTTTCCTTAACTCTTTAGATGAGGCCCTTGGAGCGCTCATGCTACAGTACCCCAACTTCACTCTAATAGGTGATATAAACCTACATATGGATTCGCTCACTGACCCCCACACCATCTCCTTCCTACACTCCTTAAACATCTTTGGACTTTCCCAACGTATCACTACTGCCACCCACAGTGCTGGACACACTCTTGATGGCATCTGCTCCAATCTCACAACCCTCTCCACGTCCTCCCCGTTACCTCAAATTTGGACCGATCATTATTTTATCCCGTTTGATATTATGATACCTCCTCCTACCCTACCCAGCACCAGGCGTACCTCGGCCCCTTTACAGTCAACTGGAAGAAGGTGACCGAACGCATAAAGCTGGAGTCAAAACCGCTACCCCCATCCCCTAAAGTAACTGGAGATGTTGAAACTGACTCCTGCAATTTCCATATCTGGATGAACCAAATTGTCTCGGCCAATACCGAGTCCAAAAACCATCAGGAAAAAGGTCCTAAGAAAAAACCCAATGCCCCCTGATTCACTCAGACCTTATCCGATAGTCACCTTCTCTGTCGGAGATTAGAAAGACACTGGAGACAAACATACGACACGGCCTCTAGAACATGTTACGTACAACAGAGGAAATTATACCTCGCTGACATAAAAACAGCAAAAAAGGAATATTTCACTAAGCTCATAACTGAAGCCCACCAAAACCAAAAAACTCTCTTTACTATAGTTAAGTCCTTCACTCATCCGAAAGCCCTCACAACTGAAATACCCCCCTCAGAGAGCTTATGCAACCAAATTGCAGACTTCTTTGTTGATAAAATCGTCAACATCCAGAAAGATTTTCCTCCCCCTCCGACAAACCCCTTAGAGGTAACAGTTAACTATCCTCCTCTCTCCAGCTTTAAATCTGTCTCCCTGCAACAAACTAGCAAGGCAATTCGGGCCTGTAAATCAGGAGCACCCACTGACTCCTGTCCTCCTATCATTTTACATCACCTGATTGAGGCAGTTAACCCTTACATTAATGCTATTATTAATGAATCCCTCGAATCCGGACTCGTACCGGATGACTGGAAGAAGGCCACCGTAAAACCCTTGTTGAAAAAGCAGAATAAATGGCCAACGGACCTGACCAACATGCGCCCCATCTCTTTACTTCCTGTCCTCAGTAAAATCACGGAGCATTTAGTACATGAGGAGCTTAAAACATTTGCAGAGGCCCACAACATCCTGCACCCTCAACAATCGGGTTTTCGCTCCGGTCACTCCACCGAAACAGCGTTGATCGAACTTGCTGATTCCATCAAGTTCCTGCAGGATGAGGGTAGGCAATCTGTCCTCATCCTGCTTGACCTCACAGCAGCGTTCGACACTATCTCGCATGCCATCTTAATCAACAGAATGCGAGAGATTGGCGTGACAGACATAGCCTTGGCTTGGATTTCATCTTTCCTATCTAATAGGTCCCAGACTGTGTCCCTCGGTCCCTATCTATCCTGCGAAAAACTCATCACATCCGGAGTGCCCCAGGGGTCTATATTAAGTCCTCTTTCTTTTAACATCTACATGGCACCCCTCCTCGCTGTGATAGAATCACATGGGATTCTTGTCACGTCATATGCTGACGACACTCAATTGGTCGTCACCATCGATAAACAGTGGACGGACGCAGACCTTCGGTTCAAAAACTGTCTCTGATGTTTTCAAATGGCTAAATACTAACCACCTAAGATGCAACAGTGCCAAGACAGAAATCATCCCTCTGGGTAAAAATCTGTCTTTTTGTCCGAAAGACTGGTGGCCCTTAGGATCAGAAGCCCCTCCCAGTGCAGTACCATCAGCCCGGAACCTTGGCGTGCAATTCGATTCATCCCTCTCTTTCGATGACCACGTTAGGATTACTGCCGGTCGCTGTTTTGGACAAATAAAATCCCTGAAGAAATTCTTCGATTTCCTTCCAATTGCAGCCAGAAAGTCAGTCGCGGTAGCCCTCATTCTTTCCCGACTTGATTACTGCAATGGTCTTATGGCCGGAGTGAAAAAATCTACCCTTAGAAAGCTGCAGAGCATACAACATGCTGCGGCCAGACTGGTTTTACAACTCCTAGAAGGTCATCAGCGTCAGCAGCACTAAAATCTCTGCACTGGCTGCCGTTGCATAAAAGAATCCTCTTTAAACTGCTCCTCACAGTTTTCAAAACCATGCAAAACACAGGGCCCAACTACTTTGCGAATCGTTTCACGCGCTATAATCCCCCGCGTTGCTTGAGATCCTCTGGGACAAATCTTGTCACGATCCCCAGATTCAAATACAAGACTAAAGGTGGGAAATCATTCACTGTTCTGGAAGCCAAAGCCTGGAACAACCTGCCTGCCAACCTTAGACTTATAGAAAATGAGAACAGTTTCAGAAAACTTCTCAAGACATGGGTCTACCAACAATCAGACTCCTCTGTTTTGGCTGCCATCTAGTTTCAATCTTTCATCACTCCCCACTTTTTCAGTTATCCTTTGCAGTTTGCTCAGCGCCATGATGCTCCCTTGGGAGCGAACGTCTGCGCTTTACAAATACACATAAAAAATATCAAAATATCTATGTACTTATATGCCCCTGTAAGTTGATCTACATAGGGATGACAATGCGCCCTGTGAAACAACGTATCATGGAACATAATAGCAACATCCGATGTAAAAAGACCTATACGAGACTATATGATCATTGCAGAGAACTAAATCATACGGCAGAGAATATACAACGGACCATCCTCAAATGCCATCCTGCAATTAACCAACAGGCGCTCTTTAGAATGGAGCAAAGATGGGTACACCGCCTGCATGCTGATGAACATGGCTTGAACGATGCTGTGCCATGGAATATGTTAGCCAGATAACTGATACCTGATCTATCCCATTCCCGAGTATTACTCAGATTCACCCATACACTGTGGTATTGTCCTCTAACCCCGTTCCAAGATGGTGCCCGATAAAAAACAACCCTTTGACTGGCGGTAGTCTTCTCTTTCTACACCATGTCGCATTGCGTTACCTAGCAACGCCCCTTGAACACGCCCGCGATACTCGGTAACTTAACCTGCTCGGTCACACATTGGATTGACCGGCTGTCCTGCGAGTCTTCCGCCGTGGGTGGGGTAGGTGTCTACGGGCCCATAGCCAGAAACCAACCAGGTATGGTGCGCTGCACTGCTGCGATCACTCCCACGGGCTTCGGTCTCCGATCGCGATGAGTTTACTCTATCGGTGACCGCTCGCCACGGGTGTATCCTACGGGCATTTTTACGATCACACCCGGCACCTTCAATTAAAAAACCGTAACTAGCAGTGATCTTGACTTTCTGCAGGTGACTACCACTTAGTTCTGGCCCCACGAGGACAGTACGAGGATCCCATCAAACAGAGACCGCGGGTAAGAATGTTTCTATAAACTCACCCGGGTTAATCTGGTTCCCTACACCTCATATCAGTACAAACCTTTCAGTACGGGCGCTAGCTTAGAAAATCTTAGCTTTTAACTAACCAATTTTGTAATCCTTCTTTGTTAATTCTGCCGACATTGATCGTATGTGAACCCACATACTATTGTTCAACTGCATGACACACACGTGCAAGCCAGCATGGTGTAGCTCTCCATATGTATATAAAGATGAGGTATCCTATACATCAACGGCATGTGGTACTAGCAGTACGAACCTGCCCCCCTCCCCCCTCCCCTTGTATGCAATCCTCCTCTTCACGAGCATCACTACCTTACAGGGGTTAGTAATATCTAAACCATAACTCTGCTTGCATGTTATAATTACATGTATACGTAGATACCTAACAGACATACTATTGATTGCACCCATTTCTCCTTTGTTTCCTTTAGGGTGGGAATCTACGTAGGATTTGATCCCACGACACGTTTCAGGTCGTATATTCGATTCTCTCAATTTTTTGGGGGAGTCGCAGCAAGTGGATGAGCACTTAGGTCCTGATGAATTGCCCGAGAGGCATGAAACATGTCGACCACACCACAATTGAGGGTTGAATGAGGCCATATCACCTTAACTGTTGCGCCTCAGTACCCCTCATTTGCACCAATTTTAATAAGGCAGTGAGCCATGTTATTAAAGTCTTCCTAATGGACTCCACTGACCTCTTTTAACCTCTCACGCTCACTACTGCACCTTTGCTTGTCTTTTCTCCCTTTTTTTTTTGGGCCCCTCACACACATGCACCCATTGGCTAAGGAATAAAAGAACTCCGCCAAAGTGTAGCACCTGGTGCTACCCGACAGGCATTGCACCGCCAGCCTGCCGCAGGAGCAGGAAGCCAATGATGACACTGTACGATCATCGGGTGGGATGGCAATAGTCGTCCAACCTTTGCATTGTGTGAGGCATCCTCAATTCCGTTAAGGGATTAGTTTATTCCCTGTCATATACGCTCACAGAGAGAGAGGATTCCCCTAGTTACTTAAGTCTACCCTCTGTGGGGAACTCTGTACACCTTTTTGTTGACTTCTGCTTTCCTATGGTCACCCCATTTTTTGCTTTTTGCTTCACTGGTTTGCGACTTAATGTGGCTGTGGGCCTGCTAATCAGACCCACAGCCTGCTTTTCTCTCTCTAAATTCACAACCATGTACTTTAGGTACATAGCCAATTGGACATTGGGTCACCTTATCAGCCCCTGTACAGTGTACTATAGTTACCCAGGGAATAGGTGCATCCAAGGCCTACCAGGGGCTGCAGCATATCTTTTGCCACCCCTGGCTGGCTATCCAATCTGACAATTGGCTGATCACTCAGCTGGGGCAAGGTGGTTTAATCATACTTTGCTTAGATATAGTATACCTATATCTGGACACATATGCACCTATAAGTCACTCCTATGGCAGGCCTTATCAATCCTGGAGGCAGAGGGCTTAGTTTTATGTGAGATGGTGCTCTAGCATGAGCTGAGCCTGTCTGCAGCTTTCGGGACCAACTCCCTTAGCTGTTCTGGGATATTGCCATACCATATACTATTTATTAAGTGCATTATAATCCTCGCGGTTACTTGCTAACTTTGGTTTGGCTTTATCAAAACATGTTGTGTAAGGTGTCATACGATTTGGAATACTACCCCCTCGCCAGAACTGGCGACAGGGGTAGCATTCCACCCTTCTAGAGGGAGAAGACACAAAATTAATGCTGCTACCATAGGCACAAGTCTGGCCTCCTGCTGCTGACCAAAACTCCGGCAGGGGAGGCCTGGACAAATGGTATCCTGTCACAGGGCGGTGTTACACCACCCCAGACAGGAGATAGTGGATTGTAGCAGGGAGGGCTCAATGAAGCTAGACACTGCCTGGGGCGCACAAGGCGTCCCATGCATAGCCCAGTTCAAACCAGTGCTGGGGCACTCCAGACCCAGCTCTGGCGTGAAACTGGACAAAGGGAAAGGGGTGTAACCACCCCCTTCCTGGGTCCCACCCACAAGAGTGACCTAGCAGGTAGTCCAGCCCCTTGATTTGAAATAAAGGTAGGAGCTATGCCAATGCAATTTAGATCCTGACAAACTTTGAAACAAAACTCTGGACCCTTCGACACCCTACTCAACGTAGAAGACTGAAGAATCTCCCTTGTGATCAAGGAGTGGCCACCCTGTGCAAGCAGGCACCATCAGCGCATAGAGACTTCCTTTGCCGTTGCTCCCGCCGGAGCTCGAACGACAGAGGCTGACAAGACCTGGACTCCCAGACTTCCAACAGCCCGATCACAGTCCTAGCAAAGCTTAGACCAGTGGAGGCGACGAGAGATGTGAGACTCTGCACCCGTATCCTGCGAGACTCTCCCGACCTAACCTTCGTTAGTCCAATGTAGGCCCAGCGATTCCCAAGGCCTGTTCATTGTTTGTGACGTGGTACTTATACCACTTTTATTAATATATGGTTTGAGTGGCCACCCGGCCTATCCATAATTGTGCAGCTTATTGTATGTTATACTGTGTTCTTTGTTTAACGCTTGTGCTCCTGTGCTCATAAAGAGTTAAGGGGATTATTCTAGAAATAAATACATATATTTTGTAATATATAACTTGTGTGGTGTCCTTTCATTTGGTATTTTAAAGGATTGCATATGGTAAAATAGCTGGCTTCACATGCCCTCTTGAGTTTAACCTAAGACTGCTTTTGTCCATGCTACCATTAGGATAGCTGGTCTATAAGGTTGACTTACAACCAATCACCATATGGGTCGTTTGGACTGGTGCAAGGTGATCACTAGAATAGTGAACACCATATACCAGGCCAACTTCTCACATCCAAGATATGCGGTGTAGTTTGCCAGTACTTTCCAATTCCAGATGAAAGCAAAAACTGGATTAAAGATCCTTTTAATGTAGATAGTGACAATTTAATGGGGCTGACCGCAGCTGAAGAAAACAGTTTGATTGAAATCTCTACAGATCGTGCACTTAAACTTCAATTCAAGGAAAAGTCTGACAAATTTTTGGCTGCATGTACAAACAGATTACCCTGAATTATCACACAAGGCACTTAAGGTTTTACTTCCTTTCCCCACCACATATTTATGTGAGAAGGCTTTCTCAAATCTTATGAATCTTAAAAATAAGTGCATAAATCGCTTGCAAAATGTTGAATCTGACCTAAGGATTCAACTTTCTGAAATAAAACCAAACATTGAAGAGTTAGTCGCCGAGATGCAGCACCATCCTTCCCATTAAAAGGTTTTGATTTTTGCATATTTTTCAATAAAAAAGCTTTAGTAAGGCAAGTATTTGTTTGGCGTGTACTTTGTGTATTTTTTGCGAATTACTGTTTTAATTGTACAAATTGCTTGGAGGTCCCCGGCTTCCAGTAGGGGTCCTCAGGAGTCAAAAGTTTGGGAACCACTGCTCTAGCAGATTCTTTCTATGCTCCCACACCACCAGCTAAACTGGTGTTGCCGGCTAGGGCATCATGCCTGCTCAAGGTTGAAACAGCTTTTGAAGTTGGACAATCCACCACTCTTCTAGCATTCTTTACCCCATCTCATCCCTAAAGGAGGACAGTCATTTGAACAACAAAAGACATGCAATTTTTTACACCAATCGTGCTAAGGGACATCACTTTTTGGGTTCTCTAAGGTCAAGGCTGGTAAGGCAATACAGAAAGACAACAGAGTGGATAGTTCAGTACTAACATCGGCTTCATACTGGCTAAAAAAGGCATGCTACAGAGCTTCTTAGGGCCCATGCGGCAAGAGTCCAGACTGCCGTCAATGCATTGGAAAGCAGAGTGCCTGCACTGAACAGCTCTCAGGCCGTGGGAGTCTACACATTCATGGAGCACTACAGCCTTTATAACCAGGGCTGGAGACCCATTTTAATCATTTGGCCCTGTAGCACTGTTTGGTCTGAGCCATTCCACAAACATACCACCTGGGAAGGAACTGCTTTTGAAGATATTCAGTGAGGAATCCGCAGTTGGTGTATTGATTATAAGGAATTACTTTTTTAAAAAATGGGCCTTTTTGGTTTATATCCTAGCCACATCTCACATCCCTCCCACCTCACTGTCATGTGGCATCACCCATACTCCCAAATGTAAAATTATCTCCTGGTCCTCTGGCTTATGGTCTATTTAAGGCAAGTCTTCGTGTTCCTGGCAGGAGTGTCAGATGTGCAGAGATCAGCAATGTTTACAAGCAGATCTGCATTTTTTTAAAGTGCTCCTTTTGCACAGTCTCTGCCTACAGGAGTGGCCAGCAGAAAAGATGGGCTTCACATTAAAATACAGTAAACTGTACAGCCTGCACTAAAGGGCTACCTAGCCCTTGCCAGAGGAGCTGGGTGGGATTTTACAACCCCAGGAGGCAAAGGTCACACAAGGTGGCTTTACTTGGACACAAGGAAAGGGGTGTTATAGGCATGCCTGCTGAGCAAAGCCTTCCTCGAATCTGGGAACTGGGTTAGAGTCTCGTTAAGGACTCTAAACATCTTGTGATTCTGGGCAAACCACTTAATCTCTGTGCCCAACAAAAATGAATGTCCTTATGGAATGCAACTGGTGCTATGTAAAGCGCCATGATACCCGATTCGAGTCAAGTTTGTGTTATATAAAACTCTGTCAAAATAAAAACATACATTAGTTACCGGTCTCACCAAGAGGTGGGGGTGGGGGGGGCACACACCCATGCATAAAGAAAATAAACTAGTCTGGAACCACAAACGAGGAGAATTACCAACCACACATTCCAACCAACACCTGCTTGGCCCTCCCATAGAGAAGCTGAAGGATACAGAGATACATTTTATTTATAATTAATTTGATATACAAAATTTCACTTAAGCCAGTATTTTCAAAGAAGCACATTTAAAATAACAGATCCAACAGAAAGACCAGGATCTCAACAAAGAGAACATAGAGGACAGGCAGAAACTCTCCAAAACAGCACTGAAAGGTAGAGTTCAATAAGTTCTTGATTAGAGGCTGTATGGAGGTTAGAGTAGGAGGAGCCCAGTATAGTCTGTTCAGGAAAGAAGTGATCTGGGGTTGAGGTTTACCAGTTCATGTTTAAAGTAAGTGCAAACTGCAGTCACAGATGGGAGCATGTCTAGGCAGAAGGCTTGGCACATGCAGATCCAGATCTTCTTTCTTGTACCTTCTTCACCACGGTACATGCGTATCTCAACCGACTCGCCAGCTCCTCGCAGCAACCATGCTTTCCTATTAAGCTTAGCTTGTAGGTACGGAAGTCCTGCTTCGCATCAATAAAGGTAACAGCAGCCATCAGGGGACAGAGTATTATCTTGGCGTGATCCTGCAATCATATAGGAATCAAATTAGCACCCACCACTGCAAAATTTGAAAATGCAATTTTATGCTAATTTCACAGAAATTGCTGTACCCCTGTCCCAGCCAGGAAGGAATCCAAGTGCCTGCTATATTTATCTTACTCCACTCCAAGCGTACAGAAAAGTGCTTTAGAAAAGACCCTTTTAGCAGTAGATAACTACAATCCTTAACACAAAGTCAAATCCCAGGCCCATGTTCGGAGTTGAAATATTGTGGTAGGATGCAACCCAGTAGTTCAGCATCTAAACAAAAAACCCAACAAACTCAAGACTGCAGTGGCAGGTCAAGTTAGTCAAGTACACATGCCCAGGCCCCCTAGCACCAACCCAGCAGTCAATGAGGGAGAACATGAAAGTACAGTTAAGTTGGATAGTCTGTACCCGTGAATTGGTTTTATGTACAGCGAGTCTGACCTTGAAGTTGATTTGCACAGTTCCGTTGCTTAAGTGAAAAAAGATTGCAATTTGGGTGTGGAACAAGTCTCGGAGGTAGGGCACTCGAGCCAGCTCATCGCCCTCACGTGGTGTGATGTTGGCCCCAGCTTTCAACAAATGCTCACTCATGGTGTTACTGAAGTACTCCAGTAGCTCGATCTGGGGAGGGAGGAAAAAAGGTCTGAGATGCAAAGCAAACTTAATCCATGTAAGAGTGCTGAACTCACAACGGAAATACACCAACTGCAATTAGTCAGACACCAGAGGAAGAAGTCTGGCCAGAAAGGTTTCATAGCTATAGTAAAGAGTAGGCTTCGCTGAAATGCTGATCAGTTCAAGCATTTAGCAGACTTCTGAACCTACACTTGTACAAGTACAGGAACATTTTAAAAACAAACAAAACAGGCTCTGGTGCAAACGACAGGTAATCTTTCATGAGCCAATACAACTGCTCTGTGCTTTGAGATTGCAAATGGAGGTGTCAAGTGAAATTTGTGATGAACAGTGCTGAGCAAGTAACCAAGACTCACCTTACGAGTCAGGACTGTGGGGTAGGATCTGACATTCAGGTACGACTCAGCGTTCTTCTGCTCGATATACTGCAGGGTTTCACCATCGTTGTGCCTGATCAAGCAGGTGCGATCCTTGAACAGTACAGCAACACTATCGTCACACAGATAATACCCTGCCAGAGAAAGGGAGGAGTTCAGACAGCTCAATCTTTGACAATTGTAAATCAGTTACCTAGACTTAAAAAATCAAGAAAATAAAAATCAAAATCTGCCAGGAGTTATGACCACACTGAAAGAAGAATATTACTTGTTCTTCTAGACCAGCCTGCAATGATGAACATGCAGACTTGCTGTGAGCCCAGAGTCAATGAAGCCCTATGCAGGTGTTTGCAGTTACATCAGATGAAGTTCAGGGTCTATACTAGGTCAGAGGGCTCTCCACAAATACCACCTTCCTTTCAGCCTAGAAGGAAATGTTATTTTTTGCCGTGGATGCTCAGAATCATGTGAGCATAGTAATTCTGGTTAAATATAACAAGACTGTCCTTTAGCTGATGGGATGGTCTTTACAATGTCCCATGTGTTGACAGTCAGAATATTCTATTGACACAGTGGACACCGGTTCAAGACGCGATCAAGAGAATTAAACTATGTGCCCTTTAAGCTGAAACAAGACAGTACGACTAGATTACAACGATTATGCTGCACTTGTTAAAGTGCTCAACAATAAAGGCCAACTTTTAAGTGCAGATTGCTCAAACTATTTAGTCATCTGAACAGAAGCTATTTATGGGCAATTTGAGAAACTGAAATGGTCAGCCTTCAAATTCTCGTTGACACCCATTACAAGAATTTGGGCACTCTAGTGTCTCACTTTCAAAGTGAGTGACACCACCTTATCCATGTCACTTCCCAGTGCAAAAAAATAATTCAGATCTGGGAAGCACTTGGAAGTAAAACAAAATAAGTACTAAGTTCACTTTAAAAGCCAAGGGTTCCAGGATGTCAATACTTTTATTCAAGGTTTAGGAATATGAAGGAACCCCCATTATGAATTTCCTCCCACTTGGATAGTGCTTACGCAAGACTATGTACACTTTTGCTTGGACAAATCTAGTAGAAACTGTAGTGACATGAAACAGTACATCCTGTACTCTGGTTAGGCATCCCAACAACCATACACAATACATACCGAATCCATCTGTACGTTCATGCCACTTGCTAACCCAGAATATGGGATTGCAGGCCGGATCCTCCGCTTCCTCTGAAAAACAAAGCACATTGATTAACAGGAGAATTGAAGGTTTGGCTACTCTAGTGCAATCTCCAGTCTGATCAAAGAAAGGCACCTAATCAATTTTCCATCGCACCCCAGGGCTTCCAGTTATTAATGCCAGGTCAAAGCAAGATCAGATGACAAACATAGCATAGGTTACACTAGAAACACTGACTGACGGTATTTCTAAAGCGCACTAATGCTGAGGAGTCTTGGCGCTGTATACAATTAGCCTCACCCCCTAAAGATCACAAGTACAACCATACACCTCAGATGTTACACTGCTTCAGCTCACCTTGCCACATAATTAGCCGCTCACTAGGCTTGGTGGCATTGACGCTGGTGAGCTGCTGGAACATTTCCGAAAGGTAGCAGTCCGAGGGCTCTGTAATCACCCCATCGTCCTTTTCGGAAACTGCTTGTTTTTCTACCATGGGACTCTCAGGACCTGATCAAGAAAGGCTTACATAAATCAACTCCTGTTGAATAAAGGTGTAGTACACCCACCAGAAAACAATTTGCTCATCAATTTAAATACCCCCCCCCCCCGAAAACTAAGACTAAAACTATGTAAACCGAGGGAGACTATTTGTTGGTCGCCAAAACATTTTTAATGAGGTCGGAGTCGGACTCAAGTCCATTCCCTCAAAGTCCTAAATATAAACACAAATCTGCACACATGAAAAAACAAACTATTCCAAAGGGTGGACAAAAAGTATGTCTGGAGCGTTGGATAAAAGGCCTTTTAGCAGTCAACTGGAGGCTGAACACAATGGCAAGAATCATTGCACTGAACCAGACAACACAACTGTGGGCCATGCTCACTGGAGGTTTGAAACAGATCTGGTTGAATGTAAATTCCGCCGACCAATCGCTCCCACCAAGATGCCAGCTCAAACTGGGCACTGAGAGGCTGTGGAAAGTGGTGAATGTGTTGAAGTGTAGAGTGCAGCAGGCAGTGTTCTGCTTACCTTTGTTGAGAGCAGCTAAAGGTTTGAGACTCGTCTCAATACTCTTTGGGGCGATTGACAACCGGGGAGGCACAGTCAGACAGGTCGAGGGAAGACGTACTGGGATATATCCAGACATAAAGAAGTCATCCGTCAGCAGCTCATCAATGGTGGGGCGTGTTTTCGGATCAGACTGTAGCATTTTGGATATAAGATTACCAGCTACTATGTTCAGGTGCTGAAAAAAAAGTGAGGTAAATCCATGACACAGGAAGTAAAATATATACTCCCACAAAACAAGCAATTGACTGGAGCCAACCATACAAGAACTTAAAGCCAGATGTCTCAAAGGGCCCTTTGTGTGCAGACCCTCCACCCTCATTGGTATCAGACTAATATTTCACCTTTGTCAAAGGGGTTTTATAACCATGTGCCTCACACCCCTTCCCAATACCCATAGACATTTGAGGGTTATAGATGAACATGAACTGCTAGCAGGTCAGACATCGTTCATTTATGCATAATTGAGCACGCGTTTCGACCCAAAAAGTCACAAGAGAACAGTCTGCATATTTGTTCAGGTAAACACCAACTGAGAAGAGACTGCAGCAGTGATCCTTCTGTCATGCACTTTACCCATACAATAGATCAGTCAGCAAGTTACTCAGGTTAAGACACAAACTCCACCAAGGGCCATAAAACAGTAAAAATCTGCATAAGACCTAGCAGCATGAACGCCTGCGTACAACCTCACCGTTGGTATATTGTACTCATGCCTTTCGATGAGCATAAAGGTTTCCTCGATGCAGGATGTTTCAAAGGGTGGGTTTCCAACGAGGAGTGTGTACCTGGAGGACACAGAGCAGAACAAAGGACTGCAGTCATTACCAAAGTCAAATAGTCGGAGACCATACTGCCCACAGACGGTGGGACGACTGAGCTTAAATCGCAGCCAGCGTGCCATTGCGTCGAGCGATTGCTGTATCTGGTCAGTGGGCCGATTAACATTCCCACTCTAGTCTCGCCTGATCTACTCTAGGACATAAAATTGTGGCGTGTGTGGGAAGCGCACTGTATTTTAACAGTAATGATACTGCAACCTTTGAACATTCAGACCTGCCACTAAAAACGATTTCATAGTACACAAGCCTTATAAAAAAAACTCAGTGCAATCCTTTTTTTTGTTAGGGAGGGGGGGGGGGGGGGATTACCCACAGCAATGCCTAGCAACCAATATTAACATGCAAGTCAATCAACTATTACAGTTTTAAGCACCAAAAGGGCTACTGGGGCAAAAATTGAATTTATTCTGGAGAAAAAAAAATTTAAGAGTCCTTGTGTTCTGGAGAAACAGGATTATGATCAAGGTCTTAGATGATTTTGCCTCTAAACCGCATCCAATGAAAGTATTTTATTTATTTATTTATGAGATTTTTATTGCGCAAACAAATACCCGAAGGTGTCTCGGCGCATGTTGGGCTAGCGGGGAACCGGGACAGCAATTCACTGGTTAAACAGCCATGTCTTTAAGAGCTCACGAAAGCTCATCAAGTTGGGGGCGTTTTTGATAGTAAGTGGTAGAAGATTCCAGAGTTTTGGCGTAGCAACCAGAAAGCGTCTGTCTCCCCAAGTTGCTGTTCTTGTGCGGGGTACTGGTAGGAGGCAGGTGTTGGCAGATCTCAGTAGCCTTTTAGGGGTGTATAACTGAAATGCCTCAGTCAGAAACTTGGGTCCGGCGCCATGCACTGCCTTATAGGCAATGCAGAGGGCCTTGAATTTAATTCGGCTCTCTACTCTGAGCCAAAGAAGCTGGCGAATGGCGAGAGTAGTAGGCTGGCGGCAGGGAATGTCTAAAAGAATTCTAGCAGCCGTGTTCTGTATAGACTGTAGCTTAGACAGAACAAATTTCTGAGAGTTGAGAAATAGGGCATTTGCGTAGTCAATTTTGGAGAACACCAGGGTGGTAACTAGGGTCTTCCCAGCTGAGATAGGGAGGTAAGGCAGCAGTTTCTTAATTTTCTTTAGGGTAAAGAAGGCAGATGACACAACCTTGTTAACGTGAAGGTTGAATGTCAGCTTGCAGTCAAAAATAACTCCCAAGTTTCTTGCCTTTTCCACTGGGACCGGTGGAGAGCCCAGCTGGTCGGGCCACCAGATGGAGGACCATTGAGGGGAGAGATTGCCAAAGGTCATAACCTCGGTTTTGTCCGAGTTAAGCCTCAGACAGTTGGAGGACATCCAAATACCGACATCAAGCATGGCCTCCTGGAATTTGGCTGCCACCACTGGGCCGTCCTTATGGATCGCCAGCACCAGTTGGGTGTCGTCTGCATAGGATGTCAATCGCACCCCATGGGCCTTTATTACCCTCTCTAAGTCTGCTACGTAGATGTTAAATAACGTGGGACTTAGCGAGGAGCCCTGTGGAACTCCATAAGGTAGTTCAGAGACGGGAGAGTAGAAATTACCCAACTTGACTGTGTGGGTACGGTCGGCCAGAAAAGATGAAATGAGATCTCTGGCCGTGCCGTTTATCCCCAGAGCTGTGACATGGTCGACCAAAATAGCATGGTCGACCGTGTCAAATGCTGCGGACAGGTCCAGAAGAATCAGGATGGCCACACCACCCTGGTCCATAATGGCTCTGATCTCATCTGAGGCTTTTATTAGAGCGGTCTCGGTGCCATGCCCTTTCCTGAAGCCAAACTGCGTTTCGTCTAAAAGTTGGTGAGTGTCGACTAACTCTGAGAGTTGTTTATTCATCAGTGCTTCGCATATTTTGGCAGGAAAGGGGAGACACGCAATGGGTCTGTAACTGGCCAGCGCAGTGGGATCCAGGGAGGGCTTTTTCAAAAGAGGCTTAATCACTGCCTTCTTCCACAGGGCCGGGTAGTGGCCAGTTAGAAATGCAGTGTTGCACATTTCCATAAGTGGGCGAGAAATCACCTCACTTAAATTGGCCATCACTGAAGGAGGGCAGGGGTCCAAGGGGGAACCAGACTTGGTGATGGAAAGGAGTCTGCTGATTTGGTTTTGTGTGGTGGAGGCGAACAAAGAGAAGGGATCATGGTCCGTGACGGGCACTTCCTTACTGCTAACAGTAGATCTTGTCCCTACATCCCCATCGAGGGATGTGTAGATATCTGCCACTTTGGTGATGAAAAAGGTGGACAGCGCGTTACAGAAAGGTTGGGAAGGTTCAGCTCCAGGACCAGAGGAAGGAGTGGACAGGGAGGTGACCACTGAGAGCAGTTCTCTGGCAGAGTTCCTGGCATTATCTACTTGGGTCGAGAAAAAGGTCATTTTTCGTGCAGTGATAGCCTTTTTACAAATTGTCAAAGCATCTTTGTAGGATTGCTTAGCTATGGGGCAGTAGGATTTCCTCCAGCGCCTTTCTAGATTCCTACAATGTTGTCGGTGAAGCCTGAGCTCTTCTGTGTACCACAAAGCCGACGGGGATCTTCTGTTAGGTCGAATAGACTTCTCCGGGGCTACCTGATCGGCAGCGTTCCTAATCCAATCTTGGAAATTGTAGGCTGAGGGGACAGGGTTGGGTCCTCTTATAGGAGAGGATAGTGTCAAGATATCGACCATCTGAGGGATATCAGCATTCTTCCAAGCACGGATTCCTACCCTACGGGGTGGCCTGGGAGGGGGGAGATTAACCGGTTTTGTATATATATACCGAAGATAATGGCCCTGTGATCAGTCCATGTATTAGATAATGTAATAGCCTGCTGCCGTGTTAGGTCACTTATGGCTACAATCCACCTTTAAAAAAGCACAATACAGACTGCCTCTTCAAAGCTGTACTTACAAAATGCAGCCAAGAGACCAGATGTCCACCTCGAAACTGTGACCCTTTCCGCCAAAGACTTCAGGAGCGATGTAATTTGGAGTTCCACACACCGTGTTCTGGAGGTCACCGTCAAACTTTATTTTTGTCGCCAAACCAAAGTCACCTAATTAAAGCAAGCACATTTCAGATGCCAGTCAGAAGGAACACAATTTGAGCAATCCTAGCGATAAAAAAAAAAATCATACACCACCCAAACCACCGGGGCAAAATGCCAACATGGCAGTCAATGACTATTCATATTAAGAGCATTATATCAATAGTTGACCTAAGAACTCGTCCACTGGATTAAAGTACAATCTTGGCAAATGCATATTAATGGAAGTCAATGTACCACACGGCTACCAGACCACTCATGCAATCTTAGCTGCTACTTTTTGTACAAGTTGTTAAGTTTGATTGTCTAGACTTCGGACCATGCCCTAGAGCACATTGGGTATCCACCACGCAGACAAATTAACTAGTGTCTCAAATAGGCTTTTTATCCAGCATCAGAAGACGCAAAGAGACCGACAGATACCTGCTCATGAGGAAAGACCTGCTTTCTGTCGGATGTCAACTGGGGAAAAACGTTTTCCTAAACTATGGAAAGATTTTAAGTTCCAATCCTTTAAAACATCTTTTAGTAAAAGTTGTTGTATGCTTGTATTTCCACAAAAATATTCACAATAGAAAGTCAGTAACCAGTTCGACAAAAGTATAGGAAACATGAACAAACAGCATTGACAAAGGCAATGGGTATGACATTGGTGGTCAGCCTTTTGGGTTTTTTCAATGCCGGTTTTATTTTTACATGGTAGTTGTAAAACTGGACTAGCCGAAGAAACCCTATAAAATATACAAGGGCTTGCCAACTGTGGGGGAACTATTGTTTACTGCTACCTCCAGCCACATTATGTGGATCTCCTGAAAGGTGGAAAAAATGTAATTGCTAGAATTCAAACCCTACTACGGTACGAGCTCATTGGAGCTTGTATGAGACCGCTGCCATAATAGGTCACCGCACTACATGGCACCAAAGGGGTAGGTGGGTTTTGTTACAGAACAAGCAAATTTATGAAGCAACCTGCACCATGGTAAAGCATCTATATTAAATATGACACCTCTGATAATATCCATAAATGGGTAAGTTTCAACCTTCGGGGTTGCAGAATTACAAAGTAAAAATATTTAGTGCGTTAAGAAGTCTTCACAGCATAGCCCCATCTTCTCACATACGCAGTTACATGAAGCAGCTTTAGACAGTCAATAGGTGTATTACGGTAAAACTAACAATGTATAGTAGCACCTAACAGTTACTCACCTGTAACAATAGTGGATGCTTAAACTCCTATATTTATATGCTTTGATTATTCCACAGTCTAGTGTAGGTTTGATGATTTGGAGTCACTTCACCTTTGACATCTACCCCCAGACAAACAGTGACAAAAGGTTAGTGCTGGCAATTTCAGAGGTGCTAATTGCAGCTAATTTGTTTTCACTCAAGCTATCAGCACGCCAGCTCTGGCCCCACGTGGGATACATTAACCACGTGGATGCTAATGACAAGGGTAACTTGTCATGCACTGCCCATTCATTTCAATGGAAATCTCACTACATGAGAAGTCTTCCCCTTAGCATCCAAGTGGTTAAGGCCCACCCCCAAGGTTGTCTCTACCCACAATTGCATCTGTCTAGGAGAGAGGTCTTCAAATGGGTTGTTTTTCCACCTACCGCTTGTGTGTCCTACGGGTAATACAAGAAATGGTCCATAAACATTCCACCAAAACCATAGTTCATTCACAAAACGGTGCAATTAGTCATTGGTACAAGCTGACTGGAAGAGATGAGGAACCCATCTGCAACAGATACCCTCCGATAAAACCAACCCCAATTAGCACTCCAAGCGGCTTAGAATTCAAAGCCATATGGATAACCATCCTAAAATAACCACTGGCAGCAGATACTCTAAATCAAGGTGGCACTTGTGGCCTTAATAGTCTTTATCCCCTAATCATGGCTGCCATCTTTTATCTGGAAAAACAGCAACACACCAGCATTTCTGGAAGCAACCATAGAAGGGAGAGTCCATCACCCATTGGAAGGCTGGTCCTTTTAAAAATCTCTAAGGGCTACAACCATTAACCCATTGAACATCACCTTCTGCGTAAACTCACTTTATTGAATAGTGATCAGATGACATCACCGAAAGGAAGGATGCGACCTGCTGATTTATTCTTCGCAGCAGCCTTAAATAAAACTCTTTAGGTTGTTTTGCACCCCTTCCTCTTTACTCAGAGGCAGATTTCACACATGTATGCCTTCTTCGATTGATTTATATGGTTATTCTTCAAAGATGTGCTCTCAATTAAATCTGCTTGCCACCATTATTGGAACAAACAAGCCTTTAATAGTCTTAATGATCTTGGACTATTCTGCCTCTGGCCTTCTAGACCTCAACCAGTATAGTTTTACAATTCTCAGTACACTTAGATTGCTTCACTGAACAAAGCTTTACCTATTTTCACCTCCATGTTGTCATTGAGGAAGATGTTCCCAAGCTTGAGATCACGATGGATGACCCGCTTCCGGTGTAAATACTGGCACCCCGTGATGATCTGTCGCATGAAGTATTGGGCCTCTGCTTGAGTCACCGCTTTCCTCCTCTGGTGCAACTCCAGTAGAGACTGCAAGGATAATCAGAGCATGAGAAATGGCATCTCAGATAAGAACCATTCTTGCTTCAAACTCAAGTGAAGATTTCACTCTGTTCGGTTCATCCACACAAATATAATGTTGTAATGAGCCGCCCACGCAGCAGGGGCAGTCACATGTCTCCATGTTAAGTGCCTACAGACCATGCACCATTTAAGACCTGGTATTAACCCCACCCTCATTAAAGGGGTTCCAGGCTAGCATGTATTACTAATACCACAAACTGCCGTCTTCATTCTCCACAAAGTAGAGACTATGGGATCCCACGGTCAACACAATAGTAGTGTTCCAATGTTAAACCATTACACACTCAGAACGGAATCAGTGGTGATCGGGTGTGTACATGGGTCACGTGTCACTAATGTAAGGAAGTGTCATGTAAACTGTCCATACAGGCGTTGTCCATCGCCAGAAGGCATAACTAGATAATTAAAGACGTAGGTAGAAGTGGATACTATAAGCATTTCACAGATACAAACTCCCATCATTACTCACAGCACCGCATATATTTCCCCGGTGCCAATCAAGGGTGTTAATTTAATAGATATGTTTGTGTCGTGTATGGCTGAGGTGGGCCCACTCGAACGCTGCGGCAGTGGAACGCCAGTTTAAGTGGCAGTGTTGAAAGTTATAGAAAGGGTCGACAAAGCTTAAAAAAAACGCTGCAGATAATGCAGAATCATGTGACTGTATTTAGGTTTTTGGAGGTCTTAATTAAAAGAGAATGTTGCAGCCATTGTCAACTATAAAGGAACCCACCATTGCACAAGCACGGGCACTTTCAGAGCGATAAAGACGTTGTTGAATCTGCAAATTATGGATTAGATGGTGAATTGTGGCAAACCCATAAATATGAAGAAACAATAGCATTTCAGAGGAGGCTTCAGGGCTAGAACAAGGGGGTGGCATTTCTACAGCTCGACACCCAGGACATGCTCGGGTCAAGGGCTACATGTGTCCATATTCATTATGTCCACCGGACAAGTAGGACATATCCTGTTAGTTTACAACACAATGTGGATCTGAGGGAGTACTGCATGCAAGGGAAGGCTTGTATCCATGTATTGATCAGACCCACGGGTTATTAATGTAGTAATCTGTGAGCTGATCTCGCATTACCAACATGCCTATAGGCCTCCCACTAATGTTACCACCCCCAGCAGCCCTGCGGCCTGGAGTGTCCCCGCTCACCCTGCGCCGGCACAGCTCCAGCAGCACGTAGACGAAGCCCTGGTCCTCGAAGGAGCCGACGAAGCGCACCACGTGCGGGTGCTCCAGGCTGCGGTGGATGGCGATCTCCGAGCTCATCTTCAGCTCCAGCTCCGGCTCCCGCAGCCGGCTCTTGGGCACGATCTTGCAGGCCAGCAGCTCCTGCGTCTCCATGTCCGAGACCTCGAAGCACTTGCCGAAGCCGCCCCTGCCCAGGAAGCTGCCGCGCTTGTAGCGCCGTCCGGTGCGGGGGTCCGCCAGGATCTCGGGGATCTCCTCGGGCACGGCGGCGGGGGGCTGCTCCTCCTCGGGCTCCCTCACCTCGGCGGGGGGCTGCTGCTCCCCGGGCACCCGGGCGGGGCGCCGCGCCGCCTGGGGCTGCCTCAACCCGGGGACAGGGGTATCTACCCTCCTGCGTTTGACGGGCATGGCGGGGCGGGGGAATGGAGGACCGCAAGGGCCCGGGAGGGCGGTTCCGTTGAGTTAGGGGCGTACAGGGTTCGGGAAATCCTCCGGCTGGCTCTGTCCGCCTCGGCTGCTCGCTGTCCGCCTCTGCTCTCTCGCTGTCCGCTGCTCCCTGTCCGCCTCGGCTCTCTCCCTGTCCGCTGCTCCCTGTCCGCCTCGGCTCTCTCCCTGTCCGCCTCGGCTCTCTCCCTGTCCGCCTCTGCTGCTCGCTGCTCCCTGTCCGCCTCTGCTCTCTCCCTGTCCGCCTCGGCTCTCTCCCTGTCCGCCTCTGCTGCTCGCTGCTCCCTGTCCGCCTCTGCTGCTCCCTGTCCGCCTCTGCTGCTCCCTGTCCGCCTCTGCTGCTCGCTGTCCGCCTCTGCTGCTCGCTGTCCGCTTCTAACTCCGTTTCGCTTTCGAACCCACCCGCCGCTTCTTTAGGACTCGCTTGCGCACAGCTGATTGGTCCTTAAGTCGCTGACCCCGCCTCTTCCGGACCGCACAACAGGTGTAATTTCAATCTTCCCATCTGGCTGGACTCCCCCTCGTTTGTGCGCATGCGTATCAGTAAACGCATGCGCAGAACGTTCCTTTTCTAAATACAGGTATTTTTGATCTCCCCCCCCCTGTTCTGCCGTTTTAGTGCGCATACGTGTCATTTCACGCATGCGCACTGAGTCCTCTGAAGTTGAAACTTCCGCGGCAGGTTCCAGGCACTGCCAGTGATTGTGGCTGTTACCAGCCGGTGACCAGCACCGGACTTTCATCCCCTGAGGAGCCCAGCGAGAGGACAGAAGAGGCAGGTTCAGGCACTGCCAGTGATTGTGGCTGTTACCAGCCGGTGACCAGCACCGGACTTCCACCCCATGAGGAGCCCAGCGAGAGGACAGGAGAGGCGGGTTCAGGCACTGCCAGTGATTGTGACCAGCACCGGACTTCCATCCCTGAGGAGCCCAGCGAGAGGACAGGAGAGGCGGGTTCAGGCACTGCCAGTGATTGTGACCAGCACCGGACTTCCATCCCTGAGGAGCCCAGCGAGAGGACAGGAGAGGCGGGTTCCAGGTACTGCCAGTGATTGTGGCTGTTACCAGCCTGTGGCCAGCACCGGACTTCCATCCCTTGAGGAGCCCAGCAAGAGGACAGGAGATGCGGGTTCAGGCACTGCCAGTGATTGTGGCTGTTACCAGCCGGTGACCAGCACCGGACTTCCACCCCTCGAGGAGCCCAGCGAGAGGACAGGAGAGGCGGGTTCCAGGTACTGCCAGTGATTGTGGCTGTTACCAGCCTGTGGCCAGCACCGGACTTCCACCCCCTGAGGAGCCCAGCGAGAGGACAGGAGAGGCGGGTTCAGGCACTGCCAGTGATTGTGGCTGTTACCAGCCGGTGACCAGCACCGGACTTCCACCCCCTGAGGAGCCCAGCGAGAGGACAGGAGAGGCGGGTTCAGGCACTGCCAGTGATTGTGGCTGTTACCAGCCTGTGGCCAGCACCGGACTTTCATCCCCTGAGGAGCCCAGCGAGAGGACAGGAGAGGCGGGTTCAGGCACTGCCAGTGATTGTGGCTGTTACCAGCCGGTGGCCAGCACCGGACTTTCATCCCCTGAGGAGCCCAGCGAGAGGACAGAAGAGGCGGGTTCAGGCACTGCCAGTGATTGTGGCTGTTACCAGCCGGTGACCAGCACCGGACTTCCACCCCATGAGGAGCCCAGCGAGAGGACAGGAGAGGCGGGTTCAGGCACTGCCAGTGATTGTGGCTGTTACCAGCCGGTGACCAGCACCGGACTTCCATCCCTTGAGGAGCCCAGCGAGAGGACAGGAGAGGCGGGTTCAGGCACTGCCAGTGATTGTGACCAGCACCAGACTTCCATCCCTGAGGAGCCCAGCGAGAGGACAGAAGAGGCGGGTTCAGGCACTGCCAGTGATTGTGGCTGTTACCAGCCGGTGACCAGCACCGGACTTCCACCCCCTGAGGAGCCCAGCGAGAGGACAGGAGAGGCGGGTTCAGGCACTGCCAGTGATTGTGGCTGTTACCAGCCGGTGACCAGCACCGGACTTCCATCCCTTGAGGAGCCCAGCGAGAGGACAGGAGAGGTGGGTTCAGGCACTGCCAGTGATTGTGACCAGCACCGGACTTCCATCCCTGAGGAGCCCAGCGAGAGGACAGGAGAGGCGGGTTCAGGCACTGCCAGTGATTGTGGCTGTTACCAGCCTGTGGCCAGCACCGGACTTTCATCCCCTGAGGAGCCCAGCGAGAGGACAGGAGAGGCGGGTTCAGGCACTGCCAGTGATTGTGGCTGTTACCAGCCGGTGGCCAGCACCGGACTTTCATCCCCTGAGGAGCCCAGAGAGAGGACAGAAGAGGCGGGTTCAGGCACTGCCAGTGATTGTGGCTGTTACCAGCCGGTGACCAGCACCGGACTTCCACCCCCTGAGGAGCCCAGCGAGAGGACAGGAGAGGCGGGTTCAGGCACTGCCAGTGATTGTGGCTGTTACCAGCCGGTGACCAGCACCGGACTTCCATCCCTTGAGGAGCCCAGTGAGAGGACAGGAGAGGCGGGTTCAGGCACTGCCAGTGATTGTGACCAGCACCGGACTTCCATCCCTGAGGAGCCCAGCGAGAGGACAGGAGAGGCGGGTTCAGGCACTGCCAGTGATTGTGGCTGTTACCAGCCTGTGGCCAGCACCGGACTTTCATCCCCTGAGGAGCCCAGCGAGAGGACAGGAGAGGCGGGTTCAGGCACTGCCAGTGATTGTGGCTGTTACCAGCCGGTGGCCAGCACCGGACTTTCATCCCTCGAGGAGCCCAGCGAGAGGACAGGAGAGGCGGGTTCAGGCACTGCCAGTGATTGTGGCTGTTACCAGCCGGTGACCAGCACCGGACTTCCACCCCTCGAGGAGCCCAGCGAGAGGACAGGAGAGGCGGTTTCAGGCACTGCCAGTGATTGTGGCTGTTACCAGCCGGTGGCCAGCACCGGACTTTCATCCCCTGAGGAGCCCAGCGAGAGGACAGAAGAGGCGGGTTCAGGCACTGCCAGTGATTGTGGCTGTTACCAGCCGGTGACCAGCACCGGACTTTCATCCCTTGAGGAGCCCAGCGAGAGGACAGGAGAGGCGGGTTCAGGCACTGCCAGTGATTGTGACCAGCACCGGACTTCCATCCCCTGAGGAGCCCAGCGAGAGGACAGGAGAGGCGGGTTCAGGCACTGCCAGTGATTGTGGCTGTTACCAGCCGGTGACCAGCACCGGACTTCCACCCCCTGAGGAGCCCAGCGAGAGGACAGGAGAGGCGGGTTCAGGCACTGCCAGTGATTGTGGCTGTTACCAGCCGGTGACCAGCACCGGACTTTCATCCCTTGAGGAGCCCAGCGAGAGGACAGGAGAGGCGGGTTCAGGCACTGCCAGTGATTGTGGCTGTTACCAGCCGGTGACCAGCACCGGACTTTCATCCCTTGAGGAGCCCAGCGAGAGGACAGGGGAGGCGGGTTCAGGCACTGCCAGTGATTGTGACCAGCACCAGACTTCCATCCCCTGAGGAGCCCAGCGAGAGGACAGGAGAGGCGGGTTCAGGCACTGCCAGTGATTGTGGCTGTTACCAGCCGGTGACCAGCACCGGACTTCCATCCCCTGAGGAGCCCAGCGAGAGGACAGAAGAGGCGGGCTCAGGCACTGCCAGTGATTGTGGCTGTTACCAGCCGGTGACCAGCACCGGACTTTCATCCCCTGAGGAGCCCAGCGAGAGGACAGGAGAGGCGGGTTCAGGCACTGCCAGTGATTGTGGCTGTTACCAGCCGGTGACCAGCACCGGACTTCCATCCCTCGAGGAGCCCAGCGAGAGGACAGGAGAGGCGGGTTCAGGCACTGCCAGTGATTGTGGCTGTTACCAGCCGGTGACCAGCACCGGACTTCCATCCCCTGAGGAGCCCAGCGAGAGGACAGGAGAGGCGGGCTCAGGCACTGCCAGTGATTGTGGCTGTTACCAGCAGGTGACCAGCACCGGACTTCCATCCCTGAGGAGCCCAGCGAGAGGACAGGAGAGGCGGGCTCAGGCACTGCCAGTGATTGTGGCTGTTACCAGCCGGTGACCAGCACCGGACTTTCATCCCCTGAGGAGCCCAGCGAGAGGACAGGAGAGGCGGGCTCAGGCACTGCCAGTGATTGTGGCTGTTACCAGCCGGTGACCAGCACCGGACTTCCATCCCCTGAGGAGCCCAGCGAGAGGACAGGAGAGGCGGGCTCAGGCACTGCCAGTGATTGTGGCTGTTACCAGCCGGCGACCAGCACCGGACTTTCATCCCTTCAGAAGCCCATCTAGAGGACAGGAGAGGCGGGTTCAGGCACTGCCAGTGATTGTGGCTGTTACCAGCCGGTGACCAGCACCGGACTTCCATCCCTCGAGGAGCCCAGCGAGAGGACAGGAGAGGCGGGTTCAGGCACTGCCAGTGATTGTGGCTGTTACCAGCCGGTGACCAGCACCGGACTTCCATCCCCTGAGGAGCCCAGCGAGAGGACAGGAGAGGCGGGCTCAGGCACTGCCAGTGATTGTGGCTGTTACCAGCAGGTGACCAGCACCGGACTTCCATCCCTGAGGAGCCCAGCGAGAGGACAGGAGAGGCGGGCTCAGGCACTGCCAGTGATTGTGGCTGTTACCAGCCGGTGACCAGCACCGGACTTTCATCCCCTGAGGAGCCCAGCGAGAGGACAGGAGAGGCGGGCTCAGGCACTGCCAGTGATTGTGGCTGTTACCAGCCGGTGACCAGCACCGGACTTCCATCCCCTGAGGAGCCCAGCGAGAGGACAGGAGAGGCGGGCTCAGGCACTGCCAGTGATTGTGGCTGTTACCAGCAGGTGACCAGCACCGGACTTCCATCCCTGAGGAGCCCAGCGAGAGGACAGGAGAGGCGGGCTCAGGCACTGCCAGTGATTGTGGCTGTTACCAGCCGGTGACCAGCACCGGACTTTCATCCCCTGAGGAGCCCAGCGAGAGGACAGGAGAGGCGGGCTCAGGCACTGCCAGTGATTGTGGCTGTTACCAGCAGGTGACCAGCACCGGACTTCCATCCCTGAGGAGCCCAGCGAGAGGACAGGAGAGGCGGGCTCAGGCACTGCCAGTGATTGTGGCTGTTACCAGCCTGTGGCCAGCACCGGACTTCCACCCCCTGAGGAGCCCAGCGAGAGGACAGAAGAGGCGGGTTCAGGCACTGCCAGTGATTGTGGCTGTTACCAGCCGGTGACCAGCACCGGACTTCCATCCCTCGAGGAGCCCAGCGAGAGGACAGGAGAGGCAGGTTCAGGCACTGCCAGTGATTGTGGCTGTTGCCAGCCGGTGACCAGCACCGGACTTTCATCCCTTGAGGAGCCCAGCGAGAGGACAGGAGAGGCGGGTTCAGGCACTGCCAGTGATTGTGGCTGTTACCAGCCGGTGACCAGCACCGGACTTCCACCCCCTGAGGAGCCCAGCGAGAGGACAGGAGAGGCGGGTTCAGGCACTGCCAGTGATTGTGGCTGTTACCAGCCGGTGACCAGCACCGGACTTTCATCCCTTGAGGAGCCCAGCGAGAGGACAGGAGAGGCGGGTTCAGGCACTGCCAGTGATTGTGGCTGTTACCAGCCGGTGACCAGCACCGGACTTTCATCCCTTGAGGAGCCCAGCGAGAGGACAGGGGAGGCGGGTTCAGGCACTGCCAGTGATTGTGACCAGCACCAGACTTCCATCCCCTGAGGAGCCCAGCGAGAGGACAGGAGAGGCGGGTTCAGGCACTGCCAGTGATTGTGGCTGTTACCAGCCGGTGACCAGCACCGGACTTCCATCCCCTGAGGAGCCCAGCGAGAGGACAGAAGAGGCGGGCTCAGGCACTGCCAGTGATTGTGGCTGTTACCAGCCGGTGACCAGCACCGGACTTTCATCCCCTGAGGAGCCCAGCGAGAGGACAGGAGAGGCGGGTTCAGGCACTGCCAGTGATTGTGGCTGTTACCAGCCGGTGACCAGCACCGGACTTCCATCCCTCGAGGAGCCCAGCGAGAGGACAGGAGAGGCGGGTTCAGGCACTGCCAGTGATTGTGGCTGTTACCAGCCGGTGACCAGCACCGGACTTCCATCCCCTGAGGAGCCCAGCGAGAGGACAGGAGAGGCGGGCTCAGGCACTGCCAGTGATTGTGGCTGTTACCAGCAGGTGACCAGCACCGGACTTCCATCCCTGAGGAGCCCAGCGAGAGGACAGGAGAGGCGGGCTCAGGCACTGCCAGTGATTGTGGCTGTTACCAGCCGGTGACCAGCACCGGACTTTCATCCCCTGAGGAGCCCAGCGAGAGGACAGGAGAGGCGGGCTCAGGCACTGCCAGTGATTGTGGCTGTTACCAGCCGGTGACCAGCACCGGACTTCCATCCCCTGAGGAGCCCAGCGAGAGGACAGGAGAGGCGGGCTCAGGCACTGCCAGTGATTGTGGCTGTTACCAGCCGGCGACCAGCACCGGACTTTCATCCCTTCAGAAGCCCATCTAGAGGACAGGAGAGGCGGGTTCAGGCACTGCCAGTGATTGTGGCTGTTACCAGCCGGTGACCAGCACCGGACTTCCATCCCTCGAGGAGCCCAGCGAGAGGACAGGAGAGGCGGGTTCAGGCACTGCCAGTGATTGTGGCTGTTACCAGCCGGTGACCAGCACCGGACTTCCATCCCCTGAGGAGCCCAGCGAGAGGACAGGAGAGGCGGGCTCAGGCACTGCCAGTGATTGTGGCTGTTACCAGCAGGTGACCAGCACCGGACTTCCATCCCTGAGGAGCCCAGCGAGAGGACAGGAGAGGCGGGCTCAGGCACTGCCAGTGATTGTGGCTGTTACCAGCCGGTGACCAGCACCGGACTTTCATCCCCTGAGGAGCCCAGCGAGAGGACAGGAGAGGCGGGCTCAGGCACTGCCAGTGATTGTGGCTGTTACCAGCCGGTGACCAGCACCGGACTTCCATCCCCTGAGGAGCCCAGCGAGAGGACAGGAGAGGCGGGCTCAGGCACTGCCAGTGATTGTGGCTGTTACCAGCAGGTGACCAGCACCGGACTTCCATCCCTGAGGAGCCCAGCGAGAGGACAGGAGAGGCGGGCTCAGGCACTGCCAGTGATTGTGGCTGTTACCAGCCGGTGACCAGCACCGGACTTTCATCCCCTGAGGAGCCCAGCGAGAGGACAGGAGAGGCGGGCTCAGGCACTGCCAGTGATTGTGGCTGTTACCAGCAGGTGACCAGCACCGGACTTCCATCCCTGAGGAGCCCAGCGAGAGGACAGGAGAGGCGGGCTCAGGCACTGCCAGTGATTGTGGCTGTTACCAGCCTGTGGCCAGCACCGGACTTCCACCCCCTGAGGAGCCCAGCGAGAGGACAGAAGAGGCGGGTTCAGGCACTGCCAGTGATTGTGGCTGTTACCAGCCGGTGACCAGCACCGGACTTCCATCCCTCGAGGAGCCCAGCGAGAGGACAGGAGAGGCAGGTTCAGGCACTGCCAGTGATTGTGGCTGTTGCCAGCCGGTGACCAGCACCGGACTTTCATCCCTTGAGGAGCCCAGCGAGAGGACAGGAGAGGCGGGTTCAGGCACTGCCAGTGATTGTGGCTGTTACCAGCCGGTGACCAGCACCGGACTTCCACCCCCTGAGGAGCCCAGCGAGAGGACAGGAGAGGCGGGTTCAGGCACTGCCAGTGATTGTGGCTGTTACCAGCCGGTGACCAGCACCGGACTTCCACCCCCTGAGGAGCCCAGCGAGAGGACAGGAGAGGCGGGTTCAGGCACTGCCAGTGATTGTGGCTGTTACCAGCCGGTGACCAGCACCGGACTTCCATCCCTTGAGGAGCCCAGTGAGAGGACAGGAGAGGCGGGTTCAGGCACTGCCAGTGATTGTGACCAGCACCGGACTTCCATCCCTGAGGAGCCCAGCGAGAGGACAGGAGAGGCGGGTTCAGGCACTGCCAGTGATTGTGGCTGTTACCAGCCTGTGGCCAGCACCGGACTTTCATCCCCTGAGGAGCCCAGCGAGAGGACAGGAGAGGCGGGTTCAGGCACTGCCAGTGATTGTGGCTGTTACCAGCCGGTGGCCAGCACCGGACTTTCATCCCTCGAGGAGCCCAGCGAGAGGACAGGAGAGGCGGGTTCAGGCACTGCCAGTGATTGTGGCTGTTACCAGCCGGTGACCAGCACCGGACTTCCACCCCTCGAGGAGCCCAGCGAGAGGACAGGAGAGGCGGTTTCAGGCACTGCCAGTGATTGTGGCTGTTACCAGCCGGTGGCCAGCACCGGACTTTCATCCCCTGAGGAGCCCAGCGAGAGGACAGAAGAGGCGGGTTCAGGCACTGCCAGTGATTGTGGCTGTTACCAGCCGGTGACCAGCACCGGACTTTCATCCCTTGAGGAGCCCAGCGAGAGGACAGGAGAGGCGGGTTCAGGCACTGCCAGTGATTGTGACCAGCACCGGACTTCCATCCCCTGAGGAGCCCAGCGAGAGGACAGGAGAGGCGGGTTCAGGCACTGCCAGTGATTGTGGCTGTTACCAGCCGGTGACCAGCACCGGACTTCCACCCCCTGAGGAGCCCAGCGAGAGGACAGGAGAGGCGGGTTCAGGCACTGCCAGTGATTGTGGCTGTTACCAGCCGGTGACCAGCACCGGACTTTCATCCCTTGAGGAGCCCAGCGAGAGGACAGGAGAGGCGGGTTCAGGCACTGCCAGTGATTGTGGCTGTTACCAGCCGGTGACCAGCACCGGACTTTCATCCCTTGAGGAGCCCAGCGAGAGGACAGGGGAGGCGGGTTCAGGCACTGCCAGTGATTGTGACCAGCACCAGACTTCCATCCCCTGAGGAGCCCAGCGAGAGGACAGGAGAGGCGGGTTCAGGCACTGCCAGTGATTGTGGCTGTTACCAGCCGGTGACCAGCACCGGACTTCCATCCCCTGAGGAGCCCAGCGAGAGGACAGAAGAGGCGGGCTCAGGCACTGCCAGTGATTGTGGCTGTTACCAGCCGGTGACCAGCACCGGACTTTCATTCCCTGAGGAGCCCAGCGAGAGGACAGGAGAGGCGGGTTCAGGCACTGCCAGTGATTGTGGCTGTTACCAGCCGGTGACCAGCACCGGACTTCCATCCCTCGAGGAGCCCAGCGAGAGGACAGGAGAGGCGGGTTCAGGCACTACCAGTGATTGTGGCTGTTACCAGCCGGTGACCAGCACCGGACTTCCATCCCCTGAGGAGCCCAGCGAGAGGACAGGAGAGGCGGGCTCAGGCACTGCCAGTGATTGTGGCTGTTACCAGCAGGTGACCAGCACCGGACTTCCATCCCTGAGGAGCCCAGCGAGAGGACAGGAGAGGCGGGCTCAGGCACTGCCAGTGATTGTGGCTGTTACCAGCCGGTGACCAGCACCGGACTTTCATCCCCTGAGGAGCCCAGCGAGAGGACAGGAGAGGCGGGCTCAGGCACTGCCAGTGATTGTGGCTGTTACCAGCCGGTGACCAGCACCGGACTTCCATCCCCTGAGGAGCCCAGCGAGAGGACAGGAGAGGCGGGCTCAGGCACTGCCAGTGATTGTGGCTGTTACCAGCCGGCGACCAGCACCGGACTTTCATCCCTTCAGAAGCCCATCTAGAGGACAGGAGAGGCGGGTTCAGGCACTGCCAGTGATTGTGGCTGTTACCAGCCGGTGACCAGCACCGGACTTCCATCCCTCGAGGAGCCCAGCGAGAGGACAGGAGAGGCGGGTTCAGGCACTGCCAGTGATTGTGGCTGTTACCAGCCGGTGACCAGCACCGGACTTCCATCCCCTGAGGAGCCCAGCGAGAGGACAGGAGAGGCGGGCTCAGGCACTGCCAGTGATTGTGGCTGTTACCAGCAGGTGACCAGCACCGGACTTCCATCCCTGAGGAGCCCAGCGAGAGGACAGGAGAGGCGGGCTCAGGCACTGCCAGTGATTGTGGCTGTTACCAGCCGGTGACCAGCACCGGACTTTCATCCCCTGAGGAGCCCAGCGAGAGGACAGGAGAGGCGGGCTCAGGCACTGCCAGTGATTGTGGCTGTTACCAGCCGGTGACCAGCACCGGACTTCCATCCCCTGAGGAGCCCAGCGAGAGGACAGGAGAGGCGGGCTCAGGCACTGCCAGTGATTGTGGCTGTTACCAGCAGGTGAC
This sequence comes from Lissotriton vulgaris, assembly GCF_964263255.1. Taxonomy (NCBI): domain Eukaryota; kingdom Metazoa; phylum Chordata; class Amphibia; order Caudata; family Salamandridae; genus Lissotriton; species Lissotriton vulgaris. The sequence continues at coordinate 904,121 of NW_028250273.1, read as the reverse complement.
CAGCACCGGACTTCCATCCCTGAGGAGCCCAGCGAGAGGACAGGAGAGGCGGGCTCAGGCACTGCCAGTGATTGTGGCTGTTACCAGCCGGTGACCAGCACCGGACTTTCATCCCCTGAGGAGCCCAGCGAGAGGACAGGAGAGGCGGGCTCAGGCACTGCCAGTGATTGTGGCTGTTACCAGCAGGTGACCAGCACCGGACTTCCATCCCTGAGGAGCCCAGCGAGAGGACAGGAGAGGCGGGCTCAGGCACTGCCAGTGATTGTGGCTGTTACCAGCCTGTGGCCAGCACCGGACTTCCACCCCCTGAGGAGCCCAGCGAGAGGACAGAAGAGGCGGGTTCAGGCACTGCCAGTGATTGTGGCTGTTACCAGCCGGTGACCAGCACCGGACTTCCATCCCTCGAGGAGCCCAGCGAGAGGACAGGAGAGGCGGGTTCAGGCACTGCCAGTGATTGTGGCTGTTGCCAGCCGGTGACCAGCACCGGACTTTCATCCCTTGAGGAGCCCAGCGAGAGGACAGGAGAGGCGGGTTCAGGCACTGCCAGTGATTGTGGCTGTTACCAGCCGGTGACCAGCACCGGACTTCCACCCCCTGAGGAGCCCAGCGAGAGGACAGGAGAGGCGGGTTCAGGCACTGCCAGTGATTGTGGCTGTTACCAGCCGGTGACCAGCACCGGAGTTCCATCCCCTGAGGAGCCCAGCGAGAGGACAGAAGAGGCGGGCTCAGGCACTGCCAGTGATTGTGGCTGTTACCAGCAGGTGACCAGCACCGGACTTCCATCCCTGAGGAGCCCAGCGAGAGGACAGGAGAGGCGGGCTCAGGCACTGCCAGTGATTGTGGCTGTTACCAGCCTGTGGCCAGCACCGGACTTCCACCCCCTGAGGAGCCCAGCGAGAGGACAGAAGAGGCGGGTTCAGGCACTGCCAGTGATTGTGGCTGTTACCAGCCGGTGACCAGCACCGGACTTCCATCCCTCGAGGAGCCCAGCGAGAGGACAAGAGAGGCGGGTTCAGGCACTGCCAGTGATTGTGGCTGTAACCAGCCGGTGACCAGCACCGGACTTTCATCCCTTGAGTAGCCCAGCGAGAGGACAGGAGAGGCGGGTTCAGGCACTGCCAGTGATTGTGGCTGTTACCAGCAGGTGACCAGCACCGGACTTCCATCCCTTGAGGAGCCCAGCGAGAGGACAGGAGAGGCGGGTTCAGGCACTGCCAGTGATTGTGGCTGTTACCAGCAGGTGACCAGCACCGGACTTCCATCCCTGAGGAGCCCAGCGAGAGGACAGGAGAGGCGGGCTCAGGCACTGCCAGTGATTGTGGCTGTTACCAGCCTGTGGCCAGCACCGGACTTCCACCCCCTGAGGAGCCCAGCGAGAGGACAGAAGAGGCGGGTTCAGGCACTGCCAGTGATTGTGGCTGTTACCAGCCGGTGACCAGCACCGGACTTCCACCCCCTGAGGAGCCCAGCGAAAGGACAGGAGAGGCGGGTTCAGGCACTGCCAGTGATTGTGGCTGTTACCAGCCGGTGACCAGCACCGGACTTCCACCCCTCGAGGAGCCCAGTGAGAGGACAGGAGAGGCGGGTTCAGGTACTGCCAGTGATTGTGGCTGTTACCAGCCGGTGACCAGCACCGGACTTCCATCCCCTGAGGCGCCCATCTAGAGGACAGGAGAGGCGGGTTCAGGCACTGCCAGTGATTGTGACCAGCACCGGACTTCCATCCCTGAGGAGCCCAGCGAGAGGACAGGAGAGGCGGGCTCAGGCACTGCCAGTGATTGTGGCTGTTACCAGCCGGTGACCAGCACCGGACTTCCATCCCTCGAGGAGCCCAGCGAAAGGACAGGAGAGGCGGGTTCAGGCACTGCCAGTGATTGTGGCTGTTACCAGCCGGTGACCAGCACCGGACTTTCACCCCCTCAGGAGCCCAGCGAGAGGACAGGAGAGGCGGGTTCAGGCACTGCCAGTGATTGTGGCTGTTACCAGCCGGTGACCAGCACCGGACTTTCATCCCTTGAGGAGCCCAGCGAGAGGACAGGAGAGGCGGGTTCAGGCACTGCCAGTGATTGTGGCTGTTACCAGCCGGTGACCAGCACCGGACTTCCACCCCCTGAGGAGCCCAGCGAGAGGACAGGAGAGGCGGGCTCAGGCACTGCCAGTGATTGTGGCTGTTACCAGCCGCTGACCAGCACCGGACTTCCATCCCTCGAGGAGCCCAGCGAGAGGACAGGAGAGGCGGGTTCAGGCACTGCCAGTGATTGTGGCCAGCACCGGACTTCCATCCCTGAGGAGCCCAGCGAGAGGACAGGAGAGGCGGGCTCAGGCACTGCCAGTGATTGTGGCTGTTACCAGCCGGTGACCAGCACCGGACTTCCATCCCTCGAGGAGCCCAGCGAAAGGACAGGAGAGGCGGGTTCAGGCACTGCCAGTGATTGTGGCTGTTACCAGCCGGTGACCAGCACCGGACTTTCACCCCCTCAGGAGCCCAGCGAGAGGACAGGAGAGGCGGGTTCAGGCACTGCCAGTGATTGTGGCTGTTACCAGCCGGTGACCAGCACCGGACTTCCATCCCTTGAGGAGCCCAGCGAGAGGACAGGAGAGGCGGGTTCAGGCACTGCCAGTGATTGTGACCAGCACCGGACTTCCATCCCTGAGGAGCCCAGCGAGAGGACAGGAGAGGCGGGTTCAGGCACTGCCAGTGATTGTGGCTGTTACCAGCCTGTGGCCAGCACCGGACTTTCATCCCCTGAGGAGCCCAGCGAGAGGACAGGAGAGGCGGGTTCAGGCACTGCCAGTGATTGTGGCTGTTACCAGCCGGTGGCCAGCACCGGACTTTCATCCCTCGAGGAGCCCAGCGAGAGGACAGGAGAGGCGGGTTCAGGCACTGCCAGTGATTGTGGCTGTTACCAGCCGGTGACCAGCACCGGACTTCCACCCCTCGAGGAGCCCAGCGAGAGGACAGGAGAGGCGGTTTCAGGCACTGCCAGTGATTGTGGCTGTTACCAGCCGGTGGCCAGCACCGGACTTTCATCCCCTGAGGAGCCCAGCGAGAGGACAGAAGAGGCGGGTTCAGGCACTGCCAGTGATTGTGGCTGTTACCAGCCGGTGACCAGCACCGGACTTTCATCCCTTGAGGAGCCCAGCGAGAGGACAGGAGAGGCGGGTTCAGGCACTGCCAGTGATTGTGGCTGTTACCAGCCGGTGACCAGCACCGGACTTCCATCCCCTGAGGAGCCCAGCGAGAGGACAGGAGAGGCGGGTTCAGGCACTGCCAGTGATTGTGGCTGTTACCAGCCGGTGACCAGCACCGGACTTCCACCCCCTGAGGAGCCCAGCGAGAGGACAGGAGAGGCGGGTTCAGGCACTGCCAGTGATTGTGGCTGTTACCAGCCGGTGACCAGCACCGGACTTTCATCCCTTGAGGAGCCCAGCGAGAGGACAGGAGAGGCGGGTTCAGGCACTGCCAGTGATTGTGGCTGTTACCAGCCGGTGACCAGCACCGGACTTCCACCCCCTGAGGAGCCCAGCGAGAGGACAGGAGAGGCGGGCTCAGGCACTGCCAGTGATTGTGGCTGTTACCAGCCGGTGACCAGCACCGGACTTCCATTCCCTGAGGAGCCCAGCGAGAGGACAGGAGAGGCGGGTTCAGGCACTGCCAGTGATTGTGGCTGTTACCAGCCGGTGACCAGCACCGGACTTCCATCCCCTGAGGAGCCCAGCGAGAGGACAGAAGAGGCGGGCTCAGGCACTGCCAGTGATTGTGGCTGTTACCAGCCGGTGACCAGCACCGGACTTTCATCCCCTGAGGAGCCCAGCGAGAGGACAGGAGAGGCGGGTTCAGGCACTGCCAGTGATTGTGGCTGTTACCAGCCGGTGACCAGCACCGGACTTCCATCCCTCGAGGAGCCCAGCGAGAGGACAGGAGAGGCGGGTTCAGGCACTGCCAGTGATTGTGGCTGTTACCAGCCGGTGACCAGCACCGGACTTCCATCCCCTGAGGAGCCCAGCGAGAGGACAGGAGAGGCGGGCTCAGGCACTGCCAGTGATTGTGGCTGTTACCAGCAGGTGACCAGCACCGGACTTCCATCCCTGAGGAGCCCAGCGAGAGGACAGGAGAGGCGGGCTCAGGCACTGCCAGTGATTGTGGCTGTTACCAGCCGGTGACCAGCACCGGACTTTCATCCCCTGAGGAGCCCAGCGAGAGGACAGGAGAGGCGGGCTCAGGCACTGCCAGTGATTGTGGCTGTTACCAGCCGGTGACCAGCACCGGACTTCCATCCCCTGAGGAGCCCAGCGAGAGGACAGGAGAGGCGGGCTCAGGCACTGCCAGTGATTGTGGCTGTTACCAGCAGGTGACCAGCACCGGACTTCCATCCCTGAGGAGCCCAGCGAGAGGACAGGAGAGGCGGGCTCAGGCACTGCCAGTGATTGTGGCTGTTACCAGCCGGTGACCAGCACCGGACTTTCATCCCCTGAGGAGCCCAGCGAGAGGACAGGAGAGGCGGGCTCAGGCACTGCCAGTGATTGTGGCTGTTACCAGCAGGTGACCAGCACCGGACTTCCATCCCTGAGGAGCCCAGCGAGAGGACAGGAGAGGCGGGCTCAGGCACTGCCAGTGATTGTGGCTGTTACCAGCCTGTGGCCAGCACCGGACTTCCACCCCCTGAGGAGCCCAGCGAGAGGACAGAAGAGGCGGGTTCAGGCACTGCCAGTGATTGTGGCTGTTACCAGCCGGTGACCAGCACCGGACTTCCATCCCTCGAGGAGCCCAGCGAGAGGACAGGAGAGGCGGGTTCAGGCACTGCCAGTGATTGTGGCTGTTGCCAGCCGGTGACCAGCACCGGACTTTCATCCCTTGAGGAGCCCAGCGAGAGGACAGGAGAGGCGGGTTCAGGCACTGCCAGTGATTGTGGCTGTTACCAGCCGGTGACCAGCACCGGACTTCCACCCCCTGAGGAGCCCAGCGAGAGGACAGGAGAGGCGGGTTCAGGCACTGCCAGTGATTGTGGCTGTTACCAGCCGGTGACCAGCACCGGAGTTCCATCCCCTGAGGAGCCCAGCGAGAGGACAGAAGAGGCGGGCTCAGGCACTGCCAGTGATTGTGGCTGTTACCAGCAGGTGACCAGCACCGGACTTCCATCCCTGAGGAGCCCAGCGAGAGGACAGGAGAGGCGGGCTCAGGCACTGCCAGTGATTGTGGCTGTTACCAGCCTGTGGCCAGCACCGGACTTCCACCCCCTGAGGAGCCCAGCGAGAGGACAGAAGAGGCGGGTTCAGGCACTGCCAGTGATTGTGGCTGTTACCAGCCGGTGACCAGCACCGGACTTCCATCCCTCGAGGAGCCCAGCGAGAGGACAGGAGAGGCGGGTTCAGGCACTGCCAGTGATTGTGGCTGTTACCAGCCGGTGACCAGCACCGGACTTTCATCCCTTGAGGAGCCCAGCGAGAGGACAGGAGAGGCGGGTTCAGGCACTGCCAGTGATTGTGGCTGTTACCAGCAGGTGACCAGCACCGGACTTCCATCCCTTGAGGAGCCCAGCGAGAGGACAGGAGAGGCGGGTTCAGGCACTGCCAGTGATTGTGGCTGTTACCAGCAGGTGACCAGCACCGGACTTCCATCCCTGAGGAGCCCAGCGAGAGGACAGGAGAGGCGGGCTCAGGCACTGCCAGTGATTGTGGCTGTTACCAGCCTGTGGCCAGCACCGGACTTCCACCCCCTGAGGAGCCCAGCGAGAGGACAGAAGAGGCGGGTTCAGGCACTGCCAGTGATTGTGGCTGTTACCAGCCGGTGACCAGCACCGGACTTCCACCCCCTGAGGAGCCCAGCGAAAGGACAGGAGAGGCGGGTTCAGGCACTGCCAGTGATTGTGGCTGTTACCAGCCGGTGACCAGCACCGGACTTCCACCCCTCGAGGAGCCCAGTGAGAGGACAGGAGAGGCGGGTTCAGGTACTGCCAGTGATTGTGGCTGTTACCAGCCGGTGACCAGCACCGGACTTCCATCCCCTGAGGCGCCCATCTAGAGGACAGGAGAGGCGGGTTCAGGCACTGCCAGTGATTGTGACCAGCACCGGACTTCCATCCCTGAGGAGCCCAGCGAGAGGACAGGAGAGGCGGGCTCAGGCACTGCCAGTGATTGTGGCTGTTACCAGCCGGTGACCAGCACCGGACTTCCATCCCTCGAGGAGCCCAGCGAAAGGACAGGAGAGGCGGGTTCAGGCACTGCCAGTGATTGTGGCTGTTACCAGCCGGTGACCAGCACCGGACTTTCACCCCCTCAGGAGCCCAGCGAGAGGACAGGAGAGGCGGGTTCAGGCACTGCCAGTGATTGTGGCTGTTACCAGCCGGTGACCAGCACCGGACTTTCATCCCTTGAGGAGCCCAGCGAGAGGACAGGAGAGGCGGGTTCAGGCACTGCCAGTGATTGTGGCTGTTACCAGCCGGTGACCAGCACCGGACTTCCACCCCCTGAGGAGCCCAGCGAGAGGACAGGAGAGGCGGGCTCAGGCACTGCCAGTGATTGTGGCTGTTACCAGCCGGTGACCAGCACCGGACTTCCATCCCTCGAGGAGCCCAGCGAGAGGACAGGAGAGGCGGGTTCAGGCACTGCCAGTGATTGTGGCCAGCACCGGACTTCCATCCCTGAGGAGCCCAGCGAGAGGACAGGAGAGGCGGGCTCAGGCACTGCCAGTGATTGTGGCTGTTACCAGCCGGTGACCAGCACCGGACTTCCATCCCTCGAGGAGCCCAGCGAAAGGACAGGAGAGGCGGGTTCAGGCACTGCCAGTGATTGTGGCTGTTACCAGCCGGTGACCAGCACCGGACTTTCACCCCCTCAGGAGCCCAGCGAGAGGACAGGAGAGGCGGGTTCAGGCACTGCCAGTGATTGTGGCTGTTACCAGCCGGTGACCAGCACCGGACTTTCATCCCTTGAGGAGCCCAGCGAGAGGACAGGAGAGGCGGGTTCAGGCACTGCCAGTGATTGTGGCTGTTACCAGCCGGTGACCAGCACCGGACTTCCACCCCCTGAGGAGCCCAGCGAGAGGACAGGAGAGGCGGGCTCAGGCACTGCCAGTGATTGTGGCTGTTACCAGCCGGTGACCAGCACCGGACTTCCATCCCTCGAGGAGCCCAGCGAGAGGACAGGAGAGGCGGGTTCAGGCACTGCCAGTGATTGTGGCTGTTACCAGCCGGTGGCCAGCACCGGACTTTCACCCCCTCAGGAGCCCAGCGAGAGGACAGGAGAGGCGGGTTCAGGCACTGCCAGTGATTGTGGCTGTTACCAGCCGGTGACCAGCACCGGACTTTCATCCCTTGAGGAGCCCAGCGAGAGGACAGGAGAGGCGGGTTCAGGCACTGCCAGTGATTGTGGCTGTTACCAGCCGGTGACCAGCACCGGACTTCCACCCCCTGAGGAGCCCAGCGAGAGGACAGGAGAGGCGGGTTCAGGCACTGCCAGTGATTGTGGCTGTTACCAGCCGGTGACCAGCACCGGACTTCCATCCCCTGAGGAGCCCAGCGAGAGGACAGGAGAGGCGGGTTCAGGCACTGCCAGTGATTGTGGCTGTTACCAGCCGGTGACCAGCACCGGACTTCCATCCCCTGAGGAGCCCAGCGAGAGGACAGGAGAGGCGGGTTCCAGGTACTGCCAGTGATTGTGGCTGTTACCAGCCTGTGGCCAGCACCGGACTTCCACCCCCTGAGGAGCCCAGCGAGAGGACAGGAGAGGCGGGTTCAGGCACTGCCAGTGATTGTGGCTGTTACCAGCCGGTGACCAGCACCGGACTTCCACCCCCTGAGGAGCCCAGCGAGAGGACAGGAGAGGCGGGTTCAGGCACTGCCAGTGATTGTGGCTGTTACCAGCCGGTGACCAGCACCGGACTTCCACCCCTCGAGGAGCCCAGTGAGAGGACAGGAGAGGCGGGTTCAGGTACTGCCAGTGATTGTGGCTGTTACCAGCCGGTGACCAGCACCGGACTTCCATCCCCTGAGGCGCCCATCTAGAGGACAGGAGAGGCGGGTTCAGGCACTGCCAGTGATTGTGGCTGTTACCAGCCGGTGACCAGCACCGGACTTCCATCCCCTGAGGCGCCCATCTAGAGGACAGGAGAGGCGGGTTCAGGCACTGCCAGTGATTGTGGCTGTTACCAGCCGGTGACCAGCACCGGACTTCCATCCCCTGAGGCGCCCATCTAGAGGACAGGAGAGGCGGGTTCAGGCACTGCCAGTGATTGTGACCAGCACCGGACTTCCATCCCTGAGGAGCCCAGCGAGAGGACAGGAGAGGCGGGCTCAGGCACTGCCAGTGATTGTGGCTGTTACCAGCCGGTGACCAGCACCGGACTTCCATCCCTCGAGGAGCCCAGCGAAAGGACAGGAGAGGCGGGTTCAGGCACTGCCAGTGATTGTGGCTGTTACCAGCCGGTGACCAGCACCGGACTTTCACCCCCTCAGGAGCCCAGCGAGAGGACAGGAGAGGCGGGTTCAGGCACTGCCAGTGATTGTGGCTGTTACCAGCCGGTGACCAGCACCGGACTTTCATCCCTTGAGGAGCCCAGCGAGAGGACAGGAGAGGCGGGTTCAGGCACTGCCAGTGATTGTGGCTGTTACCAGCCGGTGACCAGCACCGGACTTCCACCCCCTGAGGAGCCCAGCGAGAGGACAGGAGAGGCGGGTTAAGGCACTGCCAGTGATTGTGGCTGTTACCAGCCGGTGACCAGCACCGGACTTCCACCCCCTGAGGAGCCCAGCGAAAGGACAGGAGAGGCGGGTTCAGGCACTGCCAGTGATTGTGGCTGTTACCAGCCGGTGACCAGCACCGGACTTCCACCCCTCGAGGAGCCCAGTGAGAGGACAGGAGAGGCGGGTTCAGGTACTGCCAGTGATTGTGGCTGTTACCAGCCGGTGACCAGCACCGGACTTCCATCCCCTGAGGCGCCCATCTACAGGACAGGAGAGGCGGGTTCAGGCACTGCCAGTGATTGTGACCAGCACCGGACTTCCATCCCTGAGGAGCCCAGCGAGAGGACAGGAGAGGCGGGTTCAGGCACTGCCAGTGATTGTGGCTGTTACCAGCCGGTGACCAGCACCGGAGTTCCATCCCCTGAGGAGCCCAGCGAGAGGACAGAAGAGGCGGGCTCAGGCACTGCCAGTGATTGTGGCTGTTACCAGCAGGTGACCAGCACCGGACTTCCATCCCTGAGGAGCCCAGCGAGAGGACAGGAGAGGCGGGTTCAGGTACTGCCAGTGATTGTGGCTGTTACCAGCCGGTGACCAGCACCGGACTTCCATCCCCTGAGGCGCCCATCTAGAGGACAGGAGAGGCGGGTTCAGGCACTGCCAGTGATTGTGACCAGCACCGGACTTCCATCCCTGAGGAGCCCAGCGAGAGGACAGGAGAGGCGGGCTCAGGCACTGCCAGTGATTGTGGCTGTTACCAGCCGGTGACCAGCACCGGACTTCCATCCCTCGAGGAGCCCAGCGAAAGGACAGGAGAGGCGGGTTCAGGCACTGCCAGTGATTGTGGCTGTTACCAGCCGGTGACCAGCACCGGACTTTCATCCCTTGAGGAGCCCAGCGAGAGGACAGGAGAGGCGGGTTCAGGCACTGCCAGTGATTGTGGCTGTTACCAGCCGGTGACCAGCACCGGACTTCCACCCCCTGAGGAGCCCAGCGAGAGGACAGGAGAGGCGGGCTCAGGCACTGCCAGTGATTGTGGCTGTTACCAGCCGGTGACCAGCACCGGACTTCCATCCCTCGAGGAGCCCAGCGAGAGGACAGGAGAGGCGGGTTCAGGCACTGCCAGTGATTGTGGCCAGCACCGGACTTCCATCCCTGAGGAGCCCAGCGAGAGGACAGGAGAGGCGGGCTCAGGCACTGCCAGTGATTGTGGCTGTTACCAGCCGGTGACCAGCACCGGACTTCCATCCCCTGAGGCGCCCATCTAGAGGACAGGAGAGGCGGGTTCAGGCACTGCCAGTGATTGTGACCAGCACCGGACTTCCATCCCTGAGGAGCCCAGCGAGAGGACAGGAGAGGCGGGTTCAGGCACTGCCAGTGATTGTGGCTGTTACCAGCCGGTGACCAGCACCGGAGTTCCATCCCCTGAGGAGCCCAGCGAGAGGACAGAAGAGGCGGGCTCAGGCACTGCCAGTGATTGTGGCTGTTACCAGCAGGTGACCAGCACCGGACTTCCATCCCTGAGGAGCCCAGCGAGAGGACAGGAGAGGCGGGCTCAGGCACTGCCAGTGATTGTGGCTGTTACCAGCCTGTGGCCAGCACCGGACTTCCACCCCCTGAGGAGCCCAGCGAGAGGACATCAGAGGCGGGTTCAGGCACTGCCAGTGATTGTGGCTGTTACCAGCCGGTGACCAGCACCGGACTTCCATCCCTCGAGGAGCCCAGCGAGAGGACAGGAGAGGCGGGTTCAGGCACTGCCAGTGATTGTGGCTGTTACCAGCCGGTGACCAGCACCGGACTTTCATCCCTTGAGGAGCCCAGCGAGAGGACAGGAGAGGCGGGTTCAGGCACTGCCAGTGATTGTGGCTGTTACCAGCAGGTGACCAGCACCGGACTTCCATCCCTTGAGGAGCCCAGCGAGAGGACAGGAGAGGCGGGTTCAGGCACTGCCAGTGATTGTGGCTGTTACCAGCAGGTGACCAGCACCGGACTTCCATCCCTGAGGAGCCCAGCGAGAGGACAGGAGAGGCGGGCTCAGGCACTGCCAGTGATTGTGGCTGTTACCAGCCTGTGGCCAGCACCGGACTTCCACCCCCTGAGGAGCCCAGCGAGAGGACAGAAGAGGCGGGTTCAGGCACTGCCAGTGATTGTGGCTGTTACCAGCCGGTGACCAGCACCGGACTTCCACCCCCTGAGGAGCCCAGCGAAAGGACAGGAGAGGCGGGTTCAGGCACTGCCAGTGATTGTGGCTGTTACCAGCCGGTGACCAGCACCGGACTTCCACCCCTCGAGGAGCCCAGTGAGAGGACAGGAGAGGCGGGTTCAGGTACTGCCAGTGATTGTGGCTGTTACCAGCCGGTGACCAGCACCGGACTTCCATCCCCTGAGGCGCCCATCTAGAGGACAGGAGAGGCGGGTTCCGGCACTGCCAGTGATTGTGACCAGCACCGGACTTCCATCCCTGAGGAGCCCAGCGAGAGGACAGGAGAGGCGGGCTCAGGCACTGCCAGTGATTGTGGCTGTTACCAGCCGGTGACCAGCACCGGACTTCCATCCCTCGAGGAGCCCAGCGAAAGGACAGGAGAGGCGGGTTCAGGCACTGCCAGTGATTGTGGCTGTTACCAGCCGGTGACCAGCACCGGACTTTCATCCCTTGAGGAGCCCAGCGAGAGGACAGGAGAGGCGGGTTCAGGCACTGCCAGTGATTGTGGCTGTTACCAGCCGGTGACCAGCACCGGACTTCCACCCCCTGAGGAGCCCAGCGAGAGGACAGGAGAGGCGGGCTCAGGCACTGCCAGTGATTGTGGCTGTTACCAGCCGGTGACCAGCACCGGACTTCCATCCCTCGAGGAGCCCAGCGAGAGGACAGGAGAGGCGGGTTCAGGCACTGCCAGTGATTGTGGCCAGCACCGGACTTCCATCCCTGAGGAGCCCAGCGAGAGGACAGGAGAGGCGGGCTCAGGCACTGCCAGTGATTGTGGCTGTTACCAGCCGGTGACCAGCACCGGACTTCCATCCCTCGAGGAGCCCAGCGAAAGGACAGGAGAGGCGGGTTCAGGCACTGCCAGTGATTGTGGCTGTTACCAGCCGGTGACCAGCACCGGACTTTCACCCCCTCAGGAGCCCAGCGAGAGGACAGGAGAGGCGGGTTCAGGCACTGCCAGTGATTGTGGCTGTTACCAGCCGGTGACCAGCACCGGACTTTCATCCCTTGAGGAGCCCAGCGAGAGGACAGGAGAGGCGGGTTCAGGCACTGCCAGTGATTGTGGCTGTTACCAGCCGGTGACCAGCACCGGACTTCCACCCCCTGAGGAGCCCAGCGAGAGGACAGGAGAGGCGGGCTCAGGCACTGCCAGTGATTGTGGCTGTTACCAGCCGGTGACCAGCACCGGACTTCCATCCCTCGAGGAGCCCAGCGAGAGGACAGGAGAGGCGGGTTCAGGCACTGCCAGTGATTGTGGCTGTTACCAGCCGGTGGCCAGCACCGGACTTTCACCCCCTCAGGAGCCCAGCGAGAGGACAGGAGAGGCGGGTTCAGGCACTGCCAGTGATTGTGGCTGTTACCAGCCGGTGACCAGCACCGGACTTTCATCCCTTGAGGAGCCCAGCGAGAGGACAGGAGAGGCGGGTTCAGGCACTGCCAGTGATTGTGGCTGTTACCAGCCGGTGACCAGCACCGGACTTCCACCCCCTGAGGAGCCCAGCGAGAGGACAGGAGAGGCGGGTTCAGGCTCTGCCAGTGATTGTGGCTGTTACCAGCCGGTGACCAGCACCGGACTTCCATCCCCTGAGGAGCCCAGCGAGAGGACAGGAGAGGCGGGTTCAGGCACTGCCAGTGATTGTGGCTGTTACCAGCCGGTGACCAGCACCGGACTTCCATCCCCTGAGGAGCCCAGCGAGAGGACAGGAGAGGCGGGTTCCAGGTACTGCCAGTGATTGTGGCTGTTACCAGCCTGTGGCCAGCACCGGACTTCCACCCCCTGAGGAGCCCAGCGAGAGGACAGGAGAGGCGGGTTCAGGCACTGCCAGTGATTGTGGCTGTTACCAGCCGGTGACCAGCACCGGACTTCCACCCCCTGAGGAGCCCAGCGAGAGGACAGGAGAGGCGGGTTCAGGCACTGCCAGTGATTGTGGCTGTTACAAGCCGGTGACCAGCACCGGACTTCCACCCCTCGAGGAGCCCAGTGAGAGGACAGGAGAGGCGGGTTCAGGTACTGCCAGTGATTGTGGCTGTTACCAGCCGGTGACCAGCACCGGACTTCCATCCCCTGAGGCGCCCATCTAGAGGACAGGAGAGGCGGGTTCAGGCACTGCCAGTGATTGTGGCTGTTACCAGCCGGTGACCAGCACCGGACTTCCATCCCCTGAGGCGCCCATCTAGAGGACAGGAGAGGCGGGTTCAGGCACTGCCAGTGATTGTGGCTGTTACCAGCCGGTGACCAGCACCGGACTTCCATCCCCTGAGGCGCCCATCTAGAGGACAGGAGAGGCGGGTTCAGGCACTGCCAGTGATTGTGACCAGCACCGGACTTCCATCCCTGAGGAGCCCAGCGAGAGGACAGGAGAGGCGGGCTCAGGCACTGCCAGTGATTGTGGCTGTTACCAGCCGGTGACCAGCACCGGACTTCCATCCCTCGAGGAGCCCAGCGAAAGGACAGGAGAGGCGGGTTCAGGCACTGCCAGTGATTGTGGCTGTTACCAGCCGGTGACCAGCACCGGACTTTCACCCCCTCAGGAGCCCAGCGAGAGGACAGGAGAGGCGGGTTCAGGCACTGCCAGTGATTGTGGCTGTTACCAGCCGGTGACCAGCACCGGACTTTCATCCCTTGAGGAGCCCAGCGAGAGGACAGGAGAGGCGGGTTCAGGCACTGCCAGTGATTGTGGCTGTTACCAGCCGGTGACCAGCACCGGACTTCCACCCCCTGAGGAGCCCAGCGAGAGGACAGGAGAGGCGGGTTCAGGCACTGCCAGTGATTGTGGCTGTTACCAGCCGGTGACCAGCACCGGACTTCCACCCCCTGAGGAGCCCAGCGAAAGGACAGGAGAGGCGGGTTCAGGCACTGCCAGTGATTGTGGCTGTTACCAGCCGGTGACCAGCACCGGACTTCCACCCCTCGAGGAGCCCAGTGAGAGGACAGGAGAGGCGGGTTCAGGTACTGCCAGTGATTGTGGCTGTTACCAGCCGGTGACCAGCACCGGACTTCCATCCCCTGAGGCGCCCATCTAGAGGACAGGAGAGGCGGGTTCAGGCACTGCCAGTGATTGTGGCTGTTACCAGCCGGTGACCAGCACCGGACTTCCATCCCCTGAGGCGCCCATCTAGAGGACAGGAGAGGCGGGTTCAGGCACTGCCAGTGATTGTGACCAGCACCGGACTTCCATCCCTGAGGAGCCCAGCGAGAGGACAGGAGAGGCGGGCTCAGGCACTGCCAGTGATTGTGGCTGTTACCAGCCGGTGACCAGCACCGGACTTCCATCCCTCGAGGAGCCCAGCGAAAGGACAGGAGAGGCGGGTTCAGGCACTGCCAGTGATTGTGGCTGTTACCAGCCGGTGACCAGCACCGGACTTTCACCCCCTCAGGAGCCCAGCGAGAGGACAGGAGAGGCGGGTTCAGGCACTGCCAGTGATTGTGGCTGTTACCAGCCGGTGACCAGCACCGGACTTTCATCCCTTGAGGAGCCCAGCGAGAGGACAGGAGAGGCGGGTTCAGGCACTGCCAGTGATTGTGGCTGTTACCAGCCGGTGACCAGCACCGGACTTCCACCCCCTGAGGAGCCCAGCGAGAGGACAGGAGAGGCGGGTTCAGGCACTGCCAGTGATTGTGGCTGTTACCAGCCGGTGACCAGCACCGGACTTCCATCCCTTGAGGAGCCCAGCGAGAGGACAGGAGAGGCGGGCTCAGGCACTGCCAGTGATTGTGGCTGTTACCAGCCGGTGACCAGCACCGGACTTCCATCCCTCGAGGAGCCCAGCGAGAGGACAGGAGAGGCGGGTTCAGGCACTGCCAGTGATTGTGGCTGTTACCAGCCGGTGGCCAGCACCGGACTTTCACCCCCTCAGGAGCCCAGCGAGAGGACAGGAGAGGCGGGTTCAGGCACTGCCAGTGATTGTGGCTGTTACCAGCCGGTGACCAGCACCGGACTTTCATCCCTTGAGGAGCCCAGCGAGAGGACAGGAGAGGCAGGTTCAGGCACTGCCAGTGATTGTGGCTGTTACCAGCCGGTGACCAGCACCGGACTTCCACCCCCTGAGGAGCCCAGCGAGAGGACAGGAGAGGCGGGTTCAGGCACTGCCAGTGATTGTGGCTGTTACCAGCCGGTGACCAGCACCGGACTTCCATCCCCTGAGGAGCCCAGCGAGAGGACAGGAGAGGCGGGTTCAGGCATTGCCAGTGATTGTGGCTGTTACCAGCCGGTGACCAGCACCGGACTTCCATCCCCTGAGGAGCCCAGCGAGAGGACAGGAGAGGCGGGTTCCAGGTACTGCCAGTGATTGTGGCTGTTACCAGCCTGTGGCCAGCACCGGACTTCCACCCCCTGAGGAGCCCAGCGAGAGGACAGGAGAGGCGGGTTCAGGCACTGCCAGTGATTGTGGCTGTTACCAGCCGGTGACCAGCACCGGACTTCCACCCCCTGAGGAGCCCAGCGAGAGGACAGGAGAGGCGGGTTCAGGCACTGCCAGTGATTGTGGCTGTTACCAGCCGGTGACCAGCACCGGACTTCCACCCCTCGAGGAGCCCAGTGAGAGGACAGGAGAGGCGAGTTCAGGTACTGCCAGTGATTGTGGCTGTTACCAGCCGGTGACCAGCACCGGACTTCCATCCCCTGAGGCGCCCATCTAGAGGACAGGAGAGGCGGGTTCAGGCACTGCCAGTGATTGTGGCTGTTACCAGCCGGTGACCAGCACCGGACTTCCATCCCCTGAGGCGCCCATCTAGAGGACAGGAGAGGCGGGTTCAGGCACTGCCAGTGATTGTGGCTGTTACCAGCCGGTGACCAGCACCGGACTTCCATCCCCTGAGGCGCCCATCTAGAGGAAAGGAGAGGCGGGTTCAGGCACTGCCAGTGATTGTGACCAGCACCGGACTTCCATCCCTGAGGAGCCCAGCGAGAGGACAGGAGAGGCGGGCTCAGGCACTGCCAGTGATTGTGGCTGTTACCAGCCGGTGACCAGCACCGGACTTCCATCCCTCGAGGAGCCCAGCGAAAGGACAGGAGAGGCGGGTTCAGGCACTGCCAGTGATTGTGGCTGTTACCAGCCGGTGACCAGCACCGGACTTTCACCCCCTCAGGAGCCCAGCGAGAGGACAGGAGAGGCGGGTTCAGGCACTGCCAGTGATTGTGGCTGTTACCAGCCGGTGACCAGCACCGGACTTTCATCCCTTGAGGAGCCCAGCGAGAGGACAGGAGAGGCGGGTTCAGGCACTGCCAGTGATTGTGGCTGTTACCAGCCGGTGACCAGCACCGGACTTCCACCCCCTGAGGAGCCCAGCGAGAGGACAGGAGAGGCGGGTTCAGGCACTGCCAGTGATTGTGGCAAATACCAGCCGGTGACCAGCACCGGACTTCCATCCCGTGAGGAGCCCAGCGAGAGGACAGGAGAGGCGGGTTCAGGCACTGCCAGTGATTGTGGCTGTTACCAGCCGGTGACCAGCACCGGACTTCCATCCCTCGAGGAGCCCAGCGAGAGGACAGGAGAGGCGGGTTCAGGCACTGCCAGTGATTGTGGCTGTTACCAGCCGGTGGCCAGCACCGGACTTTCACCCCCTCAGGAGCCCAGCGAGAGGACAGGAGAGGCGGGTTCAGGCACTGCCAGTGATTGTGGCTGTTACCAGCCGGTGACCAGCACCGGACTTTCATCCCTTGAGGAGCCCAGCGAGAGGACAGGAGAGGCGGGTTCAGGCACTGCCAGTGATTGTGGCTGTTACCAGCCGGTGACCAGCACCGGACTTCCACCCCCTGAGGAGCCCAGCGAGAGGACAGGAGAGGCGGGTTCAGGCACTGCCAGTGATTGTGGCTGTTACCAGCCGGTGACCAGCACCGGACTTCCTTCCCCTGAGGAGCCCAGCGAGAGGACAGGAGAGGCGGGTTCAGGCACTGCCAGTGATTGTGGCTGTTACCAGCCGGTGACCAGCACCGGACTTTCATCCCCTGAGGAGCCCAGCGAGAGGACAGGAGAGGCGGGTTCAGGCACTGCCAGTGATTGTGGCTGTTACCAGCCGGTGACCAGCACCGGACTTTCATCCCTTGAGGAGCCCAGCGAGAGGACAGGAGAGGCGGGTTCAGGCACTGCCAGTGATTGTGGCTGTTACCAGCCGGTGACCAGCACCGGACTTTCATCCCCTGAGGAGCCCAGCGAGAGGACAGGAGAGGCGGGTTCAGGCACTGCCAGTGATTGTGGCTGTTACCAGCCGGTGACCAGCACCGGACTTCCACCCCCTGAGGAGCCCAGCGAGAGGACAGGAGAGGCGGGTTCAGGCACTGCCAGTGATTGTGGCTGTTACCAGCCGGTGACCAGCACCGGACTTCCATCCCTTGAGGAGCCCAGCGAGAGGACAGGAGAGGCGGGTTCAGGCACTGCCAGTGATTGTGGCTGTTACCAGCCGGTGACCAGCACCGGACTTCCATCCCCTGAGGAGCCCAGCGAGAGGACAGGAGAGGCGGGTTCAGGCACTGCCAGTGATTGTGGCTGTTACCAGCCGGTGACCAGCACCGGACTTCCATCCCTTGAGGAGCCCAGCGAGAGGACAGGAGAGGCGGGTTCCAGGTACTGCCAGTGATTGTGGCTGTTACCAGCCGGTGACCAGCACCGGACTTCCACCCCCTGAGGAGCCCAGCGAGAGGACAGGAGAGGCGGGTTCAGGCACTGCCAGTGATTGTGGCTGTTACCAGCCGGTGACCAGCACCGGACTTCCATCCCCTGAGGAGCCCAGCGAGAGGACAGGAGAGGCGGGTTCAGGCACTGCCAGTGATTGTGACCAGCACCGGACTTCCATCCCTGAGGAGCCCAGCGAGAGGACAGGAGAGGCGGGCTCAGGCACTGCCAGTGATTGTGGCTGTTACCAGCCGGTGACCAGCACCGGACTTCCATCCCCTGAGGCGCCCATCTAGAGGAAAGGAGAGGCGGGTTCAGGCACTGCCAGTGATTGTGACCAGCACCGGACTTCCATCCCTCGAGGAGCCCAGCGAGAGGACAGGAGAGGCGGGTTCAGGCACTGCCAGTGATTGTGGCTGTTACCAGCCGGTGACCAGCACCGGACTTCCATCCCCTGAGGAGCCCAGCGAGAGGACAGGAGAGGCGGGTTCAGGCACTGCCAGTGATTGTGGCTGTTACCAGCCTGTGACCAGCACCGGACTTTCACCCCTTGAGGAGCCCAGCGAGAGGACAGGAGAGGCGGGTTCAGGCACTGCCAGTGATTGTGGCTGTTACCAGCCTGTGACCAGCACCGGACTTTCACCCCCTCAGGAGCCCAGCGAGAGGACAGGAGAGGCGGTTTCAGGCACTGCCAGTGATTGTGGCTGTTACCAGCCGGTGACCAGCACCGGACTTTCACCCCCTCAGGAGCCCAGCGAGAGGACAGGAGAGGCGGGTTCAGGCACTGCCAGTGATTGTGGCTGTTACCAGCCGGTGACCAGCACCGGACTTTCACCCCCTCAGGAGCCCAGCGAGAGGACAGGAGAGGCGGGTTCCAGGTACTGCCAGTGATTGTGGCTGTTACCAGCCGGTGATCAGCACCGGACTTCCATCCCCTGAGGAGCCCAGCGAGAGGACAGGAGAGGCGGGCTCAGGCACTGCCAGTGATTGTGGCTGTTACCAGCCGGTGACCAGCACCGGACTTCCATCCCTGAGGAGCCCAGCGAGAGGACAGGAGAGGCGGGCTCAGGCACTGCCAGTGATTGTGGCTGTTACCAGCCTGTGGCCAGCACCGGACTTCCACCCCCTGAGGAGCCCAGCGAGAGGACATCAGAGGCGGGTTCAGGCACTGCCAGTGATTGTGGCTGTTACCAGCCGGTGACCAGCACCGGACTTCCATCCCTCGAGGAGCCCAGCGAGAGGACAGGAGAGGCGGGTTCAGGCACTGCCAGTGATTGTGGCTGTTACCAGCCGGTGACCAGCACCGGACTTTCATCCCTTGAGGAGCCCAGCGAGAGGACAGGAGAGGCGGGTTCAGGCACTGCCAGTGATTGTGGCTGTTACCAGCAGGTGACCAGCACCGGACTTCCATCCCTTGAGGAGCCCAGCGAGAGGACAGGAGAGGCGGGTTCAGGCACTGCCAGTGATTGTGGCTGTTACCAGCAGGTGACCAGCACCGGACTTCCATCCCTGAGGAGCCCAGCGAGAGGACAGGAGAGGCGGGCTCAGGCACTGCCAGTGATTGTGGCTGTTACCAGCCTGTGGCCAGCACCGGACTTCCACCCCCTGAGGAGCCCAGCGAGAGGACAGAAGAGGCGGGTTCAGGCACTGCCAGTGATTGTGGCTGTTACCAGCCGGTGACCAGCACCGGACTTCCACCCCCTGAGGAGCCCAGCGAAAGGACAGGAGAGGCGGGTTCAGGCACTGCCAGTGATTGTGGCTGTTACCAGCCGGTGACCAGCACCGGACTTCCACCCCTCGAGGAGCCCAGTGAGAGGACAGGAGAGGCGGGTTCAGGTACTGCCAGTGATTGTGGCTGTTACCAGCCGGTGACCAGCACCGGACTTCCATCCCCTGAGGCGCCCATCTAGAGGACAGGAGAGGCGGGTTCAGGCACTGCCAGTGATTGTGACCAGCACCGGACTTCCATCCCTGAGGAGCCCAGCGAGAGGACAGGAGAGGCGGGCTCAGGCACTGCCAGTGATTGTGGCTGTTACCAGCCGGTGACCAGCACCGGACTTCCATCCCTCGAGGAGCCCAGCGAAAGGACAGGAGAGGCGGGTTCAGGCACTGCCAGTGATTGTGGCTGTTACCAGCCGGTGACCAGCACCGGACTTTCATCCCTTGAGGAGCCCAGCGAGAGGACAGGAGAGGCGGGTTCAGGCACTGCCAGTGATTGTGGCTGTTACCAGCCGGTGACCAGCACCGGACTTCCACCCCCTGAGGAGCCCAGCGAGAGGACAGGAGAGGCGGGCTCAGGCACTGCCAGTGATTGTGGCTGTTACCAGCCGGTGACCAGCACCGGACTTCCATCCCTCGAGGAGCCCAGCGAGAGGACAGGAGAGGCGGGTTCAGGCACTGCCAGTGATTGTGGCCAGCACCGGACTTCCATCCCTGAGGAGCCCAGCGAGAGGACAGGAGAGGCGGGCTCAGGCACTGCCAGTGATTGTGGCTGTTACCAGCCGGTGACCAGCACCGGACTTCCATCCCTCGAGGAGCCCAGCGAAAGGACAGGAGAGGCGGGTTCAGGCACTGCCAGTGATTGTGGCTGTTACCAGCCGGTGACCAGCACCGGACTTTCACCCCCTCAGGAGCCCAGCGAGAGGAAAGGAGAGGCGGGTTCAGGCACTGCCAGTGATTGTGGCTGTTACCAGCCGGTGACCAGCACCGGACTTTCATCCCTTGAGGAGCCCAGCGAGAGGACAGGAGAGGCGGGTTCAGGCACTGCCAGTGATTGTGGCTGTTACCAGCCGGTGACCAGCACCGGACTTCCACCCCCTGAGGAGCCCAGCGAGAGGACAGGAGAGGCGGGCTCAGGCACTGCCAGTGATTGTGGCTGTTACCAGCCGGTGACCAGCACCGGACTTCCATCCCTCGAGGAGCCCAGCGAGAGGACAGGAGAGGCGGGTTCAGGCACTGCCAGTGATTGTGGCTGTTACCAGCCGGTGGCCAGCACCGGACTTTCACCCCCTCAGGAGCCCAGCGAGAGGACAGGAGAGGCGGGTTCAGGCACTGCCAGTGATTGTGGCTGTTACCAGCCGGTGACCAGCACCGGACTTTCATCCCTTGAGGAGCCCAGCGAGAGGACAGGAGAGGCGGGTTCAGGCACTGCCAGTGATTGTGGCTGTTACCAGCCGGTGACCAGCACCGGACTTCCACCCCCTGAGGAGCCCAGCGAGAGGACAGGAGAGGCGGGTTCAGGCACTGCCAGTGATTGTGGCTGTTACCAGCCGGTGACCAGCACCGGACTTCCATCCCCTGAGGAGCCCAGCGAGAGGACAGGAGAGGCGGGTTCAGGCACTGACAGTGATTGTGGCTGTTACCAGCCGGTGACCAGCACCGGACTTCCATCCCCTGAGGAGCCCAGCGAGAGGACAGGAGAGGCGGGTTCCAGGTACTGCCAGTGATTGTGGCTGTTACCAGCCTGTGGCCAGCACCGGACTTCCACCCCCTGAGGAGCCCAGCGAGAGGACAGGAGAGGCGGGTTCAGGCACTGCCAGTGATTGTGGCTGTTACCAGCCGGTGACCAGCACCGGACTTCCACCCCCTGAGGAGCCCAGCGAGAGGACAGGAGAGGCGGGTTCAGGCACTGCCAGTGATTGTGGCTGTTACCAGCCGGTGACCAGCACCGGACTTCCACCCCTCGAGGAGCCCAGTGAGAGGACAGGAGAGGCGGGTTCAGGTACTGCCAGTGATTGTGGCTGTTACCAGCCGGTGACCAGCACCGGACTTCCATCCCCTGAGGCGCCCATCTAGAGGACAGGAGAGGCGGGTTCAGGCACTGCCAGTGATTGTGGCTGTTACCAGCCGGTGACCAGCACCGGACTTCCATCCCCTGAGGCGCCCATCTAGAGGACAGGAGAGGCGGGTTCAGGCACTGCCAGTGATTGTGGCTGTTACCAGCCGGTGACCAGCACCGGACTTCCATCCCCTGAGGCGCCCATCTAGAGGACAGGAGAGGCGGGTTCAGGCACTGCCAGTGATTGTGACCAGCACCGGACTTCCATCCCTGAGGAGCCCAGCGAGAGGACAGGAGAGGCGGGCTCAGGCACTGCCAGTGATTGTGGCTGTTACCAGCCGGTGACCAGCACCGGACTTCCATCCCTCGAGGAGCCCAGCGAAAGGACAGGAGAGGCGGGTTCAGGCACTGCCAGTGATTGTGGCTGTTACCAGCCGGTGACCAGCACCGGACTTTCACCCCCTCAGGAGCCCAGCGAGAGGACAGGAGAGGCGGGTTCAGGCACTGCCAGTGATTGTGGCTGTTACCAGCCGGTGACCAGCACCGGACTTTCATCCCTTGAGGAGCCCAGCGAGAGGACAGGAGAGGCGGGTTCAGGCACTGCCAGTGATTGTGGCTGTTACCAGCCGGTGACCAGCACCGGACTTCCACCCCCTGAGGAGCCCAGCGAGAGGACAGGAGAGGCGGGTTCAGGCACTGCCAGTGATTGTGGCTGTTACCAGCCGGTGACCAGCACCGGACTTCCACCCCCTGAGGAGCCCAGCGAAAGGACAGGAGAGGCGGGTTCAGGCACTGCCAGTGATTGTGGCTGTTACCAGCCGGTGACCAGCACCGGACTTCCACCCCTCGAGGAGCCCAGTGAGAGGACAGGAGAGGCGGGTTCAGGTACTGCCAGTGATTGTGGCTGTTACCAGCCGGTGACCAGCACCGGACTTCCATCCCCTGAGGCGCCCATCTAGAGGACAGGAGAGGCGGGTTCAGGCACTGCCAGTGATTGTGGCTGTTACCAGCCGGTGACCAGCACCGGACTTCCATCCCCTGAGGCGCCCATCTAGAGGACAGGAGAGGCGGGTTCAGGCACTGCCAGTGATTGTGACCAGCACCGGACTTCCATCCCTGAGGAGCCCAGCGAGAGGACAGGAGAGGCGGGCTCAGGCACTGCCAGTGATTGTGGCTGTTACCAGCCGGTGACCAGCACCGGACTTCCATCCCTCGAGGAGCCCAGCGAAAGGACAGGAGAGGCGGGTTCAGGCACTGCCAGTGATTGTGGCTGTTACCAGCCGGTGACCAGCACCGGACTTTCACCCCCTCAGGAGCCCAGCGAGAGGACAGGAGAGGCGGGTTCAGGCACTGCCAGTGATTGTGGCTGTTACCAGCCGGTGACCAGCACCGGACTTTCATCCCTTGAGGAGCCCAGCGAGAGGACAGGAGAGGCGGGTTCAGGCACTGCCAGTGATTGTGGCTGTTACCAGCCGGTGACCAGCACCGGACTTCCACCCCCTGAGGAGCCCAGCGAGAGGACAGGAGAGGCGGGTTCAGGCACTGCCAGTGATTGTGGCTGTTACCAGCCGGTGACCAGCACCGGACTTCCATCCCTTGAGGAGCCCAGCGAGAGGACAGGAGAGGCGGGCTCAGGCACTGCCAGTGATTGTGGCTGTTACCAGCCGGTGACCAGCACCGGACTTCCATCCCTCGAGGAGCCCAGCGAGAGGACAGGAGAGGCGGGTTCAGGCACTGCCAGTGATTGTGGCTGTTACCAGCCGGTGGCCAGCACCGGACTTTCACCCCCTCAGGAGCCCAGCGAGAGGACAGGAGAGGCGGGTTCAGGCACTGCCAGTGATTGTGGCTGTTACCAGCCGGTGACCAGCACCGGACTTTCATCCCTTGAGGAGCCCAGCGAGAGGACAGGAGAGGCGGGTTCAGGCACTGCCAGTGATTGTGGCTGTTACCAGCCGGTGACCAGCACCGGACTTCCACCCCCTGAGGAGCCCAGCGAGAGGACAGGAGAGGCGGGTTCAGGCACTGCCAGTGATTGTGGCTGTTACCAGCCGGTGACCAGCACCGGACTTCCATCCCCTGAGGAGCCCAGCGAGAGGACAGGAGAGGCGGGTTCAGGCACTGCCAGTGATTGTGGCTGTTACCAGCCGGTGACCAGCACCGGACTTCCATCCCCTGAGGAGCCCAGCGAGAGGACAGGAGAGGCGGGTTCCAGGTACTGCCAGTGATTGTGGCTGTTACCAGCCTGTGGCCAGCACCGGACTTCCACCCCCTGAGGAGCCCAGCGAGAGGACAGGAGAGGCGGGTTCAGGCACTGCCAGTGATTGTGGCTGTTACCAGCCGGTGACCAGCACCGGACTTCCACCCCCTGAGGAGCCCAGCGAGAGGACAGGAGAGGCGGGTTCAGGCACTGCCAGTGATTGTGGCTGTTACCAGCCGGTGACCAGCACCGGACTTCCACCCCTCGAGGAGCCCAGTGAGAGGACAGGAGAGGCGAGTTCAGGTACTGCCAGTGATTGTGGCTGTTACCAGCCGGTGACCAGCACCGGACTTCCATCCCCTGAGGCGCCCATCTAGAGGACAGGAGAGGCGGGTTCAGGCACTGCCAGTGATTGTGGCTGTTACCAGCCGGTGACCAGCACCGGACTTCCATCCCCTGAGGCGCCCATCTAGAGGACAGGAGAGGCGGGTTCAGGCACTGCCAGTGATTGTGGCTGTTACCAGCCGGTGACCAGCACCGGACTTCCATCCCCTGAGGCGCCCATCTAGAGGAAAGGAGAGGCGGGTTCAGGCACTGCCAGTGATTGTGACCAGCACCGGACTTCCATCCCTGAGGAGCCCAGCGAGAGGACAGGAGAGGCGGGCTCAGGCACTGCCAGTGATTGTGGCTGTTACCAGCCGGTGACCAGCACCGGACTTCCATCCCTCGAGGAGCCCAGCGAAAGGACAGGAGAGGCGGGTTCAGGCACTGCCAGTGATTGTGGCTGTTACCAGCCGGTGACCAGCACCGGACTTTCACCCCCTCAGGAGCCCAGCGAGAGGACAGGAGAGGCGGGTTCAGGCACTGCCAGTGATTGTGGCTGTTACCAGCCGGTGACCAGCACCGGACTTTCATCCCTTGAGGAGCCCAGCGAGAGGACAGGAGAGGCGGGTTCAGGCACTGCCAGTGATTGTGGCTGTTACCAGCCGGTGACCAGCACCGGACTTCCACCCCCTGAGGAGCCCAGCGAGAGGACAGGAGAGGCGGGTTCAGGCACTGCCAGTGATTGTGGCTGTTACCAGCCGGTGACCAGCACCGGACTTCCATCCCGTGAGGAGCCCAGCGAGAGGACAGGAGAGGCGGGTTCAGGCACTGCCAGTGATTGTGGCTGTTACCAGCCGGTGACCAGCACCGGACTTCCATCCCTCGAGGAGCCCAGCGAGAGGACAGGAGAGGCGGGTTCAGGCACTGCCAGTGATTGTGGCTGTTACCAGCCGGTGGCCAGCACCGGACTTTCACCCCCTCAGGAGCCCAGCGAGAGGACAGGAGAGGCGGGTTCAGGCACTGCCAGTGATTGTGGCTGTTACCAGCCGGTGACCAGCACCGGACTTTCATCCCTTGAGGAGCCCAGCGAGAGGACAGGAGAGGCGGGTTCAGGCACTGCCAGTGATTGTGGCTGTTACCAGCCGGTGACCAGCACCGGACTTCCACCCCCTGAGGAGCCCAGCGAGAGGACAGGAGAGGCGGGTTCAGGCACTGCCAGTGATTGTGGCTGTTACCAGCCGGTGACCAGCACCGGACTTCCTTCCCCTGAGGAGCCCAGCGAGAGGACAGGAGAGGCGGGTTCAGGCACTGCCAGTGATTGTGGCTGTTACCAGCCGGTGACCAGCACCGGACTTTCATCCCCTGAGGAGCCCAGCGAGAGGACAGGAGAGGCGGGTTCAGGCACTGCCAGTGATTGTGGCTGTTACCAGCCGGTGACCAGCACCGGACTTTCATCCCTTGAGGAGCCCAGCGAGAGGACAGGAGAGGCGGGTTCAGGCACTGCCAGTGATTGTGGCTGTTACCAGCCGGTGACCAGCACCGGACTTTCATCCCCTGAGGAGCCCAGCGAGAGGACAGGAGAGGCGGGTTCAGGCACTGCCAGTGATTGTGGCTGTTACCAGCCGGTGACCAGCACCGGACTTCCACCCCCTGAGGAGCCCAGCGAGAGGACAGGAGAGGCGGGTTCAGGCACTGCCAGTGATTGTGGCTGTTACCAGCCGGTGACCAGCACCGGACTTCCATCCCTTGAGGAGCCCAGCGAGAGGACAGGAGAGGCGGGTTCAGGCACTGCCAGTGATTGTGGCTGTTACCAGCCGGTGACCAGCACCGGACTTCCATCCCCTGAGGAGCCCAGCGAGAGGACAGGAGAGGCGGGTTCAGGCACTGCCAGTGATTGTGGCTGTTACCAGCCGGTGACCAGCACCGGACTTCCATCCCTTGAGGAGCCCAGCGAGAGGACAGGAGAGGCGGGTTCCAGGTACTGCCAGTGATTGTGGCTGTTACCAGCCGGTGACCAGCACCGGACTTCCACCCCCTGAGGAGCCCAGCGAGAGGACAGGAGAGGCGGGTTCAGGCACTGCCAGTGATTGTGGCTGTTACCAGCCGGTGACCAGCACCGGACTTCCATCCCCTGAGGAGCCCAGCGAGAGGACAGGAGAGGCGGGTTCAGGCACTGCCAGTGATTGTGACCAGCACCGGACTTCCATCCCTGAGGAGCCCAGCGAGAGGACAGGAGAGGCGGGCTCAGGCACTGCCAGTGATTGTGGCTGTTACCAGCCGGTGACCAGCACCGGACTTCCATCCCCTGAGGCGCCCATCTAGAGGAAAGGAGAGGCGGGTTCAGGCACTGCCAGTGATTGTGACCAGCACCGGACTTCCATCCCTGAGGAGCCCAGCGAGAGGACAGGAGAGGCGGGCTCAGGCACTGCCAGTGATTGTGGCTGTTACCAGCCGGTGACCAGCACCGGACTTCCATCCCTCGAGGAGCCCAGCGAAAGGACAGGAGAGGCGGGTTCAGGCACTGCCAGTGATTGTGGCTGTTACCAGCCGGTGACCAGCACCGGACTTTCACCCCCTCAGGAGCCCAGCGAGAGGACAGGAGAGGCGGGTTCAGGCACTGCCAGTGATTGTGGCTGTTACCAGCCGGTGACCAGCACCGGACTTTCATCCCTTGAGGAGCCCAGCGAGAGGACAGGAGAGGCGGGTTCAGGCACTGCCAGTGATTGTGGCTGTTACCAGCCGGTGACCAGCACCGGACTTCCACCCCCTGAGGAGCCCAGCGAGAGGACAGGAGAGGCGGGTTCAGGCACTGCCAGTGATTGTGGCAAATACCAGCCGGTGACCAGCACCGGACTTCCATCCCGTGAGGAGCCCAGCGAGAGGACAGGAGAGGCGGGTTCAGGCACTGCCAGTGATTGTGGCTGTTACCAGCCGGTGACCAGCACCGGACTTCCATCCCTCGAGGAGCCCAGCGAGAGGACAGGAGAGGCGGGTTCAGGCACTGCCAGTGATTGTGGCTGTTACCAGCCGGTGGCCAGCACCGGACTTTCACCCCCTCAGGAGCCCAGCGAGAGGACAGGAGAGGCGGGTTCAGGCACTGCCAGTGATTGTGGCTGTTACCAGCCGGTGACCAGCACCGGACTTTCATCCCTTGAGGAGCCCAGCGAGAGGACAGGAGAGGCGGGTTCAGGCACTGCCAGTGATTGTGGCTGTTACCAGCCGGTGACCAGCACCGGACTTCCACCCCCTGAGGAGCCCAGCGAGAGGACAGGAGAGGCGGGTTCAGGCACTGCCAGTGATTGTGGCTGTTACCAGCCGGTGACCAGCACCGGACTTCCTTCCCCTGAGGAGCCCAGCGAGAGGACAGGAGAGGCGGGTTCAGGCACTGCCAGTGATTGTGGCTGTTACCAGCCGGTGACCAGCACCGGACTTTCATCCCCTGAGGAGCCCAGCGAGAGGACAGGAGAGGCGGGTTCAGGCACTGCCAGTGATTGTGGCTGTTACCAGCCGGTGACCAGCACCGGACTTTCATCCCTTGAGGAGCCCAGCGAGAGGACAGGAGAGGCGGGTTCAGGCACTGCCAGTGATTGTGGCTGTTACCAGCCGGTGACCAGCACCGGACTTTCATCCCCTGAGGAGCCCAGCGAGAGGACAGGAGAGGCGGGTTCAGGCACTGCCAGTGATTGTGGCTGTTACCAGCCGGTGACCAGCACCGGACTTCCACCCCCTGAGGAGCCCAGCGAGAGGACAGGAGAGGCGGGTTCAGGCACTGCCAGTGATTGTGGCTGTTACCAGCCGGTGACCAGCACCGGACTTCCATCCCTTGAGGAGCCCAGCGAGAGGACAGGAGAGGCGGGTTCAGGCACTGCCAGTGATTGTGGCTGTTACCAGCCGGTGACCAGCACCGGACTTCCATCCCCTGAGGAGCCCAGCGAGAGGACAGGAGAGGCGGGTTCAGGCACTGCCAGTGATTGTGGCTGTTACCAGCCGGTGACCAGCACCGGACTTCCATCCCTTGAGGAGCCCAGCGAGAGGACAGGAGAGGCGGGTTCCAGGTACTGCCAGTGATTGTGGCTGTTACCAGCCGGTGACCAGCACCGGACTTCCACCCCCTGAGGAGCCCAGCGAGAGGACAGGAGAGGCGGGTTCAGGCACTGCCAGTGATTGTGGCTGTTACCAGCCGGTGACCAGCACCGGACTTCCATCCCCTGAGGAGCCCAGCGAGAGGACAGGAGAGGCGGGTTCAGGCACTGCCAGTGATTGTGACCAGCACCGGACTTCCATCCCTGAGGAGCCCAGCGAGAGGACAGGAGAGGCGGGCTCAGGCACTGCCAGTGATTGTGGCTGTTACCAGCCGGTGACCAGCACCGGACTTCCATCCCCTGAGGCGCCCATCTAGAGGAAAGGAGAGGCGGGTTCAGGCACTGCCAGTGATTGTGACCAGCACCGGACTTCCATCCCTCGAGGAGCCCAGCGAGAGGACAGGAGAGGCGGGTTCAGGCACTGCCAGTGATTGTGGCTGTTACCAGCCGGTGACCAGCACCGGACTTCCATCCCCTGAGGAGCCCAGCGAGAGGACAGGAGAGGCGGGTTCAGGCACTGCCAGTGATTGTGGCTGTTACCAGCCTGTGACCAGCACCGGACTTTCACCCCTTGAGGAGCCCAGCGAGAGGACAGGAGAGGCGGGTTCAGGCACTGCCAGTGATTGTGGCTGTTACCAGCCTGTGACCAGCACCGGACTTTCACCCCCTCAGGAGCCCAGCGAGAGGACAGGAGAGGCGGTTTCAGGCACTGCCAGTGATTGTGGCTGTTACCAGCCGGTGACCAGCACCGGACTTTCACCCCCTCAGGAGCCCAGCGAGAGGACAGGAGAGGCGGGTTCAGGCACTGCCAGTGATTGTGGCTGTTACCAGCCGGTGACCAGCACCGGACTTTCACCCCCTCAGGAGCCCAGCGAGAGGACAGGAGAGGCGGGTTCCAGGTACTGCCAGTGATTGTGGCTGTTACCAGCCGGTGATCAGCACCGGACTTCCATCCCCTGAGGAGCCCAGCGAGAGGACAGGAGAGGCGGGCTCAGGCACTGCCAGTGATTGTGGCTGTTACCAGCCGGTGACCAGCACCGGACTTCCATCCCTGAGGAGCCCAGCGAGAGGACAGGAGAGGCGGGCTCAGGCACTGCCAGTGATTGTGGCTGTTACCAGCCTGTGGCCAGCACCGGACTTCCACCCCCTGAGGAGCCCAGCGAGAGGACATCAGAGGCGGGTTCAGGCACTGCCAGTGATTGTGGCTGTTACCAGCCGGTGACCAGCACCGGACTTCCATCCCTCGAGGAGCCCAGCGAGAGGACAGGAGAGGCGGGTTCAGGCACTGCCAGTGATTGTGGCTGTTACCAGCCGGTGACCAGCACCGGACTTTCATCCCTTGAGGAGCCCAGCGAGAGGACAGGAGAGGCGGGTTCAGGCACTGCCAGTGATTGTGGCTGTTACCAGCAGGTGACCAGCACCGGACTTCCATCCCTTGAGGAGCCCAGCGAGAGGACAGGAGAGGCGGGTTCAGGCACTGCCAGTGATTGTGGCTGTTACCAGCAGGTGACCAGCACCGGACTTCCATCCCTGAGGAGCCCAGCGAGAGGACAGGAGAGGCGGGCTCAGGCACTGCCAGTGATTGTGGCTGTTACCAGCCTGTGGCCAGCACCGGACTTCCACCCCCTGAGGAGCCCAGCGAGAGGACAGAAGAGGCGGGTTCAGGCACTGCCAGTGATTGTGGCTGTTACCAGCCGGTGACCAGCACCGGACTTCCACCCCCTGAGGAGCCCAGCGAAAGGACAGGAGAGGCGGGTTCAGGCACTGCCAGTGATTGTGGCTGTTACCAGCCGGTGACCAGCACCGGACTTCCACCCCTCGAGGAGCCCAGTGAGAGGACAGGAGAGGCGGGTTCAGGTACTGCCAGTGATTGTGGCTGTTACCAGCCGGTGACCAGCACCGGACTTCCATCCCCTGAGGCGCCCATCTAGAGGACAGGAGAGGCGGGTTCAGGCACTGCCAGTGATTGTGACCAGCACCGGACTTCCATCCCTGAGGAGCCCAGCGAGAGGACAGGAGAGGCGGGCTCAGGCACTGCCAGTGATTGTGGCTGTTACCAGCCGGTGACCAGCACCGGACTTCCATCCCTCGAGGAGCCCAGCGAAAGGACAGGAGAGGCGGGTTCAGGCACTGCCAGTGATTGTGGCTGTTACCAGCCGGTGACCAGCACCGGACTTTCATCCCTTGAGGAGCCCAGCGAGAGGACAGGAGAGGCGGGTTCAGGCACTGCCAGTGATTGTGGCTGTTACCAGCCGGTGACCAGCACCGGACTTCCACCCCCTGAGGAGCCCAGCGAGAGGACAGGAGAGGCGGGCTCAGGCACTGCCAGTGATTGTGGCTGTTACCAGCCGGTGACCAGCACCGGACTTCCATCCCTCGAGGAGCCCAGCGAGAGGACAGGAGAGGCGGGTTCAGGCACTGCCAGTGATTGTGGCCAGCACCGGACTTCCATCCCTGAGGAGCCCAGCGAGAGGACAGGAGAGGCGGGCTCAGGCACTGCCAGTGATTGTGGCTGTTACCAGCCGGTGACCAGCACCGGACTTCCATCCCTCGAGGAGCCCAGCGAAAGGACAGGAGAGGCGGGTTCAGGCACTGCCAGTGATTGTGGCTGTTACCAGCCGGTGACCAGCACCGGACTTTCACCCCCTCAGGAGCCCAGCGAGAGGAAAGGAGAGGCGGGTTCAGGCACTGCCAGTGATTGTGGCTGTTACCAGCCGGTGACCAGCACCGGACTTTCATCCCTTGAGGAGCCCAGCGAGAGGACAGGAGAGGCGGGTTCAGGCACTGCCAGTGATTGTGGCTGTTACCAGCCGGTGACCAGCACCGGACTTCCACCCCCTGAGGAGCCCAGCGAGAGGACAGGAGAGGCGGGCTCAGGCACTGCCAGTGATTGTGGCTGTTACCAGCCGGTGGCCAGCACCGGACTTTCACCCCCTCAGGAGCCCAGCGAGAGGACAGGAGAGGCGGGTTCAGGCACTGCCAGTGATTGTGGCTGTTACCAGCCGGTGACCAGCACCGGCCTTTCATCCCTTGAGGAGCCCAGCGAGAGGACAGGAGAGGCGGGTTCAGGCACTGCCAGTGATTGTGGCTGTTACCAGCCGGTGACCAGCACCGGACTTCCACCCCCTGAGGAGCCCAGCGAGAGGACAGGAGAGGCGGGTTCAGGCACTGCCAGTGATTGTGGCTGTTACCAGCCGGTGACCAGCACCGGACTTCCATCCCCTGAGGAGCCCAGCGAGAGGACAGGAGAGGCGGGTTCAGGCACTGACAGTGATTGTGGCTGTTACCAGCCGGTGACCAGCACCGGACTTCCATCCCCTGAGGAGCCCAGCGAGAGGACAGGAGAGGCGGGTTCCAGGTACTGCCAGTGATTGTGGCTGTTACCAGCCTGTGGCCAGCACCGGACTTCCACCCCCTGAGGAGCCCAGCGAGAGGACAGGAGAGGCGGGTTCAGGCACTGCCAGTGATTGTGGCTGTTACCAGCCGGTGACCAGCACCGGACTTCCACCCCCTGAGGAGCCCAGCGAGAGGACAGGAGAGGCGGGTTCAGGCACTGCCAGTGATTGTGGCTGTTACCAGCCGGTGACCAGCACCGGACTTCCACCCCTCGAGGAGCCCAGTGAGAGGACAGGAGAGGCGGGTTCAGGTACTGCCAGTGATTGTGGCTGTTACCAGCCGGTGACCAGCACCGGACTTCCATCCCCTGAGGCGCCCATCTAGAGGACAGGAGAGGCGGGTTCAGGCACTGCCAGTGATTGTGGCTGTTACCAGCCGGTGACCAGCACCGGACTTCCATCCCCTGAGGCGCCCATCTAGAGGACAGGAGAGGCGGGTTCAGGCACTGCCAGTGATTGTGGCTGTTACCAGCCGGTGACCAGCACCGGACTTCCATCCCCTGAGGCGCCCATCTAGAGGACAGGAGAGGCGGGTTCAGGCACTGCCAGTGATTGTGACCAGCACCGGACTTCCATCCCTGAGGAGCCCAGCGAGAGGACAGGAGAGGCGGGCTCAGGCACTGCCAGTGATTGTGGCTGTTACCAGCCGGTGACCAGCACCGGACTTCCATCCCTCGAGGAGCCCAGCGAAAGGACAGGAGAGGCGGGTTCAGGCACTGCCAGTGATTGTGGCTGTTACCAGCCGGTGACCAGCACCGGACTTTCACCCCCTCAGGAGCCCAGCGAGAGGACAGGAGAGGCGGGTTCAGGCACTGCCAGTGATTGTGGCTGTTACCAGCCGGTGACCAGCACCGGACTTTCATCCCTTGAGGAGCCCAGCGAGAGGACAGGAGAGGCGGGTTCAGGCACTGCCAGTGATTGTGGCTGTTACCAGCCGGTGACCAGCACCGGACTTCCACCCCCTGAGGAGCCCAGCGAGAGGACAGGAGAGGCGGGTTCAGGCACTGCCAGTGATTGTGGCTGTTACCAGCCGGTGACCAGCACCGGACTTCCACCCCCTGAGGAGCCCAGCGAAAGGACAGGAGAGGCGGGTTCAGGCACTGCCAGTGATTGTGGCTGTTACCAGCCGGTGACCAGCACCGGACTTCCACCCCTCGAGGAGCCCAGTGAGAGGACAGGAGAGGCGGGTTCAGGTACTGCCAGTGATTGTGGCTGTTACCAGCCGGTGACCAGCACCGGACTTCCATCCCCTGAGGCGCCCATCTAGAGGACAGGAGAGGCGGGTTCAGGCACTGCCAGTGATTGTGGCTGTTACCAGCCGGTGACCAGCACCGGACTTCCATCCCCTGAGGCGCCCATCTAGAGGACAGGAGAGGCGGGTTCAGGCACTGCCAGTGATTGTGACCAGCACCGGACTTCCATCCCTGAGGAGCCCAGCGAGAGGACAGGAGAGGCGGGCTCAGGCACTGCCAGTGATTGTGGCTGTTACCAGCCGGTGACCAGCACCGGACTTCCATCCCTCGAGGAGCCCAGCGAAAGGACAGGAGAGGCGGGTTCAGGCACTGCCAGTGATTGTGGCTGTTACCAGCCGGTGACCAGCACCGGACTTTCACCCCCTCAGGAGCCCAGCGAGAGGACAGGAGAGGCGGGTTCAGGCACTGCCAGTGATTGTGGCTGTTACCAGCCGGTGACCAGCACCGGACTTTCATCCCTTGAGGAGCCCAGCGAGAGGACAGGAGAGGCGGGTTCAGGCACTGCCAGTGATTGTGGCTGTTACCAGCCGGTGACCAGCACCGGACTTCCACCCCCTGAGGAGCCCAGCGAGAGGACAGGAGAGGCGGGTTCAGGCACTGCCAGTGATTGTGGCTGTTACCAGCCGGTGACCAGCACCGGACTTCCATCCCTTGAGGAGCCCAGCGAGAGGACAGGAGAGGCGGGCTCAGGCACTGCCAGTGATTGTGGCTGTTACCAGCCGGTGACCAGCACCGGACTTCCATCCCTCGAGGAGCCCAGCGAGAGGACAGGAGAGGCGGGTTCAGGCACTGCCAGTGATTGTGGCTGTTACCAGCCGGTGGCCAGCACCGGACTTTCACCCCCTCAGGAGCCCAGCGAGAGGACAGGAGAGGCGGGTTCAGGCACTGCCAGTGATTGTGGCTGTTACCAGCCGGTGACCAGCACCGGACTTTCATCCCTTGAGGAGCCCAGCGAGAGGACAGGAGAGGCGGGTTCAGGCACTGCCAGTGATTGTGGCTGTTACCAGCCGGTGACCAGCACCGGACTTCCACCCCCTGAGGAGCCCAGCGAGAGGACAGGAGAGGCGGGTTCAGGCACTGCCAGTGATTGTGGCTGTTACCAGCCGGTGACCAGCACCGGACTTCCATCCCCTGAGGAGCCCAGCGAGAGGACAGGAGAGGCGGGTTCAGGCATTGCCAGTGATTGTGGCTGTTACCAGCCGGTGACCAGCACCGGACTTCCATCCCCTGAGGAGCCCAGCGAGAGGACAGGAGAGGCGGGTTCCAGGTACTGCCAGTGATTGTGGCTGTTACCAGCCTGTGGCCAGCACCGGACTTCCACCCCCTGAGGAGCCCAGCGAGAGGACAGGAGAGGCGGGTTCAGGCACTGCCAGTGATTGTGGCTGTTACCAGCCGGTGACCAGCACCGGACTTCCACCCCCTGAGGAGCCCAGCGAGAGGACAGGAGAGGCGGGTTCAGGCACTGCCAGTGATTGTGGCTGTTACCAGCCGGTGACCAGCACCGGACTTCCACCCCTCGAGGAGCCCAGTGAGAGGACAGGAGAGGCGAGTTCAGGTACTGCCAGTGATTGTGGCTGTTACCAGCCGGTGACCAGCACCGGACTTCCATCCCCTGAGGCGCCCATCTAGAGGACAGGAGAGGCGGGTTCAGGCACTGCCAGTGATTGTGGCTGTTACCAGCCGGTGACCAGCACCGGACTTCCATCCCCTGAGGCGCCCATCTAGAGGACAGGAGAGGCGGGTTCAGGCACTGCCAGTGATTGTGGCTGTTACCAGCCGGTGACCAGCACCGGACTTCCATCCCCTGAGGCGCCCATCTAGAGGAAAGGAGAGGCGGGTTCAGGCACTGCCAGTGATTGTGACCAGCACCGGACTTCCATCCCTGAGGAGCCCAGCGAGAGGACAGGAGAGGCGGGCTCAGGCACTGCCAGTGATTGTGGCTGTTACCAGCCGGTGACCAGCACCGGACTTCCATCCCTCGAGGAGCCCAGCGAAAGGACAGGAGAGGCGGGTTCAGGCACTGCCAGTGATTGTGGCTGTTACCAGCCGGTGACCAGCACCGGACTTTCACCCCCTCAGGAGCCCAGCGAGAGGACAGGAGAGGCGGGTTCAGGCACTGCCAGTGATTGTGGCTGTTACCAGCCGGTGACCAGCACCGGACTTTCATCCCTTGAGGAGCCCAGCGAGAGGACAGGAGAGGCGGGTTCAGGCACTGCCAGTGATTGTGGCTGTTACCAGCCGGTGACCAGCACCGGACTTCCACCCCCTGAGGAGCCCAGCGAGAGGACAGGAGAGGCGGGTTCAGGCACTGCCAGTGATTGTGGCTGTTACCAGCCGGTGACCAGCACCGGACTTCCATCCCGTGAGGAGCCCAGCGAGAGGACAGGAGAGGCGGGTTCAGGCACTGCCAGTGATTGTGGCTGTTACCAGCCGGTGACCAGCACCGGACTTCCATCCCTCGAGGAGCCCAGCGAGAGGACAGGAGAGGCGGGTTCAGGCACTGCCAGTGATTGTGGCTGTTACCAGCCGGTGGCCAGCACCGGACTTTCACCCCCTCAGGAGCCCAGCGAGAGGACAGGAGAGGCGGGTTCAGGCACTGCCAGTGATTGTGGCTGTTACCAGCCGGTGACCAGCACCGGACTTTCATCCCTTGAGGAGCCCAGCGAGAGGACAGGAGAGGCGGGTTCAGGCACTGCCAGTGATTGTGGCTGTTACCAGCCGGTGACCAGCACCGGACTTCCACCCCCTGAGGAGCCCAGCGAGAGGACAGGAGAGGCGGGTTCAGGCACTGCCAGTGATTGTGGCTGTTACCAGCCGGTGACCAGCACCGGACTTCCTTCCCCTGAGGAGCCCAGCGAGAGGACAGGAGAGGCGGGTTCAGGCACTGCCAGTGATTGTGGCTGTTACCAGCCGGTGACCAGCACCGGACTTTCATCCCCTGAGGAGCCCAGCGAGAGGACAGGAGAGGCGGGTTCAGGCACTGCCAGTGATTGTGGCTGTTACCAGCCGGTGACCAGCACCGGACTTTCATCCCTTGAGGAGCCCAGCGAGAGGACAGGAGAGGCGGGTTCAGGCACTGCCAGTGATTGTGGCTGTTACCAGCCGGTGACCAGCACCGGACTTTCATCCCCTGAGGAGCCCAGCGAGAGGACAGGAGAGGCGGGTTCAGGCACTGCCAGTGATTGTGGCTGTTACCAGCCGGTGACCAGCACCGGACTTCCACCCCCTGAGGAGCCCAGCGAGAGGACAGGAGAGGCGGGTTCAGGCACTGCCAGTGATTGTGGCTGTTACCAGCCGGTGACCAGCACCGGACTTCCATCCCTTGAGGAGCCCAGCGAGAGGACAGGAGAGGCGGGTTCAGGCACTGCCAGTGATTGTGGCTGTTACCAGCCGGTGACCAGCACCGGACTTCCATCCCCTGAGGAGCCCAGCGAGAGGACAGGAGAGGCGGGTTCAGGCACTGCCAGTGATTGTGGCTGTTACCAGCCGGTGACCAGCACCGGACTTCCATCCCTTGAGGAGCCCAGCGAGAGGACAGGAGAGGCGGGTTCCAGGTACTGCCAGTGATTGTGGCTGTTACCAGCCGGTGACCAGCACCGGACTTCCACCCCCTGAGGAGCCCAGCGAGAGGACAGGAGAGGCGGGTTCAGG
Organism: Lissotriton vulgaris; assembly: GCF_964263255.1. Taxonomy (NCBI): domain Eukaryota; kingdom Metazoa; phylum Chordata; class Amphibia; order Caudata; family Salamandridae; genus Lissotriton; species Lissotriton vulgaris. The sequence goes on along the minus strand of NW_028250273.1, from coordinate 867,948 downwards.
CACTGCCAGTGATTGTGGCTGTTACCAGCCGGTGACCAGCACCGGACTTCCATCCCCTGAGGAGCCCAGCGAGAGGACAGGAGAGGCGGGTTCAGGCACTGCCAGTGATTGTGACCAGCACCGGACTTCCATCCCTGAGGAGCCCAGCGAGAGGACAGGAGAGGCGGGCTCAGGCACTGCCAGTGATTGTGGCTGTTACCAGCCGGTGACCAGCACCGGACTTCCATCCCCTGAGGCGCCCATCTAGAGGAAAGGAGAGGCGGGTTCAGGCACTGCCAGTGATTGTGACCAGCACCGGACTTCCATCCCTCGAGGAGCCCAGCGAGAGGACAGGAGAGGCGGGTTCAGGCACTGCCAGTGATTGTGGCTGTTACCAGCCGGTGACCAGCACCGGACTTCCATCCCCTGAGGAGCCCAGCGAGAGGACAGGAGAGGCGGGTTCAGGCACTGCCAGTGATTGTGGCTGTTACCAGCCTGTGACCAGCACCGGACTTTCACCCCTTGAGGAGCCCAGCGAGAGGACAGGAGAGGCGGGTTCAGGCACTGCCAGTGATTGTGGCTGTTACCAGCCTGTGACCAGCACCGGACTTTCACCCCCTCAGGAGCCCAGCGAGAGGACAGGAGAGGCGGTTTCAGGCACTGCCAGTGATTGTGGCTGTTACCAGCCGGTGACCAGCACCGGACTTTCACCCCCTCAGGAGCCCAGCGAGAGGACAGGAGAGGCGGGTTCAGGCACTGCCAGTGATTGTGGCTGTTACCAGCCGGTGACCAGCACCGGACTTTCACCCCCTCAGGAGCCCAGCGAGAGGACAGGAGAGGCGGGTTCCAGGTACTGCCAGTGATTGTGGCTGTTACCAGCCGGTGATCAGCACCGGACTTCCATCCCCTGAGGAGCCCAGCGAGAGGACAGGAGAGGCGGGCTCAGGCACTGCCAGTGATTGTGGCTGTTACCAGCCGGTGACCAGCACCGGACTTCCATCCCTGAGGAGCCCAGCGAGAGGACAGGAGAGGCGGGCTCAGGCACTGCCAGTGATTGTGGCTGTTACCAGCCTGTGGCCAGCACCGGACTTCCACCCCCTGAGGAGCCCAGCGAGAGGACATCAGAGGCGGGTTCAGGCACTGCCAGTGATTGTGGCTGTTACCAGCCGGTGACCAGCACCGGACTTCCATCCCTCGAGGAGCCCAGCGAGAGGACAGGAGAGGCGGGTTCAGGCACTGCCAGTGATTGTGGCTGTTACCAGCCGGTGACCAGCACCGGACTTTCATCCCTTGAGGAGCCCAGCGAGAGGACAGGAGAGGCGGGTTCAGGCACTGCCAGTGATTGTGGCTGTTACCAGCAGGTGACCAGCACCGGACTTCCATCCCTTGAGGAGCCCAGCGAGAGGACAGGAGAGGCGGGTTCAGGCACTGCCAGTGATTGTGGCTGTTACCAGCAGGTGACCAGCACCGGACTTCCATCCCTGAGGAGCCCAGCGAGAGGACAGGAGAGGCGGGCTCAGGCACTGCCAGTGATTGTGGCTGTTACCAGCCTGTGGCCAGCACCGGACTTCCACCCCCTGAGGAGCCCAGCGAGAGGACAGAAGAGGCGGGTTCAGGCACTGCCAGTGATTGTGGCTGTTACCAGCCGGTGACCAGCACCGGACTTCCACCCCCTGAGGAGCCCAGCGAAAGGACAGGAGAGGCGGGTTCAGGCACTGCCAGTGATTGTGGCTGTTACCAGCCGGTGACCAGCACCGGACTTCCACCCCTCGAGGAGCCCAGTGAGAGGACAGGAGAGGCGGGTTCAGGTACTGCCAGTGATTGTGGCTGTTACCAGCCGGTGACCAGCACCGGACTTCCATCCCCTGAGGCGCCCATCTAGAGGACAGGAGAGGCGGGTTCAGGCACTGCCAGTGATTGTGACCAGCACCGGACTTCCATCCCTGAGGAGCCCAGCGAGAGGACAGGAGAGGCGGGCTCAGGCACTGCCAGTGATTGTGGCTGTTACCAGCCGGTGACCAGCACCGGACTTCCATCCCTCGAGGAGCCCAGCGAAAGGACAGGAGAGGCGGGTTCAGGCACTGCCAGTGATTGTGGCTGTTACCAGCCGGTGACCAGCACCGGACTTTCATCCCTTGAGGAGCCCAGCGAGAGGACAGGAGAGGCGGGTTCAGGCACTGCCAGTGATTGTGGCTGTTACCAGCCGGTGACCAGCACCGGACTTCCACCCCCTGAGGAGCCCAGCGAGAGGACAGGAGAGGCGGGCTCAGGCACTGCCAGTGATTGTGGCTGTTACCAGCCGGTGACCAGCACCGGACTTCCATCCCTCGAGGAGCCCAGCGAGAGGACAGGAGAGGCGGGTTCAGGCACTGCCAGTGATTGTGGCCAGCACCGGACTTCCATCCCTGAGGAGCCCAGCGAGAGGACAGGAGAGGCGGGCTCAGGCACTGCCAGTGATTGTGGCTGTTACCAGCCGGTGACCAGCACCGGACTTCCATCCCTCGAGGAGCCCAGCGAAAGGACAGGAGAGGCGGGTTCAGGCACTGCCAGTGATTGTGGCTGTTACCAGCCGGTGACCAGCACTGGACTTTCACCCCCTCAGGAGCCCAGCGAGAGGACAGGAGAGGCGGGTTCAGGCACTGCCAGTGATTGTGGCTGTTACCAGCCGGTGACCAGCACCGGACTTTCATCCCTTGAGGAGCCCAGCGAGAGGACAGGAGAGGCGGGTTCAGGCACTGCCAGTGATTGTGGCTGTTACCAGCCGGTGACCAGCACCGGACTTCCACCCCCTGAGGAGCCCAGCGAGAGGACAGGAGAGGCGGGCTCAGGCACTGCCAGTGATTGTGGCTGTTACCAGCCGGTGACCAGCACCGGACTTCCATCCCTCGAGGAGCCCAGCGAGAGGACAGGAGAGGCGGGTTCAGGCACTGCCAGTGATTGTGGCTGTTACCAGCCGGTGGCCAGCACCGGACTTTCACCCCCTCAGGAGCCCAGCGAGAGGACAGGAGAGGCGGGTTCAGGCACTGCCAGTGATTGTGGCTGTTACCAGCCGGTGACCAGCACCGGACTTTCATCCCTTGAGGAGCCCAGCGAGAGGACAGGAGAGGCGGGTTCAGGCACTGCCAGTGATTGTGGCTGTTACCAGCCGGTGACCAGCACCGGACTTCCACCCCCTGAGGAGCCCAGCGAGAGGACAGGAGAGGCGGGTTCAGGCACTGCCAGTGATTGTGGCTGTTACCAGCCGGTGACCAGCACCGGACTTCCATCCCCTGAGGAGCCCAGCGAGAGGACAGGAGAGGCGGGTTCAGGCACTGACAGTGATTGTGGCTGTTACCAGCCGGTGACCAGCACCGGACTTCCATCCCCTGAGGAGCCCAGCGAGAGGACAGGAGAGGCGGGTTCCAGGTACTGCCAGTGATTGTGGCTGTTACCAGCCTGTGGCCAGCACCGGACTTCCACCCCCTGAGGAGCCCAGCGAGAGGACAGGAGAGGCGGGTTCAGGCACTGCCAGTGATTGTGGCTGTTACCAGCCGGTGACCAGCACCGGACTTCCACCCCCTGAGGAGCCCAGCGAGAGGACAGGAGAGGCGGGTTCAGGCACTGCCAGTGATTGTGGCTGTTACCAGCCGGTGACCAGCACCGGACTTCCACCCCTCGAGGAGCCCAGTGAGAGGACAGGAGAGGCGGGTTCAGGTACTGCCAGTGATTGTGGCTGTTACCAGCCGGTGACCAGCACCGGACTTCCATCCCCTGAGGCGCCCATCTAGAGGACAGGAGAGGCGGGTTCAGGCACTGCCAGTGATTGTGGCTGTTACCAGCCGGTGACCAGCACCGGACTTCCATCCCCTGAGGCGCCCATCTAGAGGACAGGAGAGGCGGGTTCAGGCACTGCCAGTGATTGTGGCTGTTACCAGCCGGTGACCAGCACCGGACTTCCATCCCCTGAGGCGCCCATCTAGAGGACAGGAGAGGCGGGTTCAGGCACTGCCAGTGATTGTGACCAGCACCGGACTTCCATCCCTGAGGAGCCCAGCGAGAGGACAGGAGAGGCGGGCTCAGGCACTGCCAGTGATTGTGGCTGTTACCAGCCGGTGACCAGCACCGGACTTCCATCCCTCGAGGAGCCCAGCGAAAGGACAGGAGAGGCGGGTTCAGGCACTGCCAGTGATTGTGGCTGTTACCAGCCGGTGACCAGCACCGGACTTTCACCCCCTCAGGAGCCCAGCGAGAGGACAGGAGAGGCGGGTTCAGGCACTGCCAGTGATTGTGGCTGTTACCAGCCGGTGACCAGCACCGGACTTTCATCCCTTGAGGAGCCCAGCGAGAGGACAGGAGAGGCGGGTTCAGGCACTGCCAGTGATTGTGGCTGTTACCAGCCGGTGACCAGCACCGGACTTCCACCCCCTGAGGAGCCCAGCGAGAGGACAGGAGAGGCGGGTTCAGGCACTGCCAGTGATTGTGGCTGTTACCAGCCGGTGACCAGCACCGGACTTCCACCCCCTGAGGAGCCCAGCGAAAGGACAGGAGAGGCGGGTTCAGGCACTGCCAGTGATTGTGGCTGTTACCAGCCGGTGACCAGCACCGGACTTCCACCCCTCGAGGAGCCCAGTGAGAGGACAGGAGAGGCGGGTTCAGGTACTGCCAGTGATTGTGGCTGTTACCAGCCGGTGACCAGCACCGGACTTCCATCCCCTGAGGCGCCCATCTAGAGGACAGGAGAGGCGGGTTCAGGCACTGCCAGTGATTGTGGCTGTTACCAGCCGGTGACCAGCACCGGACTTCCATCCCCTGAGGCGCCCATCTAGAGGACAGGAGAGGCGGGTTCAGGCACTGCCAGTGATTGTGACCAGCACCGGACTTCCATCCCTGAGGAGCCCAGCGAGAGGACAGGAGAGGCGGGCTCAGGCACTGCCAGTGATTGTGGCTGTTACCAGCCGGTGACCAGCACCGGACTTCCATCCCTCGAGGAGCCCAGCGAAAGGACAGGAGAGGCGGGTTCAGGCACTGCCAGTGATTGTGGCTGTTACCAGCCGGTGACCAGCACCGGACTTTCACCCCCTCAGGAGCCCAGCGAGAGGACAGGAGAGGCGGGTTCAGGCACTGCCAGTGATTGTGGCTGTTACCAGCCGGTGACCAGCACCGGACTTTCATCCCTTGAGGAGCCCAGCGAGAGGACAGGAGAGGCGGGTTCAGGCACTGCCAGTGATTGTGGCTGTTACCAGCCGGTGACCAGCACCGGACTTCCACCCCCTGAGGAGCCCAGCGAGAGGACAGGAGAGGCGGGTTCAGGCACTGCCAGTGATTGTGGCTGTTACCAGCCGGTGACCAGCACCGGACTTCCATCCCTTGAGGAGCCCAGCGAGAGGACAGGAGAGGCGGGCTCAGGCACTGCCAGTGATTGTGGCTGTTACCAGCCGGTGACCAGCACCGGACTTCCATCCCTCGAGGAGCCCAGCGAGAGGACAGGAGAGGCGGGTTCAGGCAGTGCCAGTGATTGTGGCTGTTACCAGCCGGTGGCCAGCACCGGACTTTCACCCCCTCAGGAGCCCAGCGAGAGGACAGGAGAGGCGGGTTCAGGCACTGCCAGTGATTGTGGCTGTTACCAGCCGGTGACCAGCACCGGACTTTCATCCCTTGAGGAGCCCAGCGAGAGGACAGGAGAGGCGGGTTCAGGCACTGCCAGTGATTGTGGCTGTTACCAGCCGGTGACCAGCACCGGACTTCCACCCCCTGAGGAGCCCAGCGAGAGGACAGGAGAGGCGGGTTCAGGCACTGCCAGTGATTGTGGCTGTTACCAGCCGGTGACCAGCACCGGACTTCCATCCCCTGAGGAGCCCAGCGAGAGGACAGGAGAGGCGGGTTCAGGCACTGCCAGTGATTGTGGCTGTTACCAGCCGGTGACCAGCACCGGACTTCCATCCCCTGAGGAGCCCAGCGAGAGGACAGGAGAGGCGGGTTCCAGGTACTGCCAGTGATTGTGGCTGTTACCAGCCTGTGGCCAGCACCGGACTTCCACCCCCTGAGGAGCCCAGCGAGAGGACAGGAGAGGCGGGTTCAGGCACTGCCAGTGATTGTGGCTGTTACCAGCCGGTGACCAGCACCGGACTTCCACCCCCTGAGGAGCCCAGCGAGAGGACAGGAGAGGCGGGTTCAGGCACTGCCAGTGATTGTGGCTGTTACCAGCCGGTGACCAGCACCGGACTTCCACCCCTCGAGGAGCCCAGTGAGAGGACAGGAGAGGCGAGTTCAGGTACTGCCAGTGATTGTGGCTGTTACCAGCCGGTGACCAGCACCGGACTTCCATCCCCTGAGGCGCCCATCTAGAGGACAGGAGAGGCGGGTTCAGGCACTGCCAGTGATTGTGGCTGTTACCAGCCGGTGACCAGCACCGGACTTCCATCCCCTGAGGCGCCCATCTAGAGGACAGGAGAGGCGGGTTCAGGCACTGCCAGTGATTGTGGCTGTTACCAGCCGGTGACCAGCACCGGACTTCCATCCCCTGAGGCGCCCATCTAGAGGAAAGGAGAGGCGGGTTCAGGCACTGCCAGTGATTGTGACCAGCACCGGACTTCCATCCCTGAGGAGCCCAGCGAGAGGACAGGAGAGGCGGGCTCAGGCACTGCCAGTGATTGTGGCTGTTACCAGCCGGTGACCAGCACCGGACTTCCATCCCTCGAGGAGCCCAGCGAAAGGACAGGAGAGGCGGGTTCAGGCACTGCCAGTGATTGTGGCTGTTACCAGCCGGTGACCAGCACCGGACTTTCACCCCCTCAGGAGCCCAGCGAGAGGACAGGAGAGGCGGGTTCAGGCACTGCCAGTGATTGTGGCTGTTACCAGCCGGTGACCAGCACCGGACTTTCATCCCTTGAGGAGCCCAGCGAGAGGACAGGAGAGGCGGGTTCAGGCACTGCCAGTGATTGTGGCTGTTACCAGCCGGTGACCAGCACCGGACTTCCACCCCCTGAGGAGCCCAGCGAGAGGACAGGAGAGGCGGGTTCAGGCACTGCCAGTGATTGTGGCTGTTACCAGCCGGTGACCAGCACCGGACTTCCATCCCGTGAGGAGCCCAGCGAGAGGACAGGAGAGGCGGGTTCAGGCACTGCCAGTGATTGTGGCTGTTACCAGCCGGTGACCAGCACCGGACTTCCATCCCTCGAGGAGCCCAGCGAGAGGACAGGAGAGGCGGGTTCAGGCACTGCCAGTGATTGTGGCTGTTACCAGCCGGTGGCCAGCACCGGACTTTCACCCCCTCAGGAGCCCAGCGAGAGGACAGGAGAGGCGGGTTCAGGCACTGCCAGTGATTGTGGCTGTTACCAGCCGGTGACCAGCACCGGACTTTCATCCCTTGAGGAGCCCAGCGAGAGGACAGGAGAGGCGGGTTCAGGCACTGCCAGTGATTGTGGCTGTTACCAGCCGGTGACCAGCACCGGACTTCCACCCCCTGAGGAGCCCAGCGAGAGGACAGGAGAGGCGGGTTCAGGCACTGCCAGTGATTGTGGCTGTTACCAGCCGGTGACCAGCACCGGACTTCCATCCCCTGAGGAGCCCAGCGAGAGGACAGGAGAGGCGGGTTCAGGCACTGCCAGTGATTGTGGCTGTTACCAGCCGGTGACCAGCACCGGACTTTCATCCCCTGAGGAGCCCAGCGAGAGGACAGGAGAGGCGGGTTCAGGCACTGCCAGTGATTGTGGCTGTTACCAGCCGGTGACCAGCACCGGACTTTCATCCCTTGAGGAGCCCAGCGAGAGGACAGGAGAGGCGGGTTCAGGCACTGCCAGTGATTGTGGCTGTTACCAGCCGGTGACCAGCACCGGACTTTCATCCCCTGAGGAGCCCAGCGAGAGGACAGGAGAGGCGGGTTCAGGCACTGCCAGTGATTGTGGCTGTTACCAGCCGGTGACCAGCACCGGACTTCCACCCCCTGAGGAGCCCAGCGAGAGGACAGGAGAGGCGGGTTCAGGCACTGCCAGTGATTGTGGCTGTTACCAGCCGGTGACCAGCACCGGACTTCCATCCCTTGAGGAGCCCAGCGAGAGGACAGGAGAGGCGGGTTCAGGCACTGCCAGTGATTGTGGCTGTTACCAGCCGGTGACCAGCACCGGACTTCCATCCCCTGAGGAGCCCAGCGAGAGGACAGGAGAGGCGGGTTCAGGCACTGCCAGTGATTGTGGCTGTTACCAGCCGGTGACCAGCACCGGACTTCCATCCCTTGAGGAGCCCAGCGAGAGGACAGGAGAGGCGGGTTCCAGGTACTGCCAGTGATTGTGGCTGTTACCAGCCGGTGACCAGCACCGGACTTCCATCCCTCGAGGAGCCCAGCGAGAGGACAGGAGAGGCGGGTTCAGGCACTGCCAGTGATTGTGGCTGTTACCAGCCGGTGACCAGCACCGGACTTCCATCCCCTGAGGAGCCCAGCGAGAGGACAGGAGAGGCGGGTTCAGGCACTGCCAGTGATTGTGGCTGTTACCAGCCTGTGACCAGCACCGGACTTTCACCCCTTGAGGAGCCCAGCGAGAGGACAGGAGAGGCGGGTTCAGGCACTGCCAGTGATTGTGGCTGTTACCAGCCTGTGACCAGCACCGGACTTTCACCCCCTCAGGAGCCCAGCGAGAGGACAGGAGAGGCGGTTTCAGGCACTGCCAGTGATTGTGGCTGTTACCAGCCGGTGACCAGCACCGGACTTTCACCCCCTCAGGAGCCCAGCGAGAGGACAGGAGAGGCGGGTTCAGGCACTGCCAGTGATTGTGGCTGTTACCAGCCGGTGACCAGCACCGGACTTTCACCCCCTCAGGAGCCCAGCGAGAGGACAGGAGAGGCGGGTTCCAGGTACTGCCAGTGATTGTGGCTGTTACCAGCCGGTGATCAGCACCGGACTTCCATCCCCTGAGGAGCCCAGCGAGAGGACAGGAGAGGCGGGCTCAGGCACCGCCAGTGATTGTGGCTGTTACCAGCCGGTGACCAGCACCGGACTTCCATCCCTCGAGGAGCCCAGCGAGAGGACAGGAGAGGCGGGTTCAGGCACTGCCAGTGATTGTGGCTGTTACCAGCCGGTGGCCAGCACCGGACTTTCACCCCCTCAGGAGCCCAGCGAGAGGACAGGAGAGGCGGGTTCAGGCACTGCCAGTGATTGTGGCTGTTACCAGCCGGTGACCAGCACCGGACTTTCACCCCTTGAGGAGCCCAGCGAGAGGACAGGAGAGGCGGGTTCAGGCACTGCCAGTGATTGTGGCTGTTACCAGCCGGTGACCAGCACCGGACTTCCACCCCCTGAGGAGCCCAGCGAGAGCACAGGAGAGGCGGGTTCAGGCACTGCCAGTGAGTGTGGCTGTTACCAGCCGGTGACCAGCACCGGACTTCCATCCCTTGAGGAGCCCAGCGAGAGGACAGGAGAGGCGGGTTCAGGCACTGCCAGTGATTGTGGCTGTTACCAGCCGTGACCAGCACCGGACTTCCACCCCTCGAGGAGCCCAGCGAGAGGACAGGAGAGGCGGGCTCAGGCACTGCCAGTGATTGTGGCTGTTACCAGCCGGTGACCAGCACCGGACTTCCACCCCTCGAGGAGCCCAGCGAGAGGACAGGAGAGGCGGGTTCAGGCACTGCCAGTGATTGTGGCTGTTACCAGCCTGTGGCCAGAACCGGACTTTCACCCCCTCAGGAGCCCAGCGAGAGGACAGGAGAGGCGGGTTCAGGCACTGCCAGTGATTGTGGCTGTTACCAGCCGGTGACCAGCACCGGACTTTCACCCCTTGAGGAGCCCAGCGAGAGGACAGGAGAGGCGGGTTCAGGCACTGCCAGTGATTGTGGCTGTTACCAGCCGGTGACCAGCACCGGACTTCCACCCCCTGAGGAGCCCAGCGAGAGGACAGGAGAGGCGGGTTCAGGCACTGCCAGTGATTGTGGCTGTTACCAGCCGGTGACCAGCACCGGACTTCCATCCCTTGAGGAGCCCAGCGAGAGGACAGGAGATGCGGGTTCAGGCACTGCCAGTGATTGTGGCTGTTACCAGCCGGTGACCAGCACCGGACTTCCACCCCTCGAGGAGCCCAGCGAGAGGACAGGAGAGGCGGGCTCAGGCACTGCCAGTGATTGTGGCTGTTACCAGCCGGCGACCAGCACCGGACTTTCACCCCCTCAGGAGCCCAGCGAGAGGACAGGAGAGGCGGGTTCAGGCACTGCCAGTGATTGTGGCTGTTACCAGCCTGTGACCAGCACCGGACTTCCACCCCTCGAGGAGCCCAGCGAGAGGACAGGAGAGGCGGGCTCAGGCACTGCCAGTGATTGTGGCTGTTACCAGTCGGTGACCAGCACCGGACTTTCACCCCCTGAGGAGCCCAGCGAGAGGACAGGAGAGGCGGGTTCAGGCACTGCCAGTGATTGTGGCTGTTACCAGCCTGTGACCAGCACCGGACTTCCACCCCTCGAGGAGCCCAGCGAGAGGACAGGAGAGGCGCGCTCAGGCACTGCCAGTGATTGTGGCTGTTACCAGCCGGTGACCAGCACCGGACTTTCACCCCCTCAGGAGCCCAGCGAGAGGACAGGAGAGGCGGGTTCAGGCACTGCCAGTGATTGTGGCTGTTACCAGCCGGTGACCAGCACCGGACTTTCATCCCCTGAGGAGCCCAGCGAGAGGACAGGAGAGGCGGGTTCAGGCACTGCCAGTGATTGTGGCTGTTACCAGCCGGCGACCAGCACCGGACTTTCATCCCTTCAGAAGCCCATCTAGAGGACAGGAGAGGCGGGCTCAGGCACTGCCAGTGATTGTGGCTGTTACCAGCCGGTGACCAGCACCGGACTTCCATCCCTCGAGGAGCCCAGCGAAAGGACAGGAGAGGCGGGTTCAGGCACTGCCAGTGATTGTGGCTGTTACCAGCTGGTGACCAGCACCGGACTTTCACCCCCTCAGGAGCCCAGCGAGAGGACAGGAGAGGCGGGTTCAGGCACTGCCAGTGATTGTGGCTGTTACCAGCCGGTGACCAGCACCGGACTTTCATCCCTTGAGGAGCCCAGCGAGAGGACAGGAGAGGCGGGTTCAGGCACTGCCAGTGATTGTGGCTGTTACCAGCCGGTGACCAGCACCGGACTTCCACCCCCTGAGGAGCCCAGCGAGAGGACAGGAGAGGCGGGTTCAGGCACTGCCAGTGATTGTGGCTGTTACCAGCCGGTGACCAGCACCGGACTTCCATCCCGTGAGGAGCCCAGCGAGAGGACAGGAGAGGCGGGTTCAGGCACTGCCAGTGATTGTGGCTGTTACCAGCCGGTGACCAGCACCGGACTTCCATCCCTCGAGGAGCCCAGCGAGAGGACAGGAGAGGCGGGTTCAGGCACTGCCAGTGATTGTGGCTGTTACCAGCCGGTGGCCAGCACCGGACTTTCCCCCCCTCAGGAGCCCAGCGAGAGGACAGGAGAGGCGGGTTCAGGCACTGCCAGTGATTGTGGCTGTTACCAGCTGGTGACCAGCACCGGACTTCCACCCCCTGAGGAGCCCAGCGAGAGGACAGGAGAGGCGGGTTCAGGCACTGCCAGTGATTGTGGCTGTTACCAGCCGGTGACCAGCACCGGACTTCCATCCCCTGAGGAGCCCAGCGAGAGGACAGGAGAGGCGGGTTCAGGCACTGCCAGTGATTGTGGCTGTTACCAGCCGGTGACCAGCACCGGACTTTCATCCCCTGAGGAGCCCAGCGAGAGGACAGGAGAGGCGGGTTCAGGCACTGCCAGTGATTGTGGCTGTTACCAGCCGGTGACCAGCACCGGACTTTCATCCCTTGAGGAGCCCAGCGAGAGGACAGGAGAGGCGGGTTCAGGCACTGCCAGTGATTGTGGCTGTTACCAGCCGGTGACCAGCACCGGACTTTCATCCCCTGAGGAGCCCAGCGAGAGGACAGGAGAGGCGGGTTCAGGCACTGCCAGTGATTGTGGCTGTTACCAGCCGGTGACCAGCACCGGACTTCCATCCCTTGAGGAGCCCAGCGAGAGGACAGGAGAGGCGGGTTCAGGCACTGCCAGTGATTGTGGCTGTTACCTGCCGGTGACCAGCACCGGACTTCCATCCCCTGAGGAGCCCAGCGAGAGGACAGGAGAGGCGGGTTCAGGCACTGCCAGTGATTGTGGCTGTTACCAGCCGGTGACCAGCACCGGACTTCCATCCCTTGAGGAGCCCAGCGAGAGGACAGGAGAGGTGGGCTCAGGCACTGCCAGTGATTGTGGCTGTTACCAGCCGGTGACCAGCACCGGACTTCCATCCCTTGAGGAGCCCAGCGAGAGGACAGGAGAGGCGGGCTCAGGCACTGCCAGTGATTGTGGCTGTTACCAGCCGGTGACCAGCACCGGACTTCCATCCCCTGAGGAGCCCAGCGAGAGGACAGGAGAGGCGGGTTCAGGCACTGCCAGTGATTGTGGCTGTTACCAGCCGGTGACCAGCACCGGACTTCCATCCCTTGAGGAGCCCAGCGAGAGGACAGGAGAGGCGGGTTCCAGGTACTGCCAGTGATTGTGGCTGTTACCAGCCGGTGACCAGCACCGGACTTCCATCCCTCGAGGAGCCCAGCGAGAGGACAGGAGAGGCGGGTTCAGGCACTGCCAGTGATTGTGGCTGTTACCAGCCGGTGACCAGCACCGGACTTCCATCCCCTGAGGAGCCCAGCGAGAGGACAGGAGAGGCGGGTTCAGGCACTGCCAGTGATTGTGGCTGTTACCAGCCTGTGACCAGCACCGGACTTTCACCCCTTGAGGAGCCCAGCGAGAGGACAGGAGAGGCGGGTTCAGGCACTGCCAGTGATTGTGGCTGTTACCAGCCTGTGACCAGCACCGGACTTTCACCCCCTCAGGAGCCCAGCGAGAGGACAGGAGAGGCGGTTTCAGGCACTGCCAGTGATTGTGGCTGTTACCAGCCGGTGACCAGCACCGGACTTTCACCCCCTCAGGAGCCCAGCGAGAGGACAGGAAAGGCGGGTTCAGGCACTGCCAGTGATTGTGGCTGTTACCAGCCGGTGACCAGCACCGGACTTTCACCCCCTCAGGAGCCCAGCGAGAGGACAGGAGAGGCGGGTTCCAGGTACTGCCAGTGATTGTGGCTGTTACCAGCCGGTGATCAGCACCGGACTTCCATCCCCTGAGGAGCCCAGCGAGAGGACAGGAGAGGCGGGCTCAGGCACTGCCAGTGATTGTGGCTGTTACCAGCCGGTGACCAGCACCGGACTTCCATCCCTCGAGGAGCCCAGCGAGAGGACAGGAGAGGCGGGTTCAGGCACTGCCAGTGATTGTGGCTGTTACCAGCCGGTGGCCAGCACCGGACTTTCACCCCCTCAGGAGCCCAGCGAGAGGACAGGAGAGGCGGGTTCAGGCACTGCCAGTGATTGTGGCTGTTACCAGCCGGTGACCAGCACCGGACTTTCACCCCTTGAGGAGCCCAGCGAGAGGACAGGAGAGGCGGGTTCAGGCACTGCCAGTGATTGTGGCTGTTACCAGCCGGTGACCAGCACCGGACTTCCACCCCCTGAGGAGCCCAGCGAGAGGACAGGAGAGGCGGGTTCAGGCACTGCCAGTGAGTGTGGCTGTTACCAGCCGGTGACCAGCACCGGACTTCCATCCCTTGAGGAGCCCAGCGAGAGGACAGGAGAGGCGGGTTCAGGCACTGCCAGTGATTGTGGCTGATACCAGCCGTGACCAGCACCGGACTTCCACCCCTCGAGGAGCCCAGCGAGAGGACAGGAGAGGCGGGCTCAGGCACTGCCAGTGATTGTGGCTGTTACCAGCCGGTGACCAGCACCGGACTTCCACCCCTCGAGGAGCCCAGCGAGAGGACAGGAGAGGCGGGTTCAGGCACTGCCAGTGATTGCGGCTGTTACCAGCCTGTGGCCAGAACCGGACTTTCACCCCCTCAGGAGCCCAGCGAGAGGACAGGAGAGGCGGGTTCAGGCACTGCCAGTGATTGTGGCTGTTACCAGCCGGTGACCAGCACCGGACTTTCACCCCTTGAGGAGCCCAGCGAGAGGACAGGAGAGGCGGGTTCAGGCACTGCCAGTGATTGTGGCTGTTACCAGCCGGTGACCAGCACCGGACTTCCACCCCCTGAGGAGCCCAGCGAGAGGACAGGAGAGGCGGGTTCAGGCACTGCCAGTGATTGTGGCTGTTACCAGCCGGTGACCAGCACCGGACTTCCATCCCTTGAGGAGCCCAGCGAGAGGACAGGAGATGCGGGTTCAGGCACTGCCAGTGATTGTGGCTGTTACCAGCCGGTGACCAGCACCGGACTTCCACCCCTCGAGGAGCCCAGCGAGAGGACAGGAGAGGCGGGCTCAGGCACTGCCAGTGATTGTGGCTGTTACCAGCCGGCGACCAGCACCGGACTTTCACCCCCTCAGGAGCCCAGCGAGAGGACAGGAGAGGCGGGTTCAGGCACTGCCAGTGATTGTGGCTGTTACCAGCCGGTGACCAGCACCGGACTTTCATCCCTTGAGGAGCCCAGCGAGAGGACAGGAGAGGCGGGTTCAGGCACTGCCAGTGATTGTGGCTGTTACCAGCCTGTGACCAGCACCGGACTTCCACCCCTCGAGGAGCCCAGCGAGAGGACAGGAGAGGCGGGCTCAGGCACTGCCAGTGATTGTGGCTGTTACCAGCCGGTGACCAGCACCGGACTTTCACCCCCTGAGGAGCCCAGCGAGAGGACAGGAGAGGCGGGTTCAGGCACTGCCAGTGATTGTGGCTGTTACCAGCCTGTGACCAGCACCGGACTTCCACCCCTCGAGGAGCCCAGCGAGAGGACAGGAGAGGCGGGCTCAGGCACTGCCAGTGATTGTGGCTGTTACCAGCCGGTGACCAGCACCGGACTTTCACCCCCTCAGGAGCCCAGCGAGAGGACAGGAGAGGCGGGTTCAGGCACTGCCAGTGATTGTGGCTGTTACCAGCCGGTGACCAGCACCGGACTTTCATCCCCTGAGGAGCCCAGCGAGAGGACAGGAGAGGCGGGTTCAGGCACTGCCAGTGATTGTGGCTGTTACCAGCCGGCGACCAGCACCGGACTTTCATCCCTTCAGAAGCCCATCTAGAGGACAGGAGAGGCGGGTTCAGGCACTGCCAGTGATTGTGGCTGTTACCAGCCGGTGACCAGCACCGGACTTCCATCCCCTGAGGAGCCCAGCGAGAGGACAGGAGAGGCGGGTTCAGGCACTGCCAGTGATTGTGGCTGTTACCAGCCGGCGACCAGCACCGGACTTTCATCCCTTCAGAAGCCCATCTAGAGGACAGGAGAGGCGGGCTCAGGCACTGCCAGTGATTGTGACTGTTACCAGCCGGTGACCAGCACCGGACTTTCATCCCTTGAGGAGCCCAGCGAGAGGACAGGAGAGGCGGGTTCAGGCACTGCCAGTGATTGTGGCTGTTACCAGCCGGTGACCAGCACCAGACTGTCACCCCCTCAGGAGCCCAGCGAGAGGACAGGAGAGGCGGGTTCAGGCACTGCCAGTGATTGTGGCTGTTACCAGCCGGTGACCAGCACCGGACTTCCACCCCCTCAGGAGCCCAGCGAGAGGACAGGAGAGGCGGGTTCAGGCACTGCCAGTGATTGTGGCTGTTACCAGCCGGTGACCAGCACCGGACTTCCATCCCCTGAGGAGCCCAGCGAGAGGACAGGAGAGGCGGTTTCAGGCACTGCCAGTGATTGTGACCAGCACCGGACTTCCATCCCTGAGGAGCCCAGCGAGAGGACAGGAGAGGCGGGTTCAGGTACTGCCAGTGATTGTGGCTGTTACCAGCCGGTGACCAGCACTGGACTTCCATCCCTTGAGGAGCCCAGCGAGAGGACAGGAGAGGCGGGTTCAGGCACTGCCAGTGATTGTGGCTGGTACCAGCCGGTGACCAGCACCGGACTTCCATCCCCTGAGGAGCCCATCTAGAGGACAGGAGAGGCGGTTTCAGGCACTGCCAGTGATTGTGACCAGCACCGGACTTCCATCCCTGAGGAGCCCAGCGAGAGGACAGGAGAGGCGGGTTCAGGTACTGCCAGTGATTGTGGCTGTTACCAGCCGGTGACCAGCACCGGACTTCCATCCCTTGAGGAGCCCAGCGAGAGGACAGGAGAGGCGGGTTCAGGCACTGCGCATTGTGTAACGTGTCGGCCATGAAGAGACTTTGTTATAAATGCATCTAACTGCGCTCACCACGTGCTTGTCAGTGGGCCGCGTAGCTGAAGGCCTCTGGGGCTAGGCAGGCAGCCCAGAAGCGCTCGAGCCCCTCTGAGTGTTTGATAGCACACATGGCCACCTCATGGAAGGCGCCACAAACTGGCGTGGTCTGAATTTATTGGTGCCTCTGCTGTGGTCGCAGTACCCAGGTGCGCTGTTTAATCCCTGCTACGCTCAGCTGCAGGGTCTCTTTATTCACAAACCGTAGGCAGCTCTGGCCATAACGCGGCCTGGTGCAAACAGGTCAAACTGCTGTCCTCCCTAGTGCTCCCTAGTACAGCCGGCCATCACGCCCACGACACAACAGGGCCAATCCTAGACTTCCCTTGGCCTTCAGATGGACATATCACTCTTTCACCCCTCCTTTTTATTTTAAAAATGCGTCCTCCAAAGTCGGTAATAACTAAGGCCTGTAGGTAAGACTCAGCCCTCCCTGGCCGGTCGAGGACGGGTGGGCAGAGAAGGACAAGGACTCGCTGTCTGTCTTTTCCTTCTTACCCAAATCAGACAAGCACATTCTCCACTTCTGCGCTGACGCTGGCAGCTGATCCCTCCCCCTTATTCCCTCTTTTTTTGTCGATCCTCACTTAGTGAAAACACCAACTCTTACCCTCTATTTTCTCTCCATGCCTTCATTCTTCCCCCTGTGAAATCGATAAACAAAGCCACATTTTTGCTGGAAATGTCTTTCTAACATTTTTGAATTCCCAAAGTTCATCTTCGAGATGGAGAGGAAAAAAGGTTTGAAATGCAATCAAATGAAACAAGCCAGAGTGATCGCAAAGTGGCCTGATTGGTTTTATTCACACCCACACACATTAGCGCCACTTTACAGAGTTTGCTAGTTAAGCGCTACTGTTCTTTTCTGCTCTTTTTGTTTGAAAAGTATTGTTTTCCCCGGGTGGGGAAGTGCACTATTCATGTAGGTACTCCAATACTTTGTTGATGTGTGGAGTGGTAAACTTTTAATACAATGTGTCTACTTTTTTGCTTACTTTAGTTTAGAAAATGTATACCGCTGCTCTGTTTTCAAGAATGTGTTCTTTATAAACCATACTGCTGTCATGTGCTTAACTTATCAAGCAAAAATTCTTATTGATATCTGAATAATGTTATAGCGTTAAGTTTACTATGTTGTTCCTGCTTATATTTGACATGCTTTACGTAATCTTGCATTCACTACGAGTGTTTGCTTTTTCGAGGATGTTGTTACTTTTTTTTCACGCTGCATATTACTTACTCTTGTCTAGTGCATAATTTGAATTGAGCCACATCCGGGTAGAATTGGGTTGTAGCTGAAAGCACTGCAAGTTTCTCTCAGTGGGGCATTATGGTGTTCAGTAGGAGAAAGAATATGAACTGTTGAATTTGGAACTGATGAATCATGGTTCAGCCTTCATGACCAGACCATTCTCTGTAGGGAGCACATTTCCATGCTAGAATTTAGATGGCTTCACTGGTATTTAGAAGCCCTGCTCTCCTAGCACTAGCAGGTGGACCCTAGCAGTGGAAGTGTGGGTTAACCTTGAAGGCCTGTCCACTACAATCCATACTGAAGTTCATCTCCAATCTTCTGGGTAATCCCACGAAGCAGCACTCCCTGGAGCAACAGCGACTGTCACTGAGGTCACAGGACCATTGAGGCGAGTCCGCCTCACACATTGGTACCGTCATTGTCATTGTTTCAGCAGTAGCAGGGCAACCCACCAGGGATTGGCAATGCAGGATTTGCGCACACACCAAACTAATTTTACAAGCTTCACGCTTCATACCAGAGCACTCCTAACTAATTGGTCAAGCGGAGAAGCTTGCAAGAAATTCTAGGTTTTCTGATTTGACATTGCTGATTCAGCCACTGGATGAGCATCTTGTGCCCTCTCATAGTTTACATCAAAGGTTCATGTTAATAATGTGTTTAATTTGTGGTGCTTTAGTTTACAGTGTGGGCGACAACCAGGAGTCACATGAAAGCTTGGCTTATTTTTTCTCAAGGGGCCCTCGTGCGGCACCAGGGCCAGGCATCTGGCTCAAGCCTCTAGTGTTCCGCACACTTTTTAGTTTAATCTCGCATCACTTGCACTCGGTGGGAATGTGAATACTGCCAGAGAGGTAGTTGGCTTTGCTGCTTGTGATTAAATTGGGAAATTTAGTTCAGGAAACCAGATTTTTATAGGGAACAGAGTGGTGTTTACTGGCTGCAGTAAAACTGCAGATACTGGTCCTGCCACTGTGGGACTGATCACATAGACCCCCCTGTAGATATGTGGTGTTCTGATATGATTAATTGCTTCACTAAATTATTTGTACTTGCAATGTTTGTAGATTGTCCGGCATTTTAAGCCACCTTTTTCATTGCTTTAAATTCTCAATTTTCCTTTTGATAGTTTAGGACTCCCAGCCATTGCCACCCCTGTTTATTTACTATTTGTTCTGTGCCTGACAAATGGGATATTTGGATGTTGTTGCCATGTTTAGTGCTTCTGTACCCAAGGGGGTTGGGACACAGTCCGGGACCGTGGCCATCTGGTAAACGGATGGTGCATGCATTGTTTTGAATGGAAAACTCTGGAGAAGGATGCCTGGTGAATAGAGGCCTGGGGGAGGAGAGATATGACTTCTCCGCCATTGGAATGTTTTTCATTGTTTTTTTCCATAGGCTGTACAATACTCAATTATTTCAGTTGCACACAGAATTTTTTGAGCGGTTGACTTGCATCAATTGACTTGTCTTTCTGTCTGTGTGTTATAAAGCCTTGGAATGTGTCCATTATTGTTTGGATCTGTAACGAGGATCCACACTCTTGGGCTCCAAGTACTGAACCAGGCAACACATTGGTCCCAACAACAGACATATATAGTTTAGTTATTGTTGAGGGATGCCTGGCTGCCAAGAGGATGTTAATCACCTCTGGAGTAAGATCAAACGTGTTCAGATGTCGCCGCTCATTCTCATTGTCGCCCTCATCTATACCCCTCTTAAATAATGAACCCATGGAGCAGATTCATTCTGACAGTTTTTCTAGTTTTCCCCCCCTGACTCCGAACGAACGAAGTATCCTTTTGGATACTATTAAATCTAGTTCACCTCTAGATCCCTACCCATTAAAAATATTGAAAGCATGTAGAGAGGTAGTCCCCCCCCCCCCTTTCTAGGGCTTTTGAATCAGGTAATCTTTGAAGGATCCTTTCCAACCACATGGAAACTGGCAGTTGTTAGGCCGCTCCTGAAGAAACTTTCTCTGAACCCAGAAGTTTTAAAGAACTTCCGACCCATTTCCTTGCTACCGGCCAAGATGCTGGAGACCCATTTAAATCGTCATCTGACTACATATCTAGAGGAAAATGGTCTTCTCGATATTTCTCAACATGGGTTTCGGGCGGTGCACAGCACCGAGCCAGCCCTTACGGTCGTGGCAAACGGCATCCGCCTGGAGGTTGATAGGGGACAGACTACGCTGCTGGTACTTTTAGATCTTAAAGCAGCATTTGACACCCTGTCCCCTACAATCTTGGTCAAGTGGTTGAAGGGAATAGGAGTGAGGGGAAGTGCACTAAACCTCCTGTCCTCTTTTCTCCACCAGAGACAACGGGTAAAGCTTGGCAGTTTTCTGTCCCCTTCTAAGACCGTGCAATGTGGGGTTCCACAGGGCTCTTCTTTGAGCCCTCTTTTATTTAACATCTACGTAACCCCACTTGCCGAGGTAGTACGATCCTTTGGATATCAAATCTTGTCATATGCAGATGACACCCAGATTATCGTATCCTCCACCCTACCCATCACAGAAGCGGCCTCCAAATTTAGAACCTGTATGGAGGTTGTATCAAATCGGATGGTGCAAAACTACCTACAAATGAATGGGGAGAAGACAGAGGTTCTCATCTTTGGGGGAAGCCATGACATCTGGTCAGGAGACTGGTGGCCACTAGTCCTGCGAAATTGCCCCCATCCCACCAACTCGGCCAGGAACCTTGGGGTTCTTATGGATCCAGCCCTTTCTTTTGATCTTCAGCTCAATAGAACAGTATCCACCTGCTGCAACATCATCCGGATGCTTAAAAACATTGCTCCATACTTGTCACCCAAGGCACGCAAACAGTCAACTGTGGCCCTGGTGTCCTCCAGCAGGGGTGTGGAAATCTTTAAAAATTCTACTTGGCCAAAGGACAAAATGTTACAGGAATCTACTTGCCCTCTGTAAATTCTGCTTGTCCTACCTACTCCACAAATCACTAAAATAGGTCTGCACAGAGAGCGCCTGCACTGCCATCGGTGCAACATGCAACATACCATGCAATATATATTTCAAATGCCAGTACAATGATGTAGTGAATGGTGATGCAGCCTTACATGCAAATGTTGTACTGGCTAGTTGCACAACATGTGTGAAAATGCATCATTGTGAACTACACCCACTTATCAGACAGTTTGCCTGTGACAGATTTTCATACGTAGTGAGTAGTGAAAAAGGCAGAGTGCAGACTGGTAATTGACTACATTTCTTGCTCTGTCTCCTGGGCAGACTGTGTCGGAATATGAACCTGCTGGACAGAAGGGTGTTCTCCTTCGTATGGGCAACTCGTAGCTCTCCAGCTTAACAAATACTCACAAGATGTTCTGATAAACATGTGTGGATGGGAATAACTGCACTTCTTGCCCGAGTTTATCAACTCTTCATGGGGCGGGCAGCAAAATCATGTAGCAGAGGTACTGTGGTTCACTGAGATAGTATCCACAATTCTTGTCAGGGTTTCTACGCTCCTGGGCTGGTGTAACAAGCATCATATACAAAACTGTCAGCATCGGTACGAGTGCAGTAACGGCAGCAGCAGCATAAGGTTCACTGACATGAAGAGATGCAACTCTTCTGCAGATGTGGACATTTCTCACTCAGAATAAAATATATGTAGTATATGTAAGACACACACACACACACACACACACACACACACACACACACACACACACACACACACACACACACACACACACACACACACACACACACACACACACACACACACACACACACACACACACACACACACACACACACACACACACACACACACACATCAAACTTCATTCCATTCTCACAGTGAAGGATAACCAAGTTGAAGAAACTGTCAATCTAGATGTGAAGGGATCAGGATTATTGAGATGGAGGTGTAGTGAGTAATTGAAGGACTCCGCATTCTATGTCACACCTAGCAAGGACACCTAGGCTCAATCACAGTAGAGTTGGAAACGCTTTCTGAGCCTGATGGATAGTCAGAGGCCATCTTACGAATTACGTTTATTTACGCTTCAGCTACCAGGATGTCTAAATCCATTATTAGCTATTCAGCTGAACAAACGCCCAAAAGTGCCACTACTCGTTTTCATGTTATCTCTTAGTCATTGTGCTCCGTGACCATCACCTAACCTATTCTGCAGCCTCATGTCTAGTATTTCCTTGAAGGACCAGAAAAGGCTGTTGGAGGAAGGGAGCAGGAAGTACACCAAAACCATAAGCAGAGCACGGAACCAAAACACTGCACAAATGCCAACATGTCACAAGCCCATCTCTCCCTGCTTCTTAGCTCTAGTCACATAAGGTGTAAAGGTCTTCAAATACACAAGATCCCTCCATGTATAGTGAATTTCATATCTTAGCAATTAAGGAAAATCTACAACTCCTCTCAACATGAACCTCCTCACCACTTCAGATAAATACAATAGAAACGCACACCTTGCACTGACAGCAAATAAAGTAAACACCCCTATTTTTAACAATAACATATAGAAATGTATACAGCGCCTACTCTGATAGTTGCAGGCACAAAGACCCTCCAGTAGTCGCCCCACCCTTCATTTGTTAAAATGTAAATACAATGAGACAAAAAAATATGCTACTGTTTCTTCACACGTTTAGCTAGGAGCGGTGTAGGGGTAGGTTGCTAAAATATAGATCTGTAGCAATTATGGAACCTGTTAGATCTTAATAGCTGCCAGGCGCACTCTGAGAGTGAGCCTTTAGCCTGAGTACTACTGCAACCAGAACTCATCTCGCATTTTCGGGCGAGGCAGAGAACGAAGATATTAGGAATCTTAGAGCATCATGGGTACGGGTGAACTAAGCAATTACAGTTATGGTGGCAGTAAGTATGTGAACTCACTGAGCTGTTTTTCTTGCTCATGCACCCTGTATTGTCATTCTTGTAGGTGCTATGTTCTGCATCTTGAAAGATAAGTGATGGGGTGTGCAGGTAGTTCGACCTACACTTAAGAGATGCGTAGCACAAGATTTATGCAGCAGGTGCGCTCACAAGCTGTGCCATCTTACTGGCATGTGGTGTTCTCCCTCACACCATATGACTCTTTCTGTCCTACCACAAGCCCAGCTCTTAATCAGCTACTACAGTCTAATGTCGAAGGGATCCAGGGTCAGAGCACAGCATTTTTTTCTTTTCAGTTGAGAGGAAAACAAAGTCCTTAGGCACTGGAGGAAAGATCCTTGCACATGTGCGCATCAGCTGCATTTTTGTTTTATTTGGCGCAGAAGCATTGGGGTTGATGGGCCAGTACTCTGCTGCAGCACTACATAAATACAGTGGCAGCGCCTCTGCACCTGCATTCCAGATACCTGTCAGTTTCTCTGATGCACTCGTTTATCGAGTCAGGCAATTTAAGTGAAACTTCAGTGCATGGCCTGGCTGCTTCAGCCTCCGTGTCAGAGAGAAAGCTGGGAAGTGTAGCCCCTGTGAAAACTGCACACCTTTGAGCTCTGTTGGGGGTGCTGAGGGGGCCAGATCTCTGAGCACAGGGCCACACAAAGTGAAATAAGTGGCTGACCAGACACGAAAATACAGGGAATGAAAATCCCCCTCCTGCTCCACCCCCCTCCCCAGCCTCTCACAAGTGAATGCTTGAAGTGTGTTGCTTTGAAGCGATGTTTCCATGCTCCTTCATGTGCAGGTTTCCTAGGTCTTTGAGATTCCCTGTATTTCATGTCCTTGGGAAATGCACAGGCATTCTATTTATTCTGCGCAGTGTCCCGAAGTCCACCACCAGGCCGAGTTTGCCAATAGTCTTAAATCAATATTGACTAGAGCCCGCTTCCAAAATAAAAAAATGTTTAATCGTGAATTTCCTAATAGATGATTTGTGATCCTGACGAGACAAGTTGACCTCCCAGTGTCTCCTGAAAACCACGAGCGGTTAGAAACAGGCCAAATGAGTCTATGGCGCGCTCTATAAATACCGGACATTTGGGAGTCACAGTTCATAAACAAATAAGTGACTCACAAAGTGTCCCACACTGACGGGAGGCACACATACGCCGACGGGATAACAGACCCATGTAACAGACCCACACAGGCTCACACTAGATAACACCTATGCCCCCGGAGCATGCAGACTCACAATGAACATCGTCACAATCCTAGGCCTCCCCGCTGGCCTCTGATTCTCACCGCTTCCCTCCGACAGCCCTCAGCCAGCTCTGTGCCCTGCCACGTCTCTTGCACACCTCCTTCTCGGTGCTCTATACAAAACACAGATTGGTGGAAGTGACGGCGGGAGGACGCCCCCTGCAGCAGCTGGTACCTCGGACCCCTCGGCCCATTGCACGGGTGGCCCTCCGGCACGGCAGGCACTTACGCCATTCCTTGTGATAGCCAGTGCTTTAAATGGGGAAAAATAAGTGCAGGTACTCATTAAAATAAGCTAGAGGTGTGGCAGGTGGGCGGGGTTAGGGGCGGGGCTAGGGGCGGGGCTAAGGGCTAGACATAATTATAGATAATAACTTCTATGGAAGTTGCAGTACATATTAAAACACGAGAAATGTGTTTATGTAAACAGAACAGGTTACCTCATTACACAAAATGAAAACCAAACAGGACATCTCTCTCTCTCTCTCTCTCTAATATATTACCTACTGGCGGTCGCCAGTAGGTATATATAGTTAGGATTTTTTCTCTATGGGATTTTTGAAAATTCTATGTCTAATAACTTTGGCGTTTGTGGACGGAATTGGCTGAAATTTTCAGGAAAATGGAACATTTTGTTTCTGAGCAGCCCCTGACAATTTGGGGGGGTTTCATCAAGGGGGGGGCCGAGAAAAAAGGGGGGTCCCAAAACGCATTTTTCCCATGTTCATTTCCATAGGGCGGTTGGCCTCACTTTTAGCTCGAACGGCTGAATGGATTTGCACGAAACTTGGCAAAATTGTAGGGACTGTTAGCCCGATGTGCCTTTGCTAGGTCTCAATATATGTGCTCCAGTGGATTTTGAGTAATTTAGGTTAAAACAAAGATATATATCTGGGCGGAGCCTAACCACACATCTGATCTGATTGGCTGTCAGCACTTCATCCAAGAAGTGTTGGCAGCCATCTTGGGACCAATATACATGATAGCACCTCATTAAAAAGCATTGTAGTTAATAGAGGGTTTTAGGACTTTAGTTACATTATAAATCATTTGTTCATGGTACCATACTCGTTTTAGGAATTGTGGTGGGTTCTAAGGTGATTTTACCATGTGAAAAAACCTTCTGCTGTGATATCATGAATATTGTTTGAAAGAAAACTAATATCTCATGATTTTCCCACAGTGGTTTGGAAGGGGATCTATAAGCTAAACTGAAAGCATATTTTCTGTAAATTCACATTATCTTTCTCAGTCATGTGAAAATTAAGTCTGACATTCTCAGTAAAACATGTACATCCAACAAGGACAGAGACTGTCAGTTGATTCCTTTGTGTTCTACTGCAGCCTCCTAGAGTGTTCTAAAGAACAACTAGATCGCTAACAGTCCTACTTATTACAAAGGTATGGCACACCTGAAGCCATCTTGATTGGAATAAAGTGGTAACTCTTAAAACATTTAATTTAAAAAGAAACAACATGAGGGGGTATATTTTGCCATAGAAAGTATGATTAGTGCTGCAGAATGAAAAATTAGGGCACATTTTGAGTGACTTCTCAAATCCTTTTCTATTTCATTAAAACATTCTGACATGCAGTCTCCCAAAATGGCCACCAGAGACAAAAAAGCCCAAATGTAGCCCAAATATCACCCAGATGTAGTCCAAGTATAGCCCAATGACAGAATGTCCCAGAGTGTTCTAAAGAACAACTAGAGCGCTAACAGTCCTACTTATTACAAAGGTATGGCACACCTGAAGCCATCTTGATTGGAATAAAGTGGTAACTCTTAAAACATTTAATTTAAAAAGAAACAACATGAGGGGGTATATTTTGCCATAGAAAGTATGATTAGTGCTGCAGAATGAAAAATTAGGGCACATTTTGAGTGACTTCTCAAATCCTTTTCTATTTCATTAAAACATTCTGACATGCAGTCTCCCAAAATGGCCACCAGAGACAAAAGAGCCCAAATGTAGCCCAAATATCACCCAGATGTAGCCCAAGTATAGCCCAATGACAGAATGTCCCAGAGTGTTCTAAAGAACAACTAGAGCGCTAACAGTCCTACTTATTACAAAGGTATAGCACACCTGGAGCCATCGTGATGGGAATAAAGTGGTAACTCTTAAAACATTTAATTTAAAAAGGAACAAAATGAGGGGGTATATTATGCAATAGAAGGTATTATTAGTGCTGCAGAAAGAAAAATTAGGGCACATTTTGAGTGACTTTTCAAATCCTCTTCTATTTCATTAAAAAATTCTGACATGCAGTCTCCCAAAATGGCCACCAGAGACAAAAGAGCCCAAATGTAACCCAAATATCACCCAGATGTAGCCCAAGTATAGCCCAATGACAGAATGTCCCAGAGTGTTCTAAAGAACAACTAGAGCGCTAACAGTCCTACTTATTACAAAGGTATGGCACACCTGAAGCCATCTTGATTGGAATAAAGTGGTAACTCTTAAAACATTTAATTTAAAAAGGAACAAAATGAGGGGGTATATTTTGCCATATGAATTATGATTAGTGCTGCAGAAAGAAAAATTAGGGCACATTTTGAGTGACTCCTCAAACCCTCTTCAATTTCATTAAAAAATTCTGACATACAGTCTCCCAAGATGGCCACCAGAGACAAAAGAGCCTAAATGTAGCCCAAATATCACCCAGATGTACCCCAAGTATAGCCCAATGACAGAATGTCCCAGAGTGTTCTAAAGAACAACTAGAGCGCTAACAGTCTTACTTATGACAAAAGTATGGCACACCAGAAGCCATCTTGTTTGGAATGAAGTGGTAAGTCTGAAAACACTCAATTTAAAAAGGAACAACATGAGGGGGTTAATTTTGCCATAGAAAGTATGATTAGTGCTTCAGAAAGAAAAAGTAGGGATCATTTTGAGTGACTTCTCAAATCCTCTTCTATTTCATTAAAAAAACTTCTGACATGCAGACTGAAACATGCACTTTGAATACCAGCAGCAGATGTCCCTGGTGAGCAGTAGCTTTACTACAGTGATCTAATGTGCAACTAGAGTGCTAACATTCAGAATTTATGGCAAATGTGTGACACATCTGAATGCCTTCTTGATGGAACCAAAGTAAACAAGCATTGAAAATGCAATATATCTCGCCCTCGTTTAAGTTAAAGCCATTCTGTTTGTAATGAGGTGGCTTTTTAGCTTTGCTTTTATTAGTGTTTTTTCAACTTTCATGTAAATAACATGCATCTGTATGCATATAAGTATATGTATGCATGCATTTATGTTTGTATTTATATAGATGTACAGATGATATATGTTTATATATGTATGTATATATATATATTCACTGAAAAAAACCATAGGCTATAGACCATATATAGTTAGGAATTAGCATTTACAAAACCTTGAAAATTCACTGAAAAAACCATAGGTTATAGACCATATATAGTTAGGAATTAGCATTTACAAAACCTTGAAAATTCACTGAAAAAAACATAGGTTATAGACCATATATAGTTAGGAATTCGCATTTACAAAACCTTATTTTACTCACACAAAACCATTGAAATTCCATATATAGTTAGTTGCACTAACTATATATCGCGCACCCGCAATCCACTGCTGTTGATGTCACATATTACATCATTCATGACATGGTCAGTGACATCACTGATGACATCACTGATGACATCTCAAATGACATCACTGATGACATCACTGATGACATCTCAAATGACATCACTGATGACATCATCTAGTGTCTGTGTGTTTTTGTAAAGTTTAAATATGTTTTACATATTGAAGAATGAGTGGATGTATGGAAGACTGAGTGTGTGTGTGGCTGGCTGGGAGGTGTGTGACTCTGTGCATATCAATGTGTACTTGTATCAGTGATTGTATAAGAGAGTCAGTATGTGTTAGTATATGTGTGAAAAGTATGGTGTTCTGTGTTTAACTGTATAGATGAGGAAATCGAAGTGTGATTGATTCTTCACAGGACTGACTAGGTGTATGAGTGCATATGATAGTCTTGTAATAATGAGTGACTGTATGTATGAGTGATTGTATGGGTGAATGAGTGAATGTGTGTGTAGACGTAGGAATCAGTGAGTGCGTATGTAGTAACTGGTATTGGTGTGTCATGATGTCATCAGTGATGTCATTTGAGATGTTATCAGTGATGTCATTTTTTATGTCATCAGTGATGTCATCAGTGATGTCACTGAAGTATGGTGTTCTGTGTTTAACTGTATAGATGAGGAAATGGAAGTGTGATTGATTCTTTACAGGACTGACTAGATGTGTGAGTAACTCCATGGATGAGTGGCAGTGTGTGAGTGTCTGCATAGGTGTATGAGTGCATATGATAGTGTTGTAATAATGAGTGACTGTATGTATGAGTGATTGTATGGGTGAATGAGTGAATGTGTGTGTAGACGTAGGAATCAGTGAGTGCGTATGTAGTAACTGGTATTGGTGTGTCATGATGTCATCAGTGATGTCATTTGAGATGTCATCAGTGATGTCATTTGAGATGTCATCAGTGATGTCATCAGTGATGTCACTGACCATGTCATGAATGATGTAATATGTGACATCATCAGCAGTGGATTGCGGGTGCGCGATATATAGTTAGTGCAACTAACTATATATGGAATTTCATTGGTTTTATGTCAATAAAATGTCCAGCTAACTATATATGGTCTCTAACCTATGGTTTTTTCAGTGAATTTTCAAGGTTTTGTAAATGCAAATTCCTAACTATATATGGTCTATAACCTATGGTTTTTTCAGTGAATTTCATTGGTTTTTTAACAGCTAATATCTATAGCTGTAAAATATATTCTTTATTACGTGACGTATCACGTAGCCACGTGAGACGCCTCATGACGCGTCGCATAACCGTGACGTATCGGCTCTGCAGCGCAAACAAAACCCGTAACGTAAGCGTGCCGGAGCACGCTTACAGATATATATATTTTTTTTAACCGTAATTAGACAAAATCCACACGTGCACATATCTTGAGGCCTTGCAAAGGCACATCAAACAAACAGTCCCTACAATTTTGTCAAGTTTGCTGGAAATCTATTCCCTTAATTTTTTTTTAACTTATATATATATATATCCACGATCCATCTAGCTCCCATCGGAAGAAGGCACGCACCCTACAACTGAATAGAAAGGTTTTGGCTACCTAAGCAGCCTTTCTCAATCTGGCCGGCACCATACACGTGAGCTTAAATAGCTCTACCCCCACTGTTAGACATGGTAAACATAGAAATTAGACGTTCCGTGGTGCTTCAGACACATGAAGTGAATAATTCACAACTCGGCACTCAAACAGTGTGGCTATTTAGAGGAAAAATTGCCAAAAACATAATTAAGCAAACAGCAAAATTATAAAATACATTTGTCTGCGTGGAACGTAATCAGTCCACATTACCAGTGAATATGAAAGAGCACATGAAAGACCAAATTGCCTGCCAAAGTTTGGCCATATACTATTAAAAACCGAAAAATTGGTATGAATGGACTCATAAGATGGTGCTGACCACTTCAGTAAATATAACCTCAATAAAAAACATGCGTTAAAACATGTAGTAAAAATATTCTGCTGATATATAATTAGACCTATTAAGTGGAGGCGGAATTTAATTTTGGATAAAATCGGAAAATGACATACCAATAAGGCTTACTTTCTTATTAAAGCATTCAGAGGGAAGCGATAATCTGAAGCGCCCAATAAACAGCGTGCCACAAGATACTACACATACTCCCTCAACAGGTAGGGGCAGTCTCATATTAAGCTTAATGAACACATGCAGGAGGCCGAAAAACACAAATTGTGTAATCTTACATACAAAATCGTTGGCCTGCATGTTAACATTTATACACGACCGGGACAACCGTACTAGTCCCATAATGCTTCAGGTTATGTTATGTAAGTCTCGACCTGAAAAAAAGTCAAATATGAGGCATAACCTACTGCAAATTAACATAAGCCTTATGTAGAGGGCAATTTTATCATAGAAATAACTCAGTAGAAGCCGTATGTTAAACCGTATTTCTTCATGCTTGTCTCATTAAGTTCCTTATGCCGATAATTGACAAGCAATCATAGCAGGAAAAACTGCAACTCACAAATTTGACGTTTTCAGGGGAAATGCCAAAATGTCTCAATGTCCCTCTCCGAAAAGCAGCATACAAAATGGCATTTGAGAAGTTCACAAGTATGGTCGAAGGAGGCCAGTAAACAAACAAATGAACATACCATTGAAAAAAACGCTTCCCCAGTGCCCAGTCACCAGCGAGACGCCAGATTGCTGAGCCAGGCGTTTCTAGACACGGAAGGTGCAGACCTCATGCTGGCAGTTAGCACTTTCACCTGAATGCTTGTTGCATGCCTAATTAACAGTGCAGGGTCTGCCTAGACACTGCCCTGTTAAACACAGCGTGAAGCAAGCCCTCTCAAAGCCCTGCAGGGTGGGGACATTCAAAGGGGCGCCTCTGGACCTTAGCAGTCTCTCTGCCAAAGTCTACTTCAGAGGCTCAGTGCGACTTCGAGATCCTGAAGCAGAGCGGCATCTGGAGGAGATACCAAACCCGAGCCTGCCCTGCCATCAATCAGAGTACCGGTACTCTCTCTGACTGAAGGAAAAGTGCCGGTACTGACGGGTAGAAAATTGGGAAGTGCCGGTACTCAGTACCGGTGAGTACCGGCCCATTTAAAGCACTGGTGATAGCCACCTACTCCATTCCTCGGTGGTTGCGGGTAGAGAGGAGGCCAATGTTAACTCACTCGTTCCGATGCTGAGCTGCTGGCAGTGCTTAATCCATGTTTTAAGGGGGGCGGGGCGGGCATAGCTATTTCCTGTGTCTGGTAATTTGATGGCATTGCGGAGGGGGGGTGGGGGGGGCACATTCCGGTGCTCACGTGGATTCGAGGCCTCCAGAGGTTCTCTGACGTTCTATTACCCATTTCTGACTGATTGTGAGCCCCGTGGTGCCCACAGCTCCGATATTATTTGTGATTTAATGTCTACTTGTCCGTCGGACAGAATAGACATTAAATCTTCTTGCCCATCATGAAAATCAACATGGTTCGGGCGTCGGGCGATATGATTCCCCCACCCCTGATGCTGCCTCCAGGCTAGATTACTGCAATGCGCTGTATGGAGGCATCAATAAGAAATCCCTCCATCGCCTTCAAACTGTTCAAAATGCTGCAGCAAGGATAGTCCTAAACTTACCTAGGCTTTCATCGGTAACCCAAGCCAGGAAGGACCTCCACTGGCTTCCTATACAAGCCAGAATCTCCTTTAAGATCATCTGTCTTACACACAAAGCTCTGTTTGGTGCTGGTTCGGAAGGCATAAAAACCCTCATCAGCCCCTACATCCCTAATAGAACACTTCGATCCTCCTCGAAAAATCTTCTTGCTGTCCCCAGATTTAAAAAGTCTAGATGGGCTGGCCGAGCCTTCTCTACCATTGCCCCAAAACTATGGAATAGTCTCCCTCCTGAATCGTCTAGCCAACCCTCCCTGTCGATTTTCCGGAAGCACTTTGAAGACTTGGCTCTTTTCTCAGGCCTACTAAACCTACCTCCTGTCTTATCTGCCTTCTTGCCCCTATTTCTGTGTAGCTATGCGCCTTGATGCCCCCCCGGGCTAAGTTTGCGCAATATAAGCCTTATTCCATTCCATTCCATTCCATTCCATGCATGGACATGGATTTTGCGAACGCCTGGGCTGAGAACCCAGCCCTGCTACTGCAATAGCAGGTCCTCCCGTGGACATAGCCTCATCAGAGGACAGATACTCGAGCACAGGAATTACCTTCTGTGCCCAATTTGGGTCCTCTAGGATAATTTGGACCCAGTTGGTCCTAATATTCTTGATAACGTGAGACAGTGAGATAGGAGTGGTATCCTCAAATAGGCATACATTAGTCCCCCAAACCCACCAACTAAAGCGGAACGCATGTCTGAGTGAGAGATGCCTTTGAAACACCAGTCTGCAGATGTGCTGACTTTGCTTGTATTTTACGGTGGCAAACAGAGCAATGGTTATCCCCATTTGTGGAAGAGAACCTGCCCTGGCTCCATGTGTTATTGCCACTCTTGATCCCCCTAGGCGCTGACTGCTGAATTCATCCGCCTAGACCTCTGACCTTTTGGCCAGAATACTGCTCTTCCCCCTCAGGCAGCTCCACTGTTAAGTGCCTGCCCCTATCGCTGCAAGGTTGGTGTTCAAGGCTTCTGTGCCTCCTCCTGCTAGTCTCCCCTTCTGTGCCTAATTCTTTCCTCCTTATGCTTGCCTTTTAAGTTTTCTTTTTTTGCTTCCAATTTCCTTGCCTTTCCCTGTTCCTTTTTTTCTGTTCCTTTCATATTTCTCGCCTCTTCCCCATGTTTTTCGCCGCTGCGGCTCCTCCAGCATGGCCCCGCCCTCTCCCTACTAACCCTCTACTTAATAATACTTTGTGCCATATATGCGCGTCACAACCGCGGCCATCCCAGGGACCTTGGACCTCCGGCCCGCCAGTGCAACAGCTCCTCTGCCCTATAGGCACTCAACACAGGCCAGGACAACTGCAAGGGTTCTTCATTTATTCACACCCACAGACCATTTACCTGCTGTCGCCACGCCTTCGCCGAGACCCAGGACCCACCTCAACTCGCCACAATTCCACTGCACCCCAAACCCTGCAATGCATCCTCCTCGGTATCCGTTCCCTCCACATACACATGGAGGAAATCTCCTCCAGAGCTTCAATGAATTATCAACGTATCCTTCAAGACCGCCTCCTTCCCCAATGACTGGAAACACGCCGAGATCAAACCTCTCCTGAAACAACCCTTGGCAGAGCCCCACCCAACCTCAACAACGTCAGACCGATCTCCTTACTCCCTTACCCGGCGAAAGCCATCAAAAAGCTTAAACAGGCAGCTTGCCTCCTTCATAGAAGAAAACATCTTCAACTCCTCCCAATTCGGATTCAGGAAAAACCACAGCATTGAAACCACCCTTCTTACCGTGACAGATGACATCCGCTCCCTCCTCCAGACAGAGGAGAGACTGTGACCCTCATCCTCCTGGACCTCTCTGCAGCCTTTGACACTGTATCTCACCCACCCTGGCCCACAGATTACAAGACGCAGGAATTAGGAACAAGGTCCTCGACTGGATCAGCTCATTCCTATCCTGCAGAACGCAGCAGGTCACACTCCCACGATTCCTCTTGGATCCCACACTGACTGCCTGCGGAGTTCCGCAAGGATCCTCCATCAACCCCGCCCTGGCAACGTCTGCATGGCCTGCTTGCACCTATTTTCAGATCTCACAAACTCAACATTGTGTCCTATGCAGACGACGCCCAACTCATCCTCTCACTATGCAACGAACCCAATATCTCCAAACACAACTTCCAAGAATGAATGGCAGCTGTCGTCAGGTTGATGCACAGCTGCCTACAACTCAATGGACAAAACTGAAGTACTCATCATGGGCCCACACCCATACACCTGGAATGACACCTGGTGGCCTCCTGCCCTTGGGACCCCCCCCCCCCCACTGACCACACGTGCAATCTCAAAATCAACCTCGAATTTGAACTCATGATTAACTGCCAAATCAATGCCGTCTCCTACTCCTGCTCCCACACCCTCCGTCTACTATGAAAGACTTTAAACTGGATTCCTCTCTAGCACAGGAAACTGTCACCCATGCCCTCACCAACAGCAGACAAGACTACAGCAACGCACTCTACGACTGGATCAACAAAAACCTCACCCACAAACTTGAACGTCCACAACACCTCCACCAGACTAGTCCAAAACCTACCTCGCCACTGCCCATCACCCAACATCTGCGGACTCTACATTGTTTCCCCGCTGAGAAGAGAATCTCCTTCATGCTTCTCACCCACGCCCACATATGCCTCCACTACTCCGGTCCTACCTACCTGAACCACCGACTCTCGTTCCACGCACCCCAAAGATTGCTCAGCTCGGCTTTCCCTTGCTGCAGTGTCGTGCATCAAGAAGACCAGAACAGGAGACATTTCCTTCTCCTTCCTCGCCGTCAGGGCATTGAACATACTCCCTCCACCTCCGACAGACACCAACACTCTCCATGGTTCATGAATGACCTCATGACCTGGCTCTTCGAATCGGAGCGAACATCCAGGAGCTGCCCATTCCCCTCTCAATCGCCTTGATACCCTTCCGGTGAGTAGTTGTGCTTTACCAGCTCTGATTAATGTATTGGCCCTTCACTCTTTTAGGTTGATGTGGGACTTGAACTCGGCCGGAGGCCACTTATCTCCACCTCTCACAGATGGACACCCCCAACCCAAAAGCAACGCATTGCTCACTGTCGGGTCTGTATAGGGAAGAGAAGAAGGCTCTGTTGCTGACTATCGCAGTTCAGTAAGAACCACTTCAGAAGTTTTGCAGTCTCTTCCAAAATATCAATTTAGCTTGAGATGTCCCCTTGATGTTTGGCTGCAGAGTGTTTAGGGCTGTGAGGCCGGTTTTAGGCCTCAAGGCTGAAGTCAGGGTAGTTCTCACCCACCCATCCATCCATCCATCCATCCACTCACCCATCATGCATCCATCCACCCATTCATCCACCCAACCATCCATCCATCCTGCATCCATCCATCCACCCATCATGCATCCACCCATGCATCCATCCACTCACCCATCATGCATCCATCCACCCATTCATCCACCCACCCATGATGCACCCATCCACCCACCCATCCATCATGCATCCAGCCATCTAACCCCCCACGCATCCATCATGCATCCATCCATGCATCCATCCACCCACCCATCATGCATCCATCCACCCATTCATCCACCCACCCATCCATTCTACATCCATCCTCCCACCCATCATGCATCCACTCATGCATCCATCCACCCACCCATCATGCATCCATCCACCCACCCATTCATCCACCCGACCATCCATCCTGCATCCAACCATCCATCCATCCACCCACCCACCCACCCACCCATCCACCCATCCTGCATCCCTCCATAGATCCACCCACCCATGATGCACACACCCACCCACCCATCCATCCATCATGCATCCACCCATCCAACCCTCCACCCATCCATCATGCATCCATCCATGCATCCATCCACCCACCCATCATGCATCCATGCACCCATTCATCCATGCACCCATTCATCCATCCTGCATCCATCCTCCCACCCATCATGCATCCACTCATGCATCCATCCACCCACCCATCATGCATCCATCCACCCATTCATCCACCCAACCATCCATCCTGCATCCAACCATCCATCCACCCACCCATCCACCCACCCATCCACCCATCCATCCTGCATCCCTCCATAGATCCACCCACCTATGATGCACACACCCACCCACCCACCCATCCATCCATCATGCATCCACCCATCCAAGCCTCCACCCATCCATCATGCATCCATCCATGCATCCATCCACCCACCCATCATGCATCCATGCACCCATTCATCCACCCACCCATCCATCCTGCATCCATCCATCCATCCACCCACCCATCCATCCTGCATCCATCCATCCACCCACCCATCATGCATCCACCCATGCATCCATCCACCAGGGGGGGGGGCACTAATTGTGCCTACTACCTTGTACACATCCCAGACAGACATTCGGTCCATTGAAATACAGAAAGGGTACTCCACTTCGCTACTTGGCTTCCTATAAGACCTAGACCACCGAAGGATCTGACTGAGTGGCAGCAAGGTCGACTAGCAGAGAAACGCTGCGTAAACTTAGAACAACGTGGGGGGGAGGGAGAAACAAAGCACTGAAGCTAGTGTTCACATTATTTTAATTTCCAGAACCATTTCACTATGTAGACCGTAACAGTTATGAATTTTAAAATGGAAAAAAAGATAACTGATCACAAACAATTTTGAGGTCACCACAGCTCTCTCTAGCAACAACAGTTGTACTATTCTTTTATCCAAGAGCTTCCAAAATCGTATTTTGACAGGCCTGCTTGAACCTGAATTTGTCTGAAGGCTATAGCATGAGTATAGGTTTTGCTGCAGTAATAGAGGCAAGTATATATGCAACTAATTACTATGTATAGTAGCCGAAAACAAGTTAGATTGCTTTTAGACTGCAAAGCAATCCCTTGCGGTACAAATCATTGAAAAAGTGGCCTCTAATGTAGAAGCAACCCCTTTCAGAACAGGAAGCACTGAGCGAGGTCTATCGAACTCACATGGTACTTTAACTGATGTTCATTTATTTACTCCCTGAAAATCCTGGAAGTAGCTACACACAACTGTGGTATAAAGCTGGCAGCAGGAGTAGACCTGCATCTTCAGACGCCTCAGTTGTTTCTGGCCGTCTGTTGGTACCTGAAAGAATAATATCGATATGAAAGCATACAGGTTAGCCAAGGGAACTAAACCAGACAGCCAAAGACTAAACTGACCTTCTCGCTACGCAATTTTGTATGCAATCTGCGTGGCTACATTGTAAATGGATTAAGCCTATTTGCCTATTCACATCCTAGGCACTTTCCACTTGAAAAGTCTGTCTTCCGGTGGTTGTTTCATGACCTGGAAAAGTCATTACATGTTTCAGATTGGTTGACTTTTACCAACGAGACTAGTGGTTTAACTTTAGGCAAGCGCTGCATGTCCTCCTCAATTGTTATCACGATTCCGGTATTCCAGTATGTATCTATTGGTTTAATATGGCTCAAAGGCATAGAACATCATTGGAGACAAACTTGCTGCATCGATGTCAAACTTTTATCCATGTTGCAGTAGAGTGGGATCAACCAAGTACAATACTGTTGCCACTCTGCGCTGACGTCTCTATCACGGATTCTGTTTTTCTTTGTATGACGTGGGAGTTTTCCTCTACCTGACAACTCTGGTCCCGGTGGAGTAAGCATCTAAAACCGAATTTCTAGACCTGGTCTGGGAAGTGGTACGGACTCCTCATGTTAAGAACCATTGGAATTTGGTTATTTAATGTTGTATAAGATTAGTCGCAATGAGCAGACCCTCTTGTGTTGTATATATTTTTCTCTTTATTTTAAAAAAAGTTTCTCTCTTTCTATCTCTTGTTTGTATTATGCAAATGTCTCTGCTTGATGTTGATCAGCATGGCTGTCACTATTGTTGTCGAATGATGTCTTGTCCTTCGTTTGGATTCACTTTGTTTCATTATGTCTATTCAAACTTGCAGATTTTGAGCTCACTAATGCACGGTCATACAAGGAAAAAAAGGACAAACATTTGAAGAAGAAAATATTGTAATACTGGAATGTCCTTGTATGATATGTTGGTATTCGTTGGAAACTGATATACATATATAAAATATACGCCTTTTTTGACCCACTACCGATTATGTTGCTGTGTTGATATTGATGGTGTCCCCTCATTTCCCACTGTTGAATGCCCTGATGAAGGTGTGGCCGTAGATCTGGCAAGACACCGAAACGCGTGTTGGCGTTGTTTGACTCTGTCCTGCGATTATGATTTCTGGTCATAGGTTTCACTGGGAAGACGCCGCGGGACATTAGAATGTGCTACATCTGAAATCTTGTGAAGGATGAGTGATGGAATAAGTGATGGCTATATGCGTATGTTTGTTGTAATATGTGTTGATAGGAGGTAGAGAATGAGATTAAATGTTGAGTGAATGTAAGAACCTTGGGTTGTGTGGGACGGTTCAATTCTGATTTGTGAATATGGTTATTTATGTTACCTTTGATGATGGAATTATTGATCTGTGATGAACTCAATAAATAAAACTGTTGTCTTTTTCTATTATGTAGTTTTGTTAATTGTGTGGGCTGGCTATGCATTTTGGTGAACTCAAATCTGCGATAGAATCATTTTGGACTCCATGTGAGCCATTGATATCAAGGAGAAGGGGCAGACCTGTTTGTACTTGGTTGGTGCTGTTTTCCCTGGTGGTCTGCCCATGATCTATTCTCAGGGGGCCCCCTTCATTCAATTACTTGCAGTAGAGTGGGATGCCATACGTCTGATCAATGCCTATTTCTTGGGGTCAAGACAAGATTCCTGCTGCCCACTGGAGAAGGATGCCTGAACCCCGTGCTGCACAAATCTTTGGTGTCCGGTTTGCAGCATTGATCTGTTCAAGAGGATGATCTGCCACCACTGCAGTATTAGTATCCATAAGTACAGATTGTTTAAACTTGTATATATATTATCGATACATGCAAAGCCTGTAATAGGGTGAACAAGGAACTCAGCATCACTAACAGTGCTTCCAGTATAAAAACATGTAAGCGTTTGCAAAATGTACCCTTGGAGGCTACTTGTAATTCTCCTAGAACACTTCATTATATTATGCAAACGCACACAAAAGACAAACTAATATTGGCGACAGCTTTCAAAATGAAATGTAACCCCAAAAAATCACGACAGGGAAAAATATTGTGGTATGCTACTGAGACAAAACTGCACCTGGCAGTACACACCCTGACACTGGCTCAGACTTACAACTTTCAGCCTTTCACCTGTCTAAAGAAATTGTAATCCCAGCAATGTTTTGTGAAATCCATTTTCACGCAACAATAAGTGTATATTTGCTCATTTAAACAGCTGCGAAGCGATTGCAAATTCACTCTCCATATAACCCATTTCCCCACCCCGGAACATCTTTCTCTGCTGCCCTTGTTATCAGAGCATTTACAACCTAGGAGTGCGGGAAGGAGTTGGCAAATCTCCTTAAACATGTACATTTGTGGGAGTGCACAACTAGCAGGTATCTATCGATGAAGTGTGAATGTGAGCCCTGATAAAACAGGAACCAGGCAGACCTCGCAGAGGTATCAGAGGTCTGAGATCATGAGTGCACCTATTATCCCTCTTACTGGCTGGTAACATAAGCGACAGTTTGCTTTTACAGGGCAAGTAGATTTCTGAAGCACACATGTCCCTTGGACAAGGTATTTTCTCAAAATTCGACCTTCCTATTTGCGACAAGAGCCCCCCTCACCCCCCCTGTAATGTGTGTCCGTGCTATTTAAGATTTGGTGTGGTTCTCTCACGGAGGAGTTTGGTTTCTTCTCTTTCTTACTTTCTTTTGATTTCCATTACTTTTGCAAGTAATACCGATGCTCTTGGTTTCATAAATGTTTTAAGTTCTAACCATCTTGTGAAACATTCCAGATGAGCTGCTTCCCACTGCATTCATTGTATATGCTGATTAGAGAAGGAGCACCTATACAATGTCAGGATTGCTGAGAGTGAACTCTACTTCAAATGCTTATGCCCACGTTTTGCAATATGTAAATGAATGTTTTTTTTCGTCTTATTCTAGGGCCTTGCCTCCAAAAATGTTTTTTCTCATTCTTGCTGAGCACTACTCCTCTGTCCAATAATTGTGTGGGTTCTGCTCATAGCAACTGCTTTGAGAATCTTCTTAATTACTTGTGTGAAATGCTGGAACAACTCTCGCCATTCTATATATAACTTGGATTTTTTTAAATGCTCATTTTCATCTTCATCTAATCCTTACCGTTGTGTAGGAATGCAGGATCGTTCTGCATGGTTGTCCCACTTTTTGCCTGGGGTTATGATTTCTGACTAGCCTGACTGGATTCCTGCTAATCAGGACCCCCAGTCTCTGTACTTTCACCCCTAAATTGGTTTGTTAAGTACTTGGGTACATCCCAGTTTGGACACTGGTGCAACCTTATCAGTCCCTAGTATATGGTTTTGAGGTACCCAGGGCAAAGGTGCACCGGGGCTCCCTCATGGGCTGAAGCATGTATTATGCCACCCATGGAGACCACTCAATTTGTAACTACAGGCCTGCCAGTGCAGCCTGTGCAAACTGGTGCTAGCATCACTTACAAAATATATAGGTTTCCTATATCTAGGGTCACAGAACTTAAAACCTATAAGTCACCTATAGCAGGCCTTTTGCAATCCTGAAGGCAAGGTTCTTGGTTAGAAGTGTGAGGTTGCCCCTGCATGAGAGGGGCACTCCTACAGCCTACAGAGTCCATTCTCCCGGGTTGTAAGAGAAGCAGCCATATACCATATAGAGGGGCACCGTCTAAATATGAGATGTTATGTTATGTTAATTTTCGATTTATATAGTGCCAAATCACCAACAGGTCTCTTAGGGCTTGCTTTGGGAACCCGTCCTGGCTTTCCCTGCGAGATAACCCCTACTGGGCATCCCCAAGGTGAAGACCAGGCATCCCATCGATCAGACACTGACAATAGAGTCAGAGAGGACCGAAAGGCGTCAGCTGGCCTGGAGGTAAGTGATAAAGAAAAATGTTTTCATTACCCCCACCCGCCCCGCAAATCCCCCCGCCACACACAGTGCCCTTAAGTAGAAGCCCCCACTGTATTTTGGGAGCTTCATGATGCACAATGACTGCAGTGGTATAAAAATAGAGGATATTTCACATTTCCCCTCAGGGCTTGCCCTTGACAGGGCTACTATGATTATTCAACACAGAGGAAAACTTTATAGAGCAAGGTTCATCTAAATTGCACAGCAAAAGCACATTTGATGCTACACATTTTCTTCAAAAAGGTTTCTTCCTCTTGCTTGCCAGCTTGCAAATTTCTCTAAATCTTTTACCAAGTATTGTGCAGTAAATCCTGCATAGGTACAAGCCCTCTGCATCTGATGGCATGCAGCATAACATTTATTGAGAATGCTATCCATCCTTTTGAGTAGGTAAGAGAAATACATCTTTAATTTGCTTAATTAATCAAGGTAATTTCAAAATGTTATCCAAATTACGTTCCACAATCACGTTAAAAAAAGAAAATTACACGCTATATAAAATATATTTTTCCATTAAAATGCACTACAAAACGCA
Organism: Lissotriton vulgaris; assembly: GCF_964263255.1. Taxonomy (NCBI): domain Eukaryota; kingdom Metazoa; phylum Chordata; class Amphibia; order Caudata; family Salamandridae; genus Lissotriton; species Lissotriton vulgaris. The sequence continues at coordinate 827,522 of NW_028250273.1, read as the reverse complement.
TCATTCATGAAATTAAACGACAGCACTCCATTACTGAATTGAAATATTCCACGTACAGTAATATCCACTGATGTGTAGCGTGAGGAAACAAAGAAACATACCTTAAATTAAAGTCTTTGGCTGTCCATCAAGAAGATTTTTGAGTTACTGGTACAGATGGAGCCTCCGTATCAGCCAGACATCACAAGTGGATCAGAGAACGGAAGGCGGGCACTGCAGAAAAGCCATCACTCTTGAAGGTTTTTTAAAAAAAATATTTTTATTCAGTTTTTCTCCCCCCCACAATTTTTCTGTACAGTCCATTACACATTTTTCCATTACAATTTTTTCCCAGCACAGTTTTTTCACAGTACAGATTTGTTTTTACAAAATTATACAAATGACAAAGAAAAAGTTAATCAAGGATAAGGAAGAAAAAACAACTCAAACACTGATGTAGCCCAAAAAAAAAAAAAAAAAAAAAAGCAGAGAAACCTACTTTTACTTCTTTCTGCTCTTCCATTGTTCAATGGGAAGCCAAATCCTACCCCCCAAAGCCCTTGCCCTTCTACCTTTTCTATCATATATGGCTTTCTCTAGTTGTATGTGGAAAGTATCCTTGCTATCCATGTCTGAAACGTCGGTGCAGATTTCTCCTTCCAGGCTTTTGCCACAATTATCCTAAACACTGCTGTAGCTATAAACAAGAATTCTGAATGCATGTTATTGTCTCCTATACTCTTGAAGGTTTCTTTTGTAAGGAAGAGGCTGTTTGGTGAGCAACCATATGAAATGGTCGCTATAACATTAAAAGTCAACATTTAAAGATAGTAAACATATTCTACCTTTCCAAGACAAGGGCTATACTTGGGCAAGTCAACATAAATGAGACTCCTGCCAGTAGGATTAGTATTCCTCAAGATCTTACCAGGGGAAACACTTTCAGCCCAAAACTAACAATGAGAAACCACAGTCAGCTCCCCAGTGGCCTGGACTGAAGCAGAGGCGCGGAGTCCCCAACATGCGGCGAGGATGAGCCTCCACTTTGAGGTCATATCTGAGAATTGCTGCTAGTTTCAGATCACCAGGCTTTGACTACTGTACATCAAGGATACGCAATAAACTTCATTGCTACTTTTCTAGTTTGGATACCATCAAACTCCTGTCCCAAGAAACAGATGAGGAATGTAGAACTGCATTACCAAACAATAATGATCCCTGTACCTACAAGCGGACTAGGGAAAGGGTACATTCCATTGGGTTTTTGCTAGAAAATGCTGCACACGGTTATCGTTCAGTGCTAAATTTGAATAAGGGCACCAATTAGTCAGGACAATACATTTCAAAATGGACTGTTAACAGGGAATATGATTATGATGGTTAATCTGGAAGAGTTCATGATGATATTGGATCTCCAGGATGCTAAGACGCTCATTCTGATTCTTTAGGTTTGCCAGACGTATGTCAGATTTTCAGAACAGAACCAGAATTTGAGTTTGCAGTCTTAGGCTTGAGCGTATGTCGGCTCCGAGGGTGTTCAGCGAGGTTATTGTTCCCTAGGTGGGACTAATGCGCAGGGATGGCACCACATGATATCCATATTTGGATGACTGGTTTATCCATCCATACTTAAAGACTCAGATCATCACACGGACTTCGTTTTGGAAACTTTACAGTTACACAGATTTCTTGTAAATTGGAAGATATCCCATCTATACTTTTCTCAGGATGTCAAGTTCATAGGAGCTCAAAGGAAATGGTAAGAGCTCTGGAAAAAAAGGGTGCAGAAAACTAAAGAGCATATTTTGCCCTTTAGGAAAAAGACTTCACCGCATTGGTAATTAAACTAAAATGGGGATTTTTAAAATATTTATTGTAAGCCTCTATACGTAGTTCACAATACTCTCCAACCATTAAATTAGTCCAAACACCCACAGAATGATTACACGCATGTTCATTCTCCAGATAACAATTGAAAAATAGCAGCTTCTGACTCTTCAATACAATCGCCGTTTAGGGGCCGCCACCTCAGCGAACACATGCACTGACATTTATATAAACCCTGTCGCAAGATATTGTGGGTGGGTATTTTGAAAAGTGGCGCGCGAACAAGTCATTGCACCTCTTACCGCTACGCCAGTGTGCGTGGTGGGAGCAGAGCCGCCCCGTGCATGAGTGCCCCGATCCTGAAGATGGAGAAAGAGGGCGGAGGGCCCTCTGGGAGCGGCAGGGGCCCTGTGCCAGCAGTTCTGTCTCAGAGCAGCACGGTTACCAGCGAACAGGCAGAGAAATATGAGAGGTAATTGTCATGTCTTGGCAATAATGACAGACAAAGTATGGGTGTATCTAAGAGCTTTATTTCTGCTTCTGCTCTCTACCCTGTCCCTACTCTAACTGCCCCTTTCCTGTCATGGCCCCTCCTCTTCCCTCAACCCCTTGACTCCTCCCATCCCAACTACTAGACTGCATACATTACATCTCCCCCCCTTTGTTAACAAAGAAACAACGAAAATGGGATTGATCCTAGTCCATTTCCTCAATTATTCTTTTTGGCTTGATTATATCTCGTCGTGGTCTGAGACTAGGTCCAGGGTCCATAGGCGCACTCTCAGGTGGCCCCTCACATCTTGGGACGGGACTGGGTTGACTTGGTCCGCTACCAGCACATGGCGCCATGCCCCTTTCGAGTGCTTCTTTCAGGCCTGGTGTGCACCTTTGGAAATGGGACACGTTTCGAGTAATCCTCCTTTGTCCAGACTCAGCAGTGATCATGGTCCCCTTTTTCTGAGTGATAGACAGGGGCTCGTTTTTGAATCGACAGGCTGTCTTCCTGGACTGCTCCTGTTTCACTAGCACCCAATCCCCGGTCTGAAGAGAGGGAGATTTTGCGTGCCGTTTTGCGTCTGCATACGTCTTCATTTTGCTTTTCTCCACGTGGTCAGTTCTCGCGGTCTCTTGATGGGTGCGAGTTTGGGACACCGGTGCTAGAGCTCCTTCCCACGTTGAGATCCTTGTCCTGATGGGTCGCCCGAGCATGAGTGGCAGGGCACTTTCCGGTGGTGGCATGTGGGGTGGTTCTGTATGCCCTCAGCACTTCGTTTAGCACTGTCTGCAAGTCCCTTTTCTCAAGCATGGCCTGCTGGAAGGTCTTCTTGAGTGTGGCCATAAACCTTTCGATGGTACCATTGGCCTGTGGCCACAACAGTGTGACTTTTCGGTGGCGTAAGTTCAGATGTTTCGCAAATTCATGGAACTCATGACTGTTGAACGGCAGACCATTGTCTGTTTTTGAGTTCCTTGGGGACACCCCACGCAGCGAACACTTGATCCAGCACGGCAATTGTGCTGGACGCATTTCTGGAGGGTATGAACCGGGCTATCGGTAATCGTGAATACTCATCAATGATTGCTACCACATACCAGCCTGATTGGAGAGGTCCATAGAAGTCCATGGCCAGTTCTTGCCATACTCCTTCTGGTAGTGGAGTCATTTGGAGAGGAGCCGGAGGTTCTCCGGGTCTTACTAGCTGACATTGAGGACAGTCTTTCAAAGTGAGCTCAACCATTTGATCGAGTTGCGGGAACCACACTCTCTCTCTCAAGGCTCTCTTGGTGGCAACCACTCCACGGTGGGCCTCATGTGCGAGGTTGATCACCCCTTGCCGTAGCTGTCTCGGAATTACAATCCGATGGTCCCTCAGTAGGAGCCCTTCTGAGGTGGTTGACAACTCATCACTGACGTGTCGGAAGGCTTGCATTTCTTGGCATATTTGAGGATCGCTTGCTTCATCCCCACTCTCATGTCTCCAACGGTGTGTGCGCAACCGGCGCATTACCTTTTGCAGGGTGTTGTCTTGCACTGTTGCATCTTTGATGGCGTCTATGGGGACTGCCGGTGGTCGGGCTACATCTACCACGAAGTGGATATACTCAGCTATCGAGGGGCGTGACTCATGAGATGCCTGAGGATGTCTGGACATGTAGTCCGCTGGATTCTCTCCCTTCCCGGGTTTGTGAATGATGGTGAATGTGTACTCCTGCAGTCTCAAACCCCATCTTTCAATGCGGGGTGGCATCTTGGCTTTGGGGTTGCCAAAAATGGTGACCAGGGCCTGGTGGTCGGTGATCATGGTGAAGTGCTTGCCGAAGATGAACACATGAAAGTGTTCACAAGCCCATACTACCGCCAGGCTTTCCTTCTCAGGCTGGGAGTATGATTTTTCGGTGTCAGACAGGCTTCGGCTGGCATACACCACAATGTGGCGCTGTTCCGTGTCAGCGTCATACTGTGCCAGAATGGCTCCCAGGCCCACGGGACTCACGTCTACTGTTATTTCTGTTTTCCGTTTAGTGTTGAAGTAGGCCAAATTGTCTGCTGATTCTACTGTGTTTGATCTCTTGGAAGGCTCTCTCGCACTGAGGGCTCCACTCGAACGATGGCCCTTGTTTCATGAGAGCACGAAGTGGATGGCTAATGGTTGCATAGTCCTTGATGTATCTGGAGCAGTAGCTGGCCATTCCTAAAAATGATCGAATGTCACTGACATCTTGGGGGCTCTTGGTGGTATTGAGAGCGGTGACTTTCTCAGGGTCGGGCTTCATTCCTGCCCCTGAAAATATGACCAAAAAACTTGAGTGGATTGGTGGAATTCACACTTATCTTTGTTCAATGTTAAGTTCACCTCCAGGAGAGCATGGCACACTCTGTCTAGGGCTTGGTCATGTTCTTGGGTGTTGGAGCCATAGACCAGTATGTCATCACTGTAATTCAGTGAGTTCGGGATGTGCCTGATGGTTTGGCGTATGACCTCCTGGAATATTTCAGCCGCTGAGGAAATTCCGAAGTTTAGTCTTTGGTGACGGAAGAGGCCCAGGTGGGTTGCAAACGTTGTGATGTACTGTGATTTCTTGTGTAACTCAAGCTGATAGTAGCCCTTGTTGAGGTCCAATTTCGAGAATACTCAGGCCCCATTTAGTGCCGCTATCATGTCGCTCTGGTGTGGGCCTGGATGTCTTTCCCGTTCTATTGCTGTGTTGGGGAGCCTCATGTCCACAAACAGCCTTACTATCTCAGGGGTGCCTTTTTTTGGGACGATCACAACGGGTGATACCCATGGTGTGGGGCCGTCTGTCTTCTCGATGTCTGCCTGGAGTAGTTCCTGGATCTCGTCCTCCATGGCTTGCTGGAGGTGGAAAGGTACTCTTCTTGGGTGCTGGGCGACAGAGCGTTCTTGATCGTTTATGTGCAACCGAATCAGACATTTATTCATTTTGCCCAACCCACTGAACAGTTTTGGAAATTTCCAGACAATGTCTGGGTTGTTGTGTACTCGATACAGTATCTCCACTAGTCGAAATCTTTCTGCTGTGGGCAGGCTGAGGAGGCAGTCAGCTTCAGGTCCTTCAATGACATGGATGTATGCCGGTATTGCCGTGGATTCATGTTTGAGTGTTGTTGCAAACTTGCCCAGACAGGGGAGTGGCTTTCTCGCCATCCAGGTGAACACCCTGACGTATGCGGGGCTCAGGGCCGGCGGCGGCTTCATCTTCCTGTATTCAGTCACGGGCATGTTGTTTAGTGAGGCCCCACTGTCAAGTACAAATTTGGTGGCATGAGTCCCCACCTTAATGTCTAATGGAGGGTACTAGTTTAGCTGGTCTGGGTCTGCTACCATGCATATGTATTCATCGGTGTAAGTCGTTTCTCTCGAGTTTGACCTCGACTCCCTTGATGATGATCTTCTGGTCCATTGGGATCTGTGCGATTCTTTGCTGGAGTGTGACGACCCAGACGACGACGGTGCTCGGTCTTGCACGGCCTTTGCGTAGTGCCGCTTTCCTTCCGGCCGGGATCTGGTTGTTTCACTCCTTCTTTCCTTGTTGAAGGCTCCGCACATTATCTCAAAGTGGTTCATGCGCCCACATTTTCGGCACTGTTGGCCCATCACGGGACAGGAGTCTGTGTGTGGGAAGTCATATCCACATCTATAACATTTCCGTGGACGTTCAGGCTTTCTGTTGTGGTCCGTTTTCCTTTCTCTTCTCCGGGATTCGTGTCGTCTGTGACTTTGGTGACCGCATCGTGCCGCTGGACGAGACCTTCTCTGGTGATTATCTGGCATTCTCCGACTGTTGGAGCTTTGCGTCCAGTATGCTTGTTACTTATGATCACCCCGACCGGTTTCCATGTTCTTGGCGTGTTCCTCCGCCTGATCGTATACTCTTGTCATCTCCTCAATCTCATCGAGATTGTGACTCTTCCGTAATAAACGCCTGCGAAGGGTCTCTGAATGACAGCCCTCAATGACTCTCAGTCGAATGGCATCTTCTGTTGGAAGGAGTCAAAGTTGCAGTACTGCGACAGGCGACGCAGACGGGCGATGAACGTGCTCATCATTTCGTCTTTGTCTTGACTCGCTTGATGAAACACATACCTCTCATAGTCTACATTTCTTTTGTGCACAAATTTTCTGTTGAGCGCATCGCGCACCTTATCATAGGTCCCTTTGTCGTCGGCCGGTAGTTCTTTGATGACCTTCCCGATCTCTTTGCCGACCAAATTGCGAAGTGCGATAAGCTTGTCTGTCTCCTGTGACTTTTGACCCTTCTAGGTAGTCTTCAAAGTCCTCCAGCCACTCTTGCCACCGTGGGCCCATGCTTCCTCCCGCCACTAAGGTTAGTAGCTCCGGGGGACGTAGATGCGAGACGATGGGCACAACCGGGGTGGTCGCAGCCGCCGCAGCATTACCTTTGTTCCTGACGGGAGCCCTTTTGGAGCCAATATAAAATTATGATCTTATCTTTTAACTAGCAGCCCGCCCCAGCGTTGCCTGGGGCAGAAAGGGGCTGGGGGCAGCATTTTAAGCCTCTGTGCACCCCCCCCGACATTGCCCAATCCGCATCCCTCCCGCCTCCCGCCGCCTGCCTTCCGCCCCGACATTGGCTATACCACCTCCCACCTCCCGCCTTGAGCCTTGTGCCTTGAGCCCGCCGCCTGCCCCCGCCCCGACATTGGGCATAGCGCATAGCGCCTCGCGCCTTGAGTCTCCCGCCCGCCTCCCGCCCTGGCTTTGTAACCCCCCCCAAGGTCCCGACTTACCTCATCCGCTGCTCCTCCCCGCGCTGCCACTGCTCCTCCGCTTCTCACCGCTCCGCAGCTCCTCCCGGCGCTCATGTTCTCCCGTATTGCTGTTGCTGGTGAACTCCACTCCTCCCCTGACGCAGACGCTCCTCCCGGCGCTCATGTCCTCGCTCTTCCTGTTGCTCGTGAACGACGCTACTCCCCTCACGCATACGTAGTGGCCGGCGCTACTTGCAAGGGACTACTTTATTTTTATCTGTAAATATTTTAAACAACGTTTTTTTTTATGTAGCCTATGTCCTTCTGCTTGCCCTGAGGTTTTCTAAGATGTCTTGGGTGTTCAGATTGGTGGTGTAGTTTTCGAGTTTACCTGGCTCAAAGGTGCAAATTCTCTCTTTATAATAGTAGTGTAGATGGGAGCAGGACAATTAGACCAGGTTTTTTTCCTGGTTGAATTTTGGATTGCAGTGCTATTCAGCTCTGTCCTGTGTTTTTTGCTGTATTGTCGTTCATGGGAATATTCGTGAGATGCGGGCTGTGGCTATGATGAAGTCCATATACGACCGGCATTGGTGAATGCATTAGGGTCACCTAATGTAAAGAATAATATGCTGTTTTTTGTTATTTGTACCTTGTGGAGTAGTTGTACAGTATAAGTTACAGAAAGTCTATTAAGTGTTGACTTGTTTATGTACAAAAAGCAATATATTGTGCTGTTACTAGTGGTATATTGCTGGTAAGTAATCCGTAGCGGCTCCTGGAGGGAGTGCTGCCGGGCGGTGACGCAGGATGGGGGAGGGGCACTGGCTTGGTGGGGGGTAGTAAACTCCGGATTATGGCCGAATGGAGGGAAGTATACAAATAAATAAATGAAACTGATTTCATTGCACGCGCTGCATCGCATTTACTACCTCCCACTCTGCCCCTCCCCTGCGGCAGCACTCCCTCCAGGAGGCGCTACTGTAAGTAATAGTAACATTTAGAAAAATGAAAGAGGAAAATAATAGAATTAATTTATGTAATAGCAATATTATGGGTTTAGAGGAGTTCTGGCAACTTTTGGGCCTGGTGCTATTGCACCTGCACCATTCAAATCATGACCTTGATGTCTACAAGGTAACCCGACTCGTGACTGCCTGCTTAGTAGTTAAAAATAGCATAGTTCTTGTATATTAACTTTATTTTTAACATGCAATGCTTATTGCTACATTTAGAATTTGATCTTAATGGCCAAATAGATTAAGCTGAAAAAAATCAATTCATTCATGCCTTCAAAGTGCAGAGATGGGTACTGAGACATGAATAGGAAATGCCACAAATGGTCTAAGGCTGATTTACACTACTAAGTAATAAAAAGCAAGCATTCCAGCATAATGTTAGAAGCTGCCTGCTTTTCTGTTGGTAAAGATCCTATCCTGACAGTTAATGGTGCTCAAACAATGTGAACAGCTTTAGTAGAAGTATTGTAAATGCTGCAGCCAAGGGAAGTTGGCAAAAAAGAATCCACTCAAAAGGGAATGGGCACAGGAATTTGGTTATGGGGCCTGTTAAGGGCCCCCTTTTAAGATGTATTAAATACAAGAGATTTCACAAGCGCTGTGCAGGCAAAACCTAAAAATGACTCAACAGGAATCCTCTTGCTATCAATTTCCCTTTTGGATTTGATCATAAAGGGGTTTAATAAATTGCTCCTAGCCCAATGTAATATATAGGTGTGCAACAATCAATTGATCCCGATTGAGCAACCCGGCTTTCAGCTGGCTTGCTTTCCAGTTTATCGTTGTATGATCTTAGGAAGGTAAGTAAGTCCACAAAGCACCTTGGGGCGTTAAACTGCTTCTTTGTGTATTCTAAGGAGGCTTTTGATTTGGTTGTTAGGCAGAAACTCTGGATTAAACTGAAGAAATGTCCAATTGCTCTGGCGGCTTACATTACTTCAACTTTTCCACTGGAAAGCATGGGCACAAGTGGAGCTGCCCTTATTGGGTATCTTATGGACTGCAATTAGGAATGATAAAAAATAAATGTTTCTGGTCCCTGCTTTTTTCCTATTTTTTGCAGATCTCCCAGAGGTTTTACTAACCTTCAAAGCTTTTTCCCCAAAGATTAAAGATCCTCCGATTAGTTGTTTCCTGAATGCCGATGGCCTGTTTTAATTGGGCATAACACTCTGGGGCCTTCAGTGGAGAATATCCACTCACCATCTTTAATGGCAAGAAAATACCTCCATTATAAATAAATTTAAAAAACAAAAGTACTAGGCTTTAATAAGTTTAATCAACAACGTTGATAGGAGTGAGACTGGAGGTAGGAGAGTCATATTTCAATACTTAGCAATGCAGATTTTTTAGTCTATCATGTGTGTAGTTTAGAATAACATACAGGGCAAAATATTTTGTCGTTATTAGTTTGGTAAAGTTCAATAGTAAGCACAGTGGCTTTTGTTCACCTCTCTGTCTCAGGCAACAAGCCCCTAGTTGCACCAATGGCTTTCTAAGGTTGCCCATTTTTGCTTCTTGTTGGTTGCATTGATTGTAGTTTACAGATGTACAAAGTGTTTAAATAGACTCTGGGACTACCCTCAATATTCATGACTGAGGCAATCGAGACCTCATGTTGGCATACTACTCGATCCCACACCTTCAGTTATTTGTGAAGCGTGTAGTTGACTTAAAACCATAATTGTCGGCATGCTAAAGTCATGAATACCCTCTTTCCAGGTTGTGGCATTATAGTCTGTTTCATAGGGCGATGATGCTATTCTCTCAAACAACTTTGGACCTTCCAATTTGGGTCATTGTTCAATTTGTTAGTAATGCAATGTAACTTTTTCAGCTTAGATTCCTTCACTTTAGTTCCTCCTCCCCTTTTTTTTTTTTTCGAATATCCAACACTTTCCGTACTGTTGCACTCTCTGGAGTGGGAATAGTATTTTTTACCCCTACGCTATCCAACGCTTTCCCTACTGTTGCACTTTCTGGAGTGGGAATAGTATTTTTTACCTCTACGCTATCCAACGCTTTCCCTACTGTTGCACTCACTGGAGTAGGAATAGTATTTTTTACCCTCCCGCTATCCAACGCTTTCCCTACTGTTGCACTCTCTGGAGTGGGAATAGTAATTTTTACCCTTACGCTATCCAACGCTTTCCTTACTGTTGCACTCACTGGAGTGGGAATAGTATTTTTTACCTCTACGCTATCCAACGCTTTCCCTACTGTTGCACTCTCTTGAGTGCGAATAGTAATTTTTACCCTTACGCTATCCAACGCTTTCCCTACTGTTGCACTCACTGGAGTGGGAATAGTATTTTTTACCTCTACGCTATCCAACGCTTTCCCTACTGTTGCACTCTCTTTAGTGCGAATAGTAATTTTTACCCCTATGCTATCCAATGCTTTCCCTACTGTTTTACTCTCTGGAGTGGAAATAGGATTTTTTACCCTCCCACTATCCAACGCTTTCCCTACTGCTGCACTCTCTGGAGTGGGAATAGTATTTTTTACCCCTACGCTATCCAACGCTTTCCCTACTGTTGCCCTCTCTGGAGTGTGAATAGTAATTTTTACCCCTACGCTATCCAATGCTTACCCTACTGTTGTACTCTCTGGAGTGGAAATAGTAATTTTTACCCTTCAAATATCCAACGCTTTCCGTACTGTTGCACTCTCTGGAGTGGGAATAGTATTTTTTACCCCTTCGCTATCCAACGCTTTCCCTACTGTTGCACGCTCTGGAGTGGGAATATTAATTTTTACCCCTACGCTATCCAACGCATTCCCTACTGTTGCACTTTCTGGAGTGGGAATAGTATTTTTTACCCCTACGCTATCCAACGCTTTCCCTACTGTTGCACTCACTGGAGTGGGAATAGTATTTTTTACCCTCCCGCTATCCAACGTTTTCCCTACTGTTGCACTCTCTGGAGTGGGAATAGTAATTTTTACCCTTACGCTATCCAACGCTTTCCCTACTGTTGCACTCACTAGATTGGGAATAGTATTTTTTACCTCTACGCTATCCAACGCTTTCCCTACTGTTGCACTCTCTTGAGTGCGAATAGTACTTTTTACCCCTACGCTATCCAACGCTTTCCCTACTGTTGCACTCTCTGGAGTGGGAATAGTAGTTTTTTACCCCTACGCTATCCAACGCTTTCCCTACTGTTGCACTCTCTGGAGTGGGAATAGTATTTTTTACCCCTACGCTATCCAACGCTTTCCCTACTGTTGCACTCACTGGAGTGGTAATATTAAATGTTACCCTCCTGCTATCCTACAGTAAAATATTGTAAATTTTTTATTAATAACTTAAATTATTTATGTCTTAATTTTAAGGTTATTTGAGTATTTTTAAGTATGTTTTAGTTAATTATATTTATTATTTCATTAATTTTAAATTACTTTTAAGAGATTTAAAAAAAATCAATATTTTGACTGACTATATTTTTTACAGACTATATTTTGGATTCGATATTTTTGTACTTATTATTATTAAAGGGGTTTGTAAAGCGCCTGGTGACGCCTCCCGGCGTGTCCCCGCGCTTACCTGTTTGTAGATAGGAATTCGATATTTTGGCATTCTATATTTTGGTGACTATATTTTGGTAAGTCTATATTTTGTCATTCTATATTATGTTAGTGATCCCATACAACCAATCATCAATAAGGGTCGTTTGGAATGATACACAGTGATCACTGGAATAGTGAGCACTATATATCAGGCCAACTTATCACATTGATGAGCAGCGGTTGGGATTTGAGCTTGCTGTTGTTTTACCACACGTATCCTAAGAATATCATTTGAAAGATCACACAAGTACCATGGTACGTGTAACTTAGCTTAGAATACTCTGAGTTCTATTGAACCAGCTGTTGTAGTGCAACAGGGCTTAGCACACCCTAACTACAACTCTAGCAAGGGATCAGTAGGCAAACCCATAGTGTAGGTAGGTGCATCACTTACACCTCACTAGAAGCATGTCTAACCACGGGGAGTCTTCAGAGACCCCTCTGTGGTTGTGGACCCTCCACAGGTCCCTTCCAGATATGCAGCCCTTAGCTTCCAGGAGATGAGACAAGTGTGTACCTCCAGGAAACTAAAACAGGGTTCTAACCCTACCATTCCTTTTCTGATAGGTCTCTTAGAGACATATGATGCCAGAAGGGCTTCCAACACAGGCCCCTCTAATCCAGATGGGAGCATGCCCCCCTTAGAGGGAACCCTTGGTGATCCTGACCTCAACCTCAACAGTGCAGACAGTGCAGAGGAGGGAGAGGAAGAGGAGCTATCAGGGGATGAGGCAGACAAAGGTCCAGTAGTAGTCAGCAGACTCACAAGGGCCAACTTAAGCAGGCATGAGAATGGATTTGGGGGACCCCCAGGCCCACTCTCAGGCAGGCTTAACATTGGGAATGGAAAAGTTAGGTCTCTCTCCAGAGGCTCTGACAGATCTGTTCACACCCATGTCTCTCAGGCATCTTCTCAGAGAGGGATGACATCCCCTCAGAGAAGAGAGCATGAAGCTAAGATGAGGGAAGTCAATCTGAGGATTGAGAGGGAAGAACTTGCCCTTGCCAAAGAAAGACTTGCCTTTGCCAGAGAGAAGAGATTGAGTGGGGCAGACCCCACTGGTGGCAGCTTTATACCAAGAGATAAAGACAGGAGTTTAGACACTAGACACCTGAGTAAAATAGTGCCCCCCTTTAAACAAGGGGATGACATCCACAAATGGATGACTGCTTTGGAGAGGGCCTGCACTGTCCAGTGCATCCCCCAGAGTCAGTGGGCAGCTATATTGTGGCTCTCCTTTGAAGGCAGAGGTAGAGATAAGCTCCTCACTACTAGAGTTGAGGATGCTAACAATTACCAAGTCCTGAAGAACACACTGGTTGATGGGTTTGATTTAACCACTGAACAGTACAGGTTGATGTTCAGAGACACCCAGAAAACTCAGTCTCAGGATTGGGCTGACTTTGTTGATTGTGCCACTAAGGCTTTTGAAGGCTGGCTACTGGGAAGTAAGGTTACTGATTTCAAAGGATTGTATAATCTAATTATGAGAGAGCAAGTCTTAAATAATTGTCAGAACCAGTTATTACACCAGCACCTGGTAGACTCTGATCTGACCTCTCCACAAGAATTGGGTAAGAGGGCAGACAAATGGGTCAGAACCAGGGTTAGGCCTAAGAACCAAGGTGGTGACCAAAAGAAGGAATCAACCAAACCTCAAGAGAAGGGTGGGAATAAATCTTCTGATCAAACCACATCAGGGCCCCAAAAATCCTCTGAAAAGGGTGGGTCCCAGAATCCTTCCAACACCCAAAAGAAACCTTATTGTCATACCTGCAAACAGGTAGGCCATTACAAAACTGATATCAGTTGCCCAAGGGCCAACAACAATAAGGAGAACATACCCCCAAGTAACACTTCCAAGCCACCTGTTACTACTAGTAGTAATCCCCCAGGTGGTGGGAGTGCCCCCAAGAATTTGGGTGCATTTACTTTGGGAGTTCCTGGAGACTCTGGCCTAACCAGGTCCCCTGACTTAGATACTCTTGTCTGTGAGACTGGCATGGGGTTGGCCAACTTCACTGCTTGTCCCAACACTTTGGACAAGTACAGACAGGAGCCCCTCATCAATGGTATAAAAGTTGAGGCCTATAGAGATACAGGGGCTAGCATCACCATGGTGACTGAAAGCCTAGTCCCCTCAAGGCAACTTTTACCTGGAGCCACATACCAGGTGACCAACATTGATGGAGTACAGAGAGATCATCCCATAGCCGTGGTAAATCTCAGCTGGGGGGGGTGTCACTGGCCCCAAGAGAGTGGCAGTGTCATCAAACTTGCCTGTAGATTGCCTACTGGGGAATGATTTAGAGATCTCAGCCTGGGCTGAGGTAGAGCAAGAAACCCATTTTAAAATGGTAAACCTCCATGGTAAGGTTAGTGGGGCAGTGATAGCCACAGCCCCAGTCCAAGATGTCCTCCCTGAACAGGTTAGGAGGGCTGTGTCAGTCACAGCCCAATCTCAGACAGATTCCTTCCCTGAACAGGTTGGCAAAGCTGTGATGATCACAGCACACACCCAAACTGAGTCCCTTCCTGAAAAGGTTGGTGGAGTTGTGATGGCCACAGCTCAAACTCAGACAGATAATAGTGTTGTGAAGCCTGAAACTATGGATCACTCCACTCAGACAGAGAGCATTGAGGAGGAAGAGAAATCTCCCTCCCACCAGACTTTAGGAAAAGATCAGCCTCCTCAGGGAACAGATCTGACCCCTTGTGAAGAAACTGCCCCAGAGGTAGTCAGGCCTAGCCTGGCAGAACCCCTGATGTCAGTGGACCATTCCAAGGTGGGACCCAGTCTGGAGCAGGTAACCTGCCCCTCTCTACCCTGCCTAAGTCAGCCCAGGGCTGTAGAGGTCAGGGAGGCCAGTGGTGGACCCCAAAGGGCCCCCTGTCCAAAAGAACTTCCCAATCAGCAGATTAAGGGCACTGAAGCTAGTAGTCCTAGCCAAGTGACAATAAAACAAACTCCTGAGGGATCCCCCTTAGAATTAGTTAGGGACCTCCCACAGATGGACACTGTTGGGCACAGCCAAACCTGGGACCTAAGGGCCCCAAGCCTGACCTGTCCCTCCAGTAAGCCAAACAGAGGGACCCAGCCTCCAGCTTTAGGTAGCCAGAGGTTGACCCTGAGAGCTCACAGCAACTCAGTCCTGGAAAGAAAGGCACATATGGTGGATAGTGATTGGAGGAAGTTGAGCCCAACATTAGTGGAGTCTCACTTCAGTACTCCATCCCAGCACCAGCCTTTTACTTTGCCAAAAAACACCACAGGTAGAGATTCCCTATGGTGGAGACCCTCAGATACCCTTAGAGTGAGGGATTGCTTAGTGGACCATGATATAGGGGGTAACCATGCCAGTGCATATACCACCTCATAGGGCCACTCAGGCAATATAGGCTTACCTGGCCAAGGATAGCCTTATCTCCTTTCGTTTGGGGGGGGGGGGGTTATGTAGGAAGGTGGATATCTGACTATGGTTCCCCCCAACTTTTTGCCTGGTGTTTTGCTGGTTTTTCGACTTAGTTGACCTGGGACCCTGCTATTCAGGGCCCCAGGCCTACTGCTCTCTCTGTAAAATGGATTCCATGTACCTTAGGTACATATCTAATTGGTACTGGGCCACCTTATCAGTCCCTGTATAGCATACCTTAGGTATCCAGGGCATAGGTGTACCCAGGGCCAAGAGTTTGGACCCCACAAAATCACAGGTAACAGGTTCAGGACAGGAATAGAAGAGGATAGGTCACCTCTTCTGGATTCAACGCCAGTGTAAAACCCCTCTCTGATACTAGTTTCCCTCCTCGACTATCTTCCGTATCTCGTTCCTAGTTCCCTCGCCTCCTCGGTCCTCTTCCGCACGCTCGTTCCTAAAATCTATTTGTAAAATTCTAAGTCTGCTTTAAGTAATTTGATCAGCAATCGGACAGCATCTCTATCTCTCAGCGTTCTGGCAATGATGAGGCAGCAATTAAACTACTTAATTTAGCTAACTATCCCAATTATACCTTCTGGTGGCATGTTCCACCTCCAAATGTTTCAAACTTGTAAAATGTAAGTATTCTGATTGGACAAGCCGAGGCAATTATCGTCACACCATACTAAGTTTATTACTTTTTCTTAAGAGCATTGTCTTATGTTCCCGCCTATTTAATTTGTTTCTCCCAAGCTTTATTCCCACCCGTTTTCATATTAATTTTTGTACATTGTATAACATTTATACATTTGTTCATTGAGTCTTCATCATCTTTCTGCCTATGAGAAAAGATCGTCCTTGATCAGGTTCCAAGACTTGAGATCACGTCCTCAGGGTTGCTGTCTACTGCGACTGCGCGCGTTACCCACATGGGTTTAAGCCTCGTCTCTCAATTTAGGCCCAATTATGAACTAACAGAGAAGTCAAAAAGACAAGACGTTAGATTCAAATAAAATGGTTTCAATAGACTTATGTCTACTCTAATCCCATTTAGTCAAAATAATTCTTCATGCATTAGCACTTAGTATAAAACACGGTTTAGTTTTAACCGCATCACTGCGGCGGTTATTTTTGCGCTGCGCTGCTTTTTTACAAAAGCCGCGTTACATGACGAGCTCAGCTCGTCATCAGCACACAACCACCGTGGCTGAGCTCGTCATCAGCAGGGAAGGGGTTAAGCAGAGCAGATGCTTAGCATGTGAGTTCTGAAGCGGCCATTTTGCAGGTTAATGCGCAGAAGCAAAGCTTTCCCTCCAAGTGTTATGACATCATGTAGTTGGCGCATGCGAAATTCATTTCCCGTGTTTGTAGCGGCCATTTTTAGTCTCTTTCGGTTACTTGTTAATAGACACATAGCCAAGCTTCCCCTGCTTCTACATTGCGTACAAATTATTTGTAAATTAGTATGACAAACATTTATTAGTACTTTATTATGATTATACAAGAAGATTCATCCAGCAAGTTGCTCATATGCAAATCCTTACTCCATCAACAGGAATTGTAATAAATCCATGCCCTTGTGTCAATTAAGGGAATTTAGAAGTCGGTTTGTTTGTATTAGTTAGTATCAACAGCGTTTGACCCCAGCTAGGGATATTTGTCCATTCTGCTGCTCATAAACCTCTGCGGAATCTCGCAGAGTTTTTAGGCAACTCCTCGAATTCCAAGGAATAAAACTCTCATTTACTAACTATTGTATCTGTTTAAAGAAGCCTGTCTTCAGCCAGCAAGGGCAGATCTGAATCATTAAGAATGTTGTCCTGGTTTAGGAAAGTCGTAGGACTGGCTTATTTGGCTTGAAGCAGTTTGAAGAGTGTCCTAAGCCTGGAAAACGTTTTGCAAATTAGGCCTAAGGGACGGTTCTGCAAACATGTGTGTCCTGCAGGTGGTACCACCTCTACGGTCTCCTAACCAGCTAGAAAAATCTAGAGGAAACCTGTAGTAAATCAGGCCCTCATTGGATAGTTCAAACCCTTACTTCCCACAACCTTGTATACTGTACTAGACAATGTCACCGGTGACCACATGATTCGCTCCAGGCTGTTGTTTAACAACTTACTTCACTATGAAAGGTGCAGTTTTTGGTGCATTTCTCTTGCAAAAATATGTAATAAGACTCCTAAAAATGATGATTTGTAAAAAGAAGGAGCACCAGTCAATCCCATTCTCCTATGCAAGGGTGTAGCTATCAATAGTACAGCAGGTGCAGTGGCACAGGGGTCTAGGGGTCACAGGTTCTCCCTGCACCCCAGTTATAGAATTTTGTTTACTACCGATCCATGAGGCAAGGGCCCTTTTCCCTTCCTTGCATTGGGGTCCTTAGCAAACTTGCAACAGCATTGCTTAAGGGGCAGTTACTTATGACTGATACCCATCCCACTCTTCAGAATGAAACTCTTACCCACCCCAGGACCTCGCCACCCATCGCCTAAAGAGGTACCCAGCCAAATTGCGTCCCAGCACCAACATAACAGCGACTGAATGACATTTACAATTTACTCCCTTTTTTCTCATTTTCTCTACCAGTCTCTTACCCCTCATAGATTCTCCTTTTTACGTCACTTATTGGGTGGTATACGCAGCCGCGGCACGTGCAGGTAAGAGCAATGGGGCCAAGTGGGGGGGGGGGGGGGGGGGGGGGATTTCGACTGATGGGGGAAAATTCATTATTTATTTCATTTTCTCTTCCAATTGTCCATTGAAACTCCCCCTCCCTCCCCTGGCCCCACTGCTCTTACCTGCATGGACCACGGCTGGTTATACGTCATTTATACAATCTAGGACCGAATACCTACCCATGTGACTATATGTCAGAGAGCCTAATTGTGGCTCGCAGCAGATCCCATCCTCCGCTGGGGGACAATTCCACTCACCTAGCTCCCTGAATCATACATACCAAGGCACTGTACCCGTGATAGCTGGGGCACTACTACCTCTCTATTTGCACTATTGGGGTAGATGAGCTTGGTTTCCGGTGGGTTCGACTGTGATAAAAACCAGGGTGATACAGTATAGCTTGAGGTCTATTCATGATGTTTGTTATGTTCCTGATGCGCGCTGGTGGAGATGCTGAGCTAAGCTTAAAATATAATGATCTACATTCCCTAAAAAAAATGTTTTTAAATGATGTTTCTATTCTTCTTTCCGTGTGTGCATTTTCAATTTTAGGGTATTAAAATTTTTTTTTTTAGAGTTTTATATAGCGCAAACTAGATCCGAGAAATCGGGTGTCAGAGCGCTATACATGAGCACCAGTTTAGTTACTGATGGACACATTCATTTTTGTTAGACATGCGCGCTGGCGGAAATGCTGAGCTAAACTTAAAATATAATGATCTACAATCCCTAAAAAAAATGTTTATGTTTCTATTCTTCTTTCCGTGTGTGCATTTTCTATTTTAGGGTATATATATATATATATATATATTTTTTAGAGTTTTATATAGCGCAAATTAGACACGAGAAATCGGGTGTCAGAGCGCTATACATGAGCACCAGTTTAGTCACTGATGGACACATTTATTTTTGTTAGGCACGGGGAGATTAAGTGATTTGCCCACAATCAAAGGATGTTGCGCGTCGTTGCGGAGACTCGAAACCAGTTCCCTAGCTTTGAGGTCAACTGCTCTAGCCGTAAGGCTATATCTTCTCTTACAGGTGTAAGGTATGACCTTACACCTGTGTTCACATCCTGGGGGGCTTATTTACAAGCCCCTTGCGCCGCTGGTGCGTCACTTTTATATGGGAAAAAGTTACGCAACGGCGGCGCAAGGGGCTTGTAAATAAGGCCCCAGTCTTTTAATGATAAGGAAATTGTAATGTCAGTCTTTAGGCCAGGATAAATGTTGCGTGACAGTTCAAGGGTTTGTAGGGACCTTTGTCCCCAGATGAGATCTCAGCCAAACCACAAACCCAGCGCCTTCCTTCACTTGTTTAGCAATTGAATGACAGGCTTCATTCACATACCACAGCAGTCATAAATCTAGAACGAAAGGAATCCTGTCTTTGTATTGAGATCAAAAGTTTTAAGAGGCATTTTTGTGCTTAATATTACAGCGATTTCATCTTGTACCAAGTATTTTTTAACAGGTTTTGCCTCAGAGCACACAATTCGCCCTTTGCACATTCTTTCTGAGCTCTGATAAACGTATCAGCACAAAACATGAAAACTTTTCTTAATCAGGGGTTACCCAGGTCTTTACTTCTTTTTTCTGGAAATGAAGGACACAGTTTATGGTTCGTAATTCTTAGGGAGACTGTTCAGCAGGACTTAAAAATGAGTAGTTCATCCAGTCGAATATTTTATCCAGGCACCTACCATTATGGATGCAGGACTTACAGAAGAGGCTTAAGGCCTAATTACAGGTACTCACGGTGGTGGTCCAACCACTGCCACCACTGCAGCTCCACCCACCATATTATGAGGACGCATTGTGCCCCCCTGGAAATGCACCCTTGTTCCTGCACGGTGTGGCATACATGACATGGTGCATGCCACACCATGCAGTTATGTGTAACAGGCACTCTCAGGGCGTCGGTCTGCTGTCAAGGCATTTCTATGAGCTTAACAGACCACTGCTGTGAGACTGCCGCAGCACCGCCCGCCTGACATGGATAATACTCGTAACCTGGTGTGCGGGTGCACTGCGGGCTTGGCGGTCCTCCTGTCGGCGCAGCGTGACAGGCTGACAGGCTTGGCGGTCCTCCTGTCGGCGCAGCGTGACAGGCTGACGGGCTTGACGGTCCTCCTGTCGGCGCAGCGTGACAGGCTGACGGGCTTGGCGGTCCTCCTGTCGGCGCAGCGTGACAGGCTGACGGGCTTGGCGGTCCTCCTGTCGGCGCAGCGTGACAGGCTGACGGGCTTGGCGGTCCTCCTGTCGGCGCAGCGTGACAGGCTGACGGGCTTGGCGGTCCTCCTGTCGGCGCAGCGTGACAGGCTGATGGGCTTGGCGGTCCTCCTGTCGGCGCAGCGTGACAGGCTGACGGGCTTGGCGGTCCTCCTGTCGGCGCAGCATGACAGGCTGACGGGCTTTGCGGTCCTCCTGTCGGCGCAGCGTGACAGGCTGACGGGCTTGGCGGTCCCCCTGTCGGCACAGCGTGACAGGCTGACGGGCTTGGCGGTCCTCCTGTCGGCGCAGCATGACAGGCTGACGGGCTTGGCGGTCCTCCTGTCGGCGCAGTGTGACAGGCTGACGGGCTTGGCGGTCCTCCTGTCGGCGCAGCGTGACAGGCTGACGGGCTTGGCGGTCCTCCTGTCGGCGCAGCGTGACAGGCTGAAGGGCTTGGCGGTCCTCCTGTCGGCGCAGCGTGACAGGCTGACAGGAGCCCCACCAAACTCATATTCAGGCCTTTATTAAGTTTACTGTGATGCACTCAGCTCATAAGTACTATAACTTATTTTAAATCTATATTTTTCTTTGATCTTGAAAATCAATTAGAACTGCACACAATTGTGTTTCATACTCCAGAGATACTCATAACTTTTTCTCCAGGTAATTTTAAACATTAATGAAAAGTTTAAAAAGACGGTATTAAATAGTTCGAGCAGTAAAACAGTCTCCAAACAAACTCAAACTACCTAATGTCTGTCCTAGTACGTATGCAGTGCATTGCAATATTTAGCAATGTACCTCACTCCTACATCCATAAATATTTTCGGCACCTTTAGCATGAACTACCAATAATATACAAAGCAGTGTTTACATGAACATAAAATCATATAAATTCAAATGAATAAAATCAGCTTTTAAGTGCTATGAAAATATAATGACAACAGCCATACATGTATCTTTCTCCACGGAGATGGAATTGAACCGCTGCACAGGGCACTAGACATTAACTAATTGGAAACAATTTATTTATTTATTTATTGCTATTTGTAAAGCGCAGCATATACCCGTAAGCGTCTTGGCGCTAGTTGTTTGCAGAAGTCTAGATGATATTAAAGTTCTCTGAATTTACCCATGTAAAGTTATTGAGTAAACAGCCACGTTTTGAGTCTCTTGCGAAATTGGAGCAGCGTTGGACAAGTTCTGATGTCCAACGGGAGAGTGTTCCACAGTTTTGGTGCCGCGACCGTGAAACGACGGTCGCCCCAAGATACTGTTTTGACACGGGGAATCACTAAGAGATTGCTGTTGGAGGACCGGAGTTGACGGGAAGGCTGATATGGTAGCTGTTGCTCACTCAGTGAGTGTGGGCCCTGTCCGTTAAGCGTCTTATAGACAATGCATAGTGACTTGAATTTGATCCGGTTCTGGATCGTCAGCCAGTGAAGTCGCGAGATGGCTTCTGAAGTGGACACATATTTAGGAATTCCAAAAACCAGGCGAGCCGCGGCATTTTGCACTGACTGTAATTTTCTCAAGACTCTGGTTTGTGTGTTCAGAAATAGGCCGTTACAGTAATCCAGTGACGATAAAACCAAGGAGCTGACTAGGGTTTTGATAGCCGCCACTGGAAGGTAGGGACTGATTTTTTTTATCATGCGAAGTTTATAGTGGGCTGTGGAAGCCACTTTGTTTGCATGGTCCATGAAATTGAGGCCATCATCAAAGATGACACCCAAATCAAACATCATCAAAGATGACACCCAATCAGGCTTGCATTCGTCTGTGACCATCAATTAGGCAGCTTAATGTGTGCCAAAGTGTCTTTTGAGCTAAGGAAACTCAATTAGCATGAGTCTCACCCTTGGAAGAGAGTCTGCTTGCTGCACAGGCACACAGAGGAATCATTTAGACATATGTGGGATGTCTGTGTGCCTGCTAAAGGGTGGAGGCCAGCGGTTATTCAGCCTGCATGGAGATTAAGCAGAGTGTGCATGACACTTTGGCCGGCACAGGAAGACTGGCCAAAGCGTCAAGCACACTTTAGGTGCTGCCACCACTCCTCCCCCTGTGACGAAGGGAGCTCAGCCCCGCCCGCCTGGCTTCAACTGCAAGCTGAATACAAAAACAAATTGATAATAATGAACGTTATTATCATTTTATTTTTTGTATTCAGCTTGCAGCAGAAGCAGTGGGGCGACGCTCCTCCTCCTTAGCTTAGGAGCCGCCACTGCGTACATGCCTATACATACACACACATTCACACATACACACACTGTCTCACATATAAACACAATCTCACCCGCAAGCATGCATACAATATACATTTAAAATCCTTTTTGCTTACCTCGCCCGAAAGGGAGAGTCATCTTCCAGCTTACTGTACATCATTTTTTATTACACTGATAGTGAATACACTATCAGTGTAATAAAATATGGCAAAAACTAGGAAAAGTTGAGCCCCATCAAGAAGGATGATCTGCCCTATGTTCCTGTCACTGATTTTGCCATCTCTGGGGCCAGGGGTCACAGCTGCGAACCCTGGCAACCCATACATAATGCCCATGCCCAGTTCCCTTTCCAGCACTGCAGATGTATAGAAGGGGGTTCCATGTTTATAGTACCTGCTTGGCAAACTTTTTTGGAAGGAGAAAATAAGCTCCCTGATCAATAGTTTCTTTTCTCAGTATAGAAAGCAAGTGGGCCTGACACACAGAGAGCTTCCTCCTTCCATATGAGCCCATTTCATATTTATTTCTGCCCTGCATGGCAGAAAGATGCAGGGAAAAGGAATGACAGCTGCACCAAGACTGCCATGGTAACCTGGTAGCCCTTTGGTGGATGGTCATTGAGGCAGAGGTTTACACTGACAGAGCGAAGTAGACACTGTGGGGCATATTATCAAGGGGGTTTATCTCCGCTTTTTTGGCTTTAAAAGCCAAGAAAGCGGAGATAAAATTATCTCCCTATTACCTAGCTGTCGCTAACACCAGTTAGCGACAGCTAGTAGGAGATAGCGACCATCCTGGGCCCCACTTTGCAGGTCAGTGATATTTATCACTAATGACATGCTAAGTGGGCGTGCCAAGATGTTAGTGACTGGAAACAGTCGCTAACATCGCTATCTCCTATTACCAACTTTTGGAGATATTCGCGCTAAGTGCGAATATCTCCAAAAGCTAACACCTGCCCTGAGCTGTTCTTAGCCATGTTATCCAATGGGGGGTGGATAACATGGCTAAGAGCATTAGCTCGCTAATGCATGAATATCGCTGACTTTTCAGCGATATTCATGCATTGCAGCCGTTTTTTATCGTATTTGCGATAAACCTTGGTAATACCAAGGTTTATTTGCGGTAAAAATCACCGATGTGCGGCAATAATTTTTGTCTCCTAACAAGTTAGAGACAAACATTATCGCTAGTTGTTGGTAATATGCCCCTGTGTGTCCCTGACTTGCAATAGAGCAGTGAAACTGCAAATTTGATGGAGCAGAATTCACTGTGGTGACCCTGCTCCAGTGCTTTATTTGTAAAGGAATAAGTGCCGGGGCCCAATGTTTTGCTTAAAAACCCATAATCGGTGCTATCGAAGCACGGCATGCTGAATACCAAGGCTATGTAGCCTTGATTCCACCTCATGCCTTTTTAATCCACCACCTGACACTCCCTGACTCACAAACTCACTCTTGCAGGTTTGTTTTCCCCCCTGCTTCTTCCTTCTGTCACTGTTTTTCTGTCTTTCTCAAAGTTTGTTCCATAAAAATAAGTGCTGGTTCCCAAATATGAGTGCCGATGGATCTCACCTGCAACCACCGGCTCAAATTAAGCACTGTCCTGGGCCACCAGAATCTAAATGAGGCCATCTGACTTTTAATGCTCTTTAGTTCAAAGTTAGTTATAAAAACAAATTTGGCCTATGTGCTCATGTCAATACTATTAGTCACTAGATACCTTCTTGTACATCTCATCCTTTGGAACAGAAGGGCTCTTTAACATATACCTTCAGTGGCTATTGTCAATGTGCTAGTGACTGACTTAGATACTTTTTTTCTCTCTCAGTCTGTTTTCCCTCTGGGTGACTCTGGTCTCAACCCTCTCTCTGCTGTGTGAAATGTGTATGAGACGATTGCAGCCCCATGTGATATTCTTTCGAAAGTATTTTACTCTGTATAGTTCATGCTAAGATTTTTCTACAGAGTCTAATGGTATGCAGTTTTTTATGACTGTTGCTATAGGACTTATACCTACAAGGTGTTTACTGTATGATTTATCCGGAAATGACGTTTGGGACAGTTTTAATCTTTTGTTTATTCCTGGAAAGATGCATTTCATGTGAAGGTTTTTGCCTTTGTTTGAGTGTGTGTGTACTGTGTGCTTGACATCATGTTATAACATAAGACAAAGAAAGATGGAAACTATAAATATGACAAGCGAAGCAAATATGAAGATCCAGATTATATAGCACCAAGGAGACAAAACAAAAGATCATAACTTAATATTCCCTTAAAAAAGCCCCATGCTCAATACACCAACACTGGCAAGGCCTCTGAACCCTCTTTGAGCCCGATTTACAGAACTAACTTAAGACAAAATCCTAAACTTACTACCATTTCGGTATTCACAGATGGCACTTACTCATTTCAGTATTCACAGAAGGCACTTACTCATTTCGGTATTCACAGAAGGCACTTACTCATTTCGGTATTCACAGAAGTTAGGGGTCCTAACTTTAGAACTCCTAAATACCTTCTGTGAATACCAAAAGTCTTAAAGTTAAGGGGGCATATTATCAAGGGGGTTTATCTCTGCTTTTTTGGCTTTAAAAGCCAAGAAAGCGGAGATAAAATTATCTCCCTATTACCTAGCTGTCACTAACACCAGTTAGCGACAGCTAGTAGGAGATAGCGATCATCTTGGGCCCCACTTTGCATGTCAGTGATATTTATCACTAATGACATGCAAAGTGGGCGTGCCAAGATGTTAGTGACTGGAAACAGTCGCTAACATCGTTATCTCCTATTACCAACTTTTGGAAATAATCGCGCTAAGCGCGAATATCTCCAAAAGCTAACGCCTGCCCTGAGCAGTTCTTAGCCATGTTATCCAATGGGGGGTGGATAACATGGCTAAGAGCATTAGCTCGCTAATGCATGAATATCGGTGACTTTTCAGCGATATTCATGCACTACTACTACTAAACTGAGAAAAATCCTAACTTTAAGACTTTCAGGACCCGATTCAACAGACTTAAGACAGACTTAAGTTAGGATTTTGTCTTAAGTCTGTCTTAAGACAAACTGAAGACAAAATCCTAACTTCTGTGAATACCAAAAGTAGTAAGTTTAGGATTTTGTCTTAAGTTAGTTCTGTGAATCGGGCCCTCAGTATTCACAGAAGGCATTTAGGAGTCCTAAAGTTATTACTCCTAACTTCTGTGAATACCGAAATGAGTAAGTGCCTTCTGTGAATACAAAAATGGTAGTAAGTTTAGGATTTTCTCTTACGGTAGTTCTGTGAATCAGGCCCTTCACGTTCAAAGTGAAAAGTGCGCAGGACATACGTTTACGGCCCCTATTCCTTGGACTGAGCTCTTGGCTGTCATTCTGGCGCTTAGAATCATACACTGTATATCTGGTGCTGGGCTGTGTACCTATGACAGAAAAAAGACCAGGAAGAAATACTGGGGGGGGGGGCGATATAATTATATTGCCCAGTGGCAAGGCAGAGTTATATCCAGTATACTCCCTGTTCTTTTACCTGTCATAAGTTGTGTCACCTCTAAAGAACTAACTGGGTCTAGGACAAATGATGTCATAATAATGCCTAGGTTAGCTACCAGTAATCCGATGCATTTGCCTTCCAACTTCCTTTTTAGGTCTTACTTAGAACGCACATGCTCAGTCTCTTCGAGGCATTTAGATTTCTATCAGTGGGCATGCGGGCTGCCCATTATTTACTGTTTGTTAGGTTCATTGTCACGTCACTAAGCCTGCTTGCCGTATGCTTCCTTCCTCTTCGTGGATTTGTCCCTCCTCTGGAGCATGGACCCATTAATTGTATCCTTCCACTGTTCTTTTTTTGGGTGCTAGTTTTTACTTTGGGTTGGAGCACTCTACCACAGACCCCCTTGTGTACCTCTAATTTGTCCGTGTGGTGTGCCCTCATCCTCCCTCTCTTGTCCCTGTTGCCTACTGAAACCCACCCTCCATCCCTTCTTCCTTTAATGTCCATGATGTTGCTTGACCCCACCTTCCATCCTTAAAATTGATGATGGTGCTCTTGCTTGTCCCAGCCACTCCCTCCCCCCACCCTCCATTGCTAGGGTTACCCCAGCCCCTTCACCATCATCCGTTGTTGGAGTTGGATCTCCCGAGTCATCCCCTTCCATTTTGCCTGCCCACCTGCCCTATAGCAGCATAGGTTGCCTATGAGAGCTATTGGCCTGGACAATGGTTTGTAGCAATGTTGTACAGAGTAGCGGATGCTGTGCAACATGGATAAAAGCAATTTTAAAAAGTGCTATAACGTGGTAAGCACTGGCCCTATCATAGTGCTTTTTTAATTACTTCTAACCATACTTTACAGGTGTGCTGCAGAATAACATAGCTAAAAAACATTGGCAAAGCCAATAGCTTTCATACGCAAGACTTATTGGCTTTGCCAAAGCTTGTTCGGGCTGCAGCTTCATCTGAGTGTAGGCCTTATTTATGAAGGCCTTGCGCCGCCGGTGCGTCACTTTTAACATGGGAAAAAGTGATGCCCCGGTGGCGCAAGGCCTTCATATATAAGGCCCCTGGTGTTAGGGTAGATATAAACAGGTGGCATTTGGGTAGTACATGCTTTTATGGGGCCTCCTGAAAGGCGAGGTCTGTTAAAATAAAATGTGGCGCAGAAGGGGTGGTCCAGGAGGCTCGTCACATTTAAGGCCTTGGAGAGGAAGAGAGGTAACGTAGGCATTAGTCAGTGACGGGCGGCTTGGCTCGCGGGTGGCAAGGCGGGCGCGGGGGGATCACGCCGGGGGGCCGTGCATGGTGCAAATATATATATTTTTTTAAAGATAAACTTACCTTGCCGTCAGCTGGGTCCTGCATCTCTGCTCCTGCTCTCCTCGTGCACATCGAGGAACAAGAAGCAGGCCCCACTGACCAATCACAATGCTGCAATGCAGCATTGTGAATGGTAAGCACCCAGGCTCCCTTGACTAATCACAACGCTGTAATGCAGCGTGGTGATTGGTTTTGAGTGTCCTGGTTCGACGCTCAACCAGGGAATGGAGGCCTGCGCATATTGTCCATGCAGGCGGTAATGCATGGAGAATGGGGAAAGTGTGCATGGCAGGTTTGTTCGGCCGGGAGGGCCAACCAACTAGTCATTGCGCAGTTAGGCATGGGCAAACCACTTCTGCTCTACTCCAAGAACAAAGCAGCCCCGCCCACCCGCCAGCCCGCACAGCAGCAGGAAGCGGCATAAAATGATAACGTAAAGTTATTCTGATTTTATGGTTTTGCTTCGCATTTCTTAAAAGCAGTGGACCGAAGCTCCTCCAGAGTGGAGGAGCCACCACTGGATTAATTCCAAGTTGGTGCGTCCATATACAAGGGGCAGTGCCCAGAGCTGCCGACTTAGTTACGGGCAGGGCATGAGTCAGGGGTCCACGTGGGTGGACGGCGTCCACCCACTTCTTTCACAGGGTGGACGCCGTCCACCCTTCCAAGAACTTGGGCTCCACTAAAAAAGATGCTGAATTCGTCCAGGTCTAATTTCCAAACACCGGGACACTTTCAGCAGCGCCCGCACTTTGTTGTCTGCTTTCGATGCACAACGAGGTGCAGACGGGGTTGGGTCTTTCTTGTTTCTGACTCCTGCTGGCTCTTAACAAAGGCCGAGTTGGAGGGTTCATCAGGCCTCCTTGTGTTCAAGTCTCTTGGCTGGCAGCAGTCAGGAGCCTCACCCCTGATGCAAATGAAGCGGAGGAGAAACAAAGGCTCGCACCTTGTTGGCGCTTCACGCATACTTAAGAGAGGCAGCGTTTCACTGTGTTCAGGCTCTGTTTAGGAGATATGCATGCCTGTAAGAATGTCAGATGTGTTGGTCTTTCCCAGTAGTTGCACAAAATAGCATTTATATAGAGCATACATCCCCTGAGGAGGCGTTGTAATAATTTAAATATCACTTTTTTCTTTTAACAGAACTATGGCTAGAGGAAGCTTTACGCTGACAAAAGGCAGCATTGTTTTATGGGTAGCTACAAAAGTGTGAGTCTTCTGCCTAATTCAGGAGTTTACAAGTATACTCAAAATGATATCACTTCTTGTGATGCCACTTCCTGTGATGTCACACACGTCACGCCCCGTGATGTCACTTCTTGTGATGCCACTTCCTCTGATGTCACGTGCTGTGATGTCACACGCCTCATTCACCGCGATTTCACGCGCCGTGATGTCACTTTCTGTGATGCTACTTGCTTACTGATTAACTAGGTTAGTTCCCCCACTTCTTTTTTAGGAGTTGTGCCCTGCTCAAGCCCCCTACTTTCAAAAGGGAACGATTTATGGCTCAATCTTTCTCAGGAAATGCGTCCAGATTCCTCCAACCCTCCGGACCACCGCCTCTATCCAGACCTTCAAAACTGATCTTAAAACTCTTGTCTTCCAAAGACACTTCCAGGATGGATTCAGCCCTCTCTCATGTCCCTCTCCGCTGCGTGGCATTCATTTGAGCGCAACGCTGTAAATATGACTTCTATCCCTGTATTAACCTAATCGTGCCAACTTTTATTTCATCTTTACCATTATGATTTTAATTATCTGATTGTATTTGTAACTTGTTCATGTGTAAATCTCCTCATGTTAACGTACTTGGTTCTATTGTAAAGCGCTCCGACACCTTTGGGTAAAGTCAGCGCTATATAAAATTACATTAAATAAATAAATAAAATAACGCTCTAAGGCCCGTTATAGTGTTCTGCATAAATAAAGCACACAACGGTTGGAGGGGAGGGGAGGGGAGGGGCGTGGCCTGAGATGGAACGCCCCTTAGGGAGTGTATTATGGGGTATATTGACTGACATGATGACGTCCAGTCCTACAAGCAGCCCCCCTGCCCTCCTTGCAGCCCCCGGTGCTGGCGCGGCCAGGGTGGAATGAAGGAGTACAGAGGGGGCAGAACCCCCCTCCCACCAATGCAGTGAACACGACCCCCCCCCCTTCCCCTGCACAGACCAGTGCCAAGGACACCCTACGTGTAGACAGAGTGGGAGCCCCGGCTCGTGTTTCCCCCCAAGGTCTGCTGCCCCTCCTGAGGGACCCTCACCCTCCCCTGAGTGAGTTCCCCTGCAGAGCGGTCTGTCTGTCCCAGAGCAGGTGTGTTTTTATACCGGGACAGGCGGCCGGAATGGCTGTGATTTCCCTTCAGTTCGTGCTCTTTTCTTGCTCCCTTCCTTCTCTGCCTCTCTCGGCTCCTAAACGGGGGGCTGTAATTGTTCCCCTCGAGGGGGGAGGTGACGTCTTCCGAGGAGGGGGCTCTCTCTGCGGTAAGATCCTTCATTCATGCACGGACCCGAGTCAGCTCACGGTGCAACAGCGCCCCCCAGCGGCAGCGAGACAGAATGAAGAGTCACTCTCTAAAAGGGGCTTTAAAAGGCGCAGCCCCCAAAGATGGGAACCAGGGGACCCCTTCCGAGGCCTCACCTGTGGAGTGGTGTGGCTCACTGGTTAGAGACGGCAGACCCGGAAGCAGAGGTTGGCCCGGGAACAGGGTTCGATTCCCGGCGTGGCGGGGTCTTGGGCCATGGTCAGCGGACTCGATAATTCTCGCCTCGGTGCCTACTCCAACCATGGGTCGCACTCAGCAACTCTGGGCAATAGCTTGCTTAATCTCTACTAAAGGCCCCATCAGCGCCGGGGATGCTTGTCTTCACCTTGGAGATGCCCAGGAGGGACCATCTCACAGGGAAAGCCATGATGGGTTCCCCAGCGGTATACAGCGCCGGGACGCCCCTTTGCTGGGGCAGCTGTGCGCTTTACAAGTATACAACGTTTAACATTCCAAGGCCTCACCTGCCCATCGTTGCCTGTTCCCCACCCCTAGGGGGCTCCTACGAGATAATGTTGCAAGGCCTCAGCCGGAGGGCGGGGTCGGCGGGGATGCATAGTGAAGGCCCGTGGGTCACTTGGCGACCCCCAGCTGTGTGGGGTGTTTGTGTGTGGGGTGATCTGTTGGTTGTGAGCCCACGACAGGAGACAGAGCAGATATCACAGTGGCGACGAGGCTGGTCTGTTACGTCAGAGCTGCCAAGGGTTCAGATTGCTATGTGTGACATTTTAATAATATCAATGTAATTATGAGTGACATTGCAACGACGATGAGTGACACTTTCTCTTGAGCAAAATCAAGCAATGAAGAGGAGGGAAACAAAGAGCAGAAACTCCACCCCACGCTCCTGCTTTGGAATTCATGAGGGACTACTTTAAAACACTGAAATGTTTTAATTCGGTATCTTAACGGTTAATACAGGCAGAGCAATGTATTTGCATTGCAATGCGGAGAGCTTGTTTTGTTTGAATGTTGTCAGAGCTGGAGTTAGAGATTCAAACATACTTCAGTTGCTAAACCTTCCTTTTATTTCCTCTGTAAGTGTTATGAGAGGTTTAGGCTTTCAAATCAATCAATCAATCATCAATCATGGAATTTGTAGAGTGCGCTACTCACCCGCTAGGGTCTCAAGGCGCTGGGGGGAGGGGTTTGTTACTGCTCGAACAGCCAGGTCTTGAGTTGTTTCCTGAAGGAGAGATGGTCGTGGGTCAGCCGAAGGTGGGTGGGGAGGAAGTTCCATGTCTTGGCCGCCTGGTAGGAGAAGGATCTTCCTCCAGCGGTGGATCTGTGAATACGTGGGACGGTGGCGAGGGCGAGGCTCGCGGATCGGAGCTGGCGAGTGGGTGTGTGGAAAGAGAGGCGGCTGTTGTGGTACTTGGGGCCCATGCCGTGGAGAGCCTTGTGTGCGTGGGTGAGGAGTCTGAACGTGATCCTCTTGCTGACGGGGAGCCTGTGCAGGTCTTTCAGATGGGCAGAGATGTGGCTGTGTCGAGGGATGTCCAGGATGAGTTGTGCAGAAGCGTTCTGTATGCGCTGGAGTCTTTTCTTGAGTTTGGCTGTGGTCCGGCGTAGAGGGTGTTCCCGTAGTCCAGTCGGCTGGTGACGAGGGCCTGGGTGACCGTCTTCCTGGTTTCAGTGGAAGATCTTTCGGAGCATGCGCAGGGTGTTAAAGCAGGACGACGAGACGGCGTTGACTGGCTTGGACATCGTAAGGGAAAAGTCAAGGATGAAGCCCAGGTTGCGTGCATGGTCCGTAGGCTTGGGGGCTGTCCCCAGGGCAGGGGGCCGCCAGGAGTCATCCCAGGCAGAGGGAGAAGGACCCAGGATGAGGACTTCCGTTTTGTCTGAGTTCAGTTTCAGACGGCTGAGCTTCATCCATTCCGCGACGTCTTTCATTCCTCCCTGGAGGCTGGCTCTGGCGGTGGTGGGGTCATTGGTGAGGGAGAGGATCAGCTGGGTATCGTCAGCGTAGGAGATGATGTTTAGGTTGTGTTGGCGTGCGATGGCTGCAAGGGGGCTCATGTAGACGTTGAAAAGGGTGGGGCTGAGCGAGGATCCTTGCGGAACGCCGCAGATGACTTCGGTGGCCGCGGAACGGAACGGGGGGAGGCGGACTCTCTGGTTTCTTCCGGCGAGGAACGAGATGATCCACTCCAAGGCCGTTCCTTGGATTCTGTGTTGCTGAGGCGTTGAATCAGGGTGCGGTGACATACAGTGTCGAAGGCTGCTGAGAGGTCCAGGAGGATGAGTGCCGCTGTTTCCCCGTTGTCGAGCAGGGACCAGATGTCGTCAGTAGCTGCGATGAGGGCGGTCTTGGTGCTGTGGTTTGCTCGGAAACCGGACTGCCAGGGGTCGAAGGATCCGTTTGCCTCGAGGAAGGCGGAGAGTTGTTTGTTGACGGTCTTCTCGATGACTTTACCAGGAAAAGGGAGGAGTGAGATGGGGCGGAAGTTCTTGAGGTCCGTGGGGTCCGCGGTGGGTTTCTTCAAGAGGGCGCTGAGCTCGGCATGTTTCCAGCTCTCCGGGAAGGTGGCGGATGCGAAGGAGCTGTTAATGATGTCCCGGAGTTGGGGTGCGACGATGGAGTCGGCTTTGTTGAAGATGTGGTGTGGACAGGGGTCGGTGGGGGATCCGGAGTGGATGGTGTTCATCGTGCGCATGGTGTTTTCGGTGCTGACCGGGGTCCAGTTGCAGAGGGTGGTGGTGGGGGGCGCTGGTTTGGTGGTTGGGAGCGTGGTCTGTGCGCCAAAGCTGTTGTGTAAGTTGGCGATCTTGCGGTGAAAGAATGAGGCTAGTGAGTCGTAGAGGTCTTGCGAGGGTGTGATGTCGTTGTTGCAGGCGCTGGGGTTGGAGAGCTCTTTGACGATGTTGAAGAGTTCTTTGCTGTTGTGGGTGTTGTTGTCCAGACGTTCTTTGAATGTTGTCCTTTTGGTGGTGCGGATCAGCTGGTGGTGTTTGCGGGTGGCGTTCTTGAGGGCTGTCATGTTCTCCGTTGTCTGGTCGTGGCGCCAGGCTTTCTCGAGGGTGCGGCAGGTTTTCTTGGACTTTTTGAGGTCGTGGTGAACCATGAGGTTTTCTTGCTGCCGGGTCTGCTGGGGGGTTCTTCAGAGGCGCAAGGTCATCGGCGCAGTTGGTGAGCCACTGTGTGAGGTTGCGGGCTGCTTCGTTGGGGTCCCTCGTGTTGGTGGGAGGGTTCTGGCTGAGGGAGGCGGTGAGTTGATCGGCGGAGATCTTGTTCCAGCTTCTGCGGGGAACCTGTTGCGGTGGTGGTGGGTCGTGGTTCTCCTGAAGTTGAAGTGGACACAGCTGTGGTTTGTTCAGTGTAGTCCGGTGGAGTGGCTCAAGGAGATGTGCTTGCTGGAGGAGAAGATGGGGTCTAGCGTGTGACCGGCATAGTGGGCGGGGTGTTCACCAGTTGCTTGAGTCCGAGGTTGGCTAGGTTGTTCAGTAAGGCTGCGGTGTTGCTGTCATTGTTGTTCTCCAGGTGGAAGTTGAGGTCCCCTAGGAGGATGTAGTCTGAGGAGGTTAGGGCGTGCTGGCTGATGAAGTCTGCGATGGCTTTGCTGAATTGTGTGCTTGGTCCCGAGGGTCTGTAGACGAGAGTGCCTCTGAGGGTGGTCTTGGGGTCGGTGTGTATCTGAAAGTGGAGGTGCTTGGCGGCGGTGAGGGTGTCGTCGGAGTTGGTCGTGATTTGGATGGTGTTTTTGTGGACGATGGCGATGCCTCCTCCGGTTTGATTGACGCGGTCCCTCCGGGCGATCTTGTAGCCCTCCGGGATGGCTATGGCGATGCCAGGGGCTGAGGAGGCGTTCATCCAGGTTTCTGTGAGGAATGCGACGTCTGGTGATGTTGTGTCGAGGAGGTTCCAGAGTTCGATGGCGTGTCTGTGGACGGATGCACTTGAGGTGATTGTTGCTGGTGCCTGGCCTTGCAAGTGCGGTACAGGTCCGGAGGCAGGTGAATTCGCAGGCTTGGCAGGTGAAAGGTCCGTGGGAGCGTTTTGGGTTGGCATGGTAGCAGGCGGGGTTCCGGCCGGCGTTGAGTGCGTCAAGGGTGGCGGCGCCGTAAGTTCATCTCGTGGGCTGGCATCGTCGGGGGCCAGGGGTCCTGGCGCTGGGTGCGGTCCAGGCGCAGGCTGCCATAGACTGGCTTCCCTTAGGCGTGCCTTTGGCGCGCCAGCGGCACGCCCACTGCGCTCGGTTGCTGCGTGGTCTGCATAAGAGTGCTGACGGGAGGGAGGAGCAGCTGGGTGGAGTGAGCGGGGCAGCGAATGGGGATGTAGGGGGGACTGGGGGGCGGGGCTGCAGGGAGCAGCGGCGGGAAAAGAATGAGCGGCAGGAGGCAGCGGAGACCAGGGAGAGTAGGCGGCAGCGGCGTGGGGGCCACCTTACCTGAAGATAGGGTCAGAGGTCGCTCCCTGCGCTTCTGCGAGGCCTCCTTAAGAGCGCTGACGGGAGGGAGGAGCAGCTGGGTGGCGGGAGCGGGGCGGCTAATGGGGATGTAGGGAGGTCTGGGGGGCGGGGCCGCAGGGAGCAGCGGCGGGAAAAGAACGAGCGGCAGGATGCAGCGGAGACCAGGGAGAGCAGGCGGCAGCGGCGTGGGGGGCGACGTACCCTGAAGACAGGGTCAGAGACCCACTTGTTCACCAAAATATGGTATACTCGCTTTCTGCTCATTACGATTAATGTTGTAAAGGAACATCATGTCAGAAGTCATAAATTATCAGGCCTGAGCAGCTCACTAGTGGCCTCTTCTTTCAGCACGGCACCAACCAAGGGAGCAAAGTATTATATGGTGAAAACTAAAGTGTCCTCACGAAGGAGTCACTGTCCGTCAACGGTACTCGTGGTGACGGGCTCACTGTCTGCACTCACTCACCTGAAATGCACGAGTTTACATTCTCAAGTTTATATGTACTCTCAGACAATAATCTATGCATCGACCAATACACACCTGAGGTTATCGACGACTGTGCACTCACACTCCTGCCGTCACCGCACGTGAGATTACTACGAAACCTCCACCCACTCTTTACCTTGTGAATGTGCACCCGCCCATCTGACATCATGTGTACCACAGTACACACACACGATTATATCTAAATGTGTACTCACATACCTGTGAGCCAGAACCCCCACAAGTTCCCACCACAGCAGACACTAGCAGGCAAACTAAGGGCAGTGGATTTGGGCAAGGCAGCCTCAGGCTGAGGCACACTTGAGGTCACAGTCTTCCGGCTGCAGCCTGGAGCCGGACTACTTGCCTCTGTAATGACTCACTGCACTCTCTCAGCAAACGTGCACGGATGGTGCGCCACACCCACCCTGGCATGATCAGACTCAGGCTCAGCAGGTGCAGCAGCTGCTTCACAGTAGGCTCCAGCAGCCATCGTGGTCCCATGGGGTTAGGTCCGGCATTCGCTGGGTAATCATTGACTTGAATACAAAATTTCCTAGCTATCGCGACAAGAATTTTAGATTCTATTAAGGACACGGAGGCGAGGATTATGCTTTCTCATTTCTTTACTGCAAAACACAGGAGTACTGAAAAACCACAATACCCATGAGGCCTCTATCATTACAGCCAATCACAGCATACATTAGCATGCAAAGTAGACAGACACTAATCTGGCCTCCTCTTTCTTTGCGCGAAACAGTCCAATAAGAACAAACAAAGTCTTAAATTCTCAAAAGAGAGATTAACAGTTCCTGTAGGAATTCTCAACAGAGAATAATCCATAACCAACGAAAGAATCCTCTTCTGTCAAGAAGGTACAGTGGCTCCATCCGGAGTAGACACTCAACTCTTGTTAGAATCATTTCCTGAAACAGAAAAACAAGTTTGAGAAAAGGAGCCCACAACTTCATTTCTCATTGGGTGGGCATAAAAGTTAAACAACATAACATCAAAACAACTTTACAGTTGCATAACTGTCCCAACGGGTGGGATAATCCTTGCCTCCGTGTCCTTAATAGAGTCTAAAATTCTTGTTGCGATAGCTAGAAAATGTTGTATTCTATGGCAGGACCGGAGGCTTCTGATTATGCTGGTTCAAAGCTCATCAATCACAGCATCAGAAACATGAGGAATAGGTTTATAATAAAAAACTTTAAACATTGAGTCTGACGACCAATCACCTGCCTTAAGGATGTCCTCCAATCGTGACCCTAACAAATAGGCTTTAGAAGCCATAGCTCCTCTAGCGGTGTGAGCACCATAAACAGAAACATCAATGCCAGCTTCTGACATAATCCATCTGACCCACCGAGCTAGGGTAGCAGCAGCGACTGGTTTGAAAGGCTTTTGCACAGTGATTAACAACTGACCTAAAGGATCAACCCTGTGTGAAACAGTACGTTCTTCATAACTTTTCAAACACTGCAAAACGCATAACTTATTTATTTTATTTATTGAAAGTTTTATATAGCGCTAACAAGACCCGTGGGTATCAGAGCGCTTCACATAAAAGTAGTTTAAATATTAACAAGATGATAACCATTAAACAAACAGATAGATATGAGGTAGATAGTTATATGGCTATTTTGAGTGCTTAAGTAACTACATTCCACTCAAGTTCGTCGATTATAATACGAATTAACTTTACAACATGAAGGTTATGTCATTTGTCCTTTTCGTCATACCTATGAGGTAGCAGTTATATAGTTTCAGGATGTGAGATAGTTGTATAAATTAGTTTTGACATGAGGTAGCAATTGGTATACAGTTTAGTTACAAAAGGAAAGTCGACAGTATCAGACCATCATTTATCTTTCATCTAATTCACGGCAGTCCTTCCCTTTCTGCTAGAATTCGATCTCATAGTGAGACATAACCTTGTCTATATAAGGTATTTACTCATTAAGAAGCTCTTCACTTCTCGCTTAAATTTTGAGGTATTAGGAATCTTCCTAATGCTTGGAGGCAATGAATTCCAAATCCTGGGGGCAGCTCCTGAGAACGCTCTGTCATAAGTTTTTTTCTTACTGAATATGGCTGGGCGCAGCACCAACTCTTTGGCACTCCTGGCCGGTCTGTTACCTCCTGATAGCTCAATTTTCTTGGATAGGTATCTAGGAGTATTGTGGTGGAGTGCTCTGTGGGTGATACATGCTATCTTTAGTTGAGTTCTGGCCTCATATTGTAGCCAATTTAACGCTTTCAGGTGAGGAGAGATGTGGTCAAACTTCCTAGATCCGGTGAAGAGTCTCGCCGCAGCATTGAGGCAGGCTTTTAGTGGTGCTGTGGATGTTTTTGGTAAACCAAAAGGGAAAGCAGGATACTCCACTGACCTAGACATGGCCTGCGTCCATCTTGTGATAATGAAGGAGACACCCTGTGGAGAAAACATCCTACCAGCCAAATCTAAGGCTCTAACATCAGACACTCTACGACGTGATATGAGACAGAGCAACATAGTAAGTTTATCAGAAAGCTGCTTCAAGGAGAGATCACCATTGTCGGGCCAGGATTCCAAAAGTGTAAGAACTTCCGTAACATCCCATAAAGTGGAATACCTGGGCCAAGGGGGGTTAGCCACACGGACCCTCTTAAGTAATTTACAGACCAGGGGATGCATCCCCACAGGCTTACCATCAACACGATCGTGACCAGCAGAAATAGCGGATCTGAAATTATTAACTGACCTGTAAGCAAGTCCCAACTCCGCACACTCAGACAAGAAATTCAAGACCTCAGTTATAGATGATCTCACGGGATCCACCTGTTTTGAAAGGCACCAACCCACCAATCGCTTCCATGAAGCAGAGTGTCGTTTCCAGGTGGACGGAGCCCACGCCTGTTGCATAAAACTGGCAGCCGCCTGTGAAAGTCCTGCAATGCTCTCATGTCTCCGGAGAGCGGCCACAACATAAAGGTTAGTTGGTTCTGCAGGACCAAGGGATAGCATGACCCCACTGGGTCCTGGAGAAGCATCATGAAAGTTTGGAGCTGGAAGGGGAGGTCCACAGACAACTCCAACAGTGAGGGAAACCATGACTGAGTCGACCAAAACGGAGTCACCAACACTAGAGAAGCCCTCTGGCGCCGGACAAAGGCCGCCACCCTCGGTATCAATGCAAACGGAGGAAAAGCATAATTCCTCTTTTGTCCTCAATGTTGCAGGAATGCATCTGTTCCCATCGCCATCGGGTCTGATCTCCAGCTGAAGAACTGGGGAAGCTGAGCATTGAGGCGAGAGGCAAACAGATCTATCTGGCAGGGACCTCGCATACCTGTTAGAAATGGGATCCCTGGCTGGCCAGGGCTTGCGCCAAAGTCAGTCAGAGACCACCACTCCTAAGTCAGGGCAAGGGAGTTACACGCCAAGATAACCCCTGCTCACCCTCTAGGTAACGTGGCGCGAGCAGCAAGGCTAAACTTGGAGGCGATATGAGTTAAGTATTTGCGCGTGCACCCCAGCAACAACACCCAAGGCCCACCACAAAGGAAACTCCACACAAGGTTATATATAAAAATAGCCTTTGTATTACACCAAAACACATTAGATAAAACACACACTTTACAATGTGCCAACAGGCACGGGCAGAATTTACAAGGGATATGTACAAGACAGGGCCACATGGACCACTGTCAGGAATCAGCACTATTAGAACTTAGCACTAGGTAGAATTAGCACTTAGAACATATAATATCAATCACTGTAGCACAA
Organism: Lissotriton vulgaris; assembly: GCF_964263255.1. NCBI lineage: Eukaryota > Metazoa > Chordata > Amphibia > Caudata > Salamandridae > Lissotriton > Lissotriton vulgaris. The sequence goes on along the minus strand of NW_028250273.1, from coordinate 789,321 downwards.
AGTAGAACATAACACACAACCAGCCACTACTGGTACCAGGTGAGCACCACCTATGCAATCCTCACTATCCTAGGAGATCACACAAGGAACCTGGGCCTCGCTAGTACCACCTGTACTAGCAAGAAGGAAACCACTTAAGTATCGCTATACCTGTAGGGGTGTAAGAACATAACACATGATGCAATGCATAACATTCATTCAGAGGTGTAAGGGAGGAAACACATGACGCCTAAACACATTCAGAGGTGCAAATAACACATGATGCATAAAATACATTTAGCGGTGTAGGAGCAAGGCACATGACATATTCTCAACACATTCAGAGGTGCAGAAACCACAATAGAGCAAAATCCACATTAGCCACCACCTGTGGCGGTCCCTGTGTCCCAATGTCAGGGCCTAAACGAGGCAGCTGCCCACAAAGTGCTGGGCAGCTGTGAGTCTCCTTTGGGTTCCTAGGAGGAAACAATAGCGCAAAAACGATGTGGGAGCCTTGCAGGCTCTGAAACAACTTACTGGGCCCTCAGGAGCTTCTCAGGCTCCAAGTAAATAAATGCCCTCAAGAGCCTCTCTGGGCTCTCAGTAAACCAAACTGCCCCCTTGAGCCTCGGGGCTCTTTATAAACAAAATGCTGCCTGAGCCTCTCGGGCTCTGAGGACAAAATGGCCCCGCTGCTGGAGTCCCCCCTCCTGGGGATCCGGAAGCCTGGAAACTGCCTTTGAGCCTCTCGGGGCTCAAACTGAAGAAATGCCCCCACGAGCCTCGGGGCTCAAAACAGAATGCAGCCTGAGCCTCACGGGCTCACAACCACCCAGGGCCTTGTACTGGAGGGGCGGGCACCGGCAATGTGCCCCGACTGCCCCCTCCCCTTTGGCAGGCACTCACCGGTCTCGCGCAGTCTCCTCTGCCCGGCGGCTCTTCACGGGAGCTCCCGTTCCTCGGGGGCTCCCTTCCCTCACTTCTCCCTCTCTCTCCGGGGCACTCCCTCGCTCTTGCGCTACTTGCAAGGTCCAGACCCAACAAAGTTCTTTTTGGTAGGCAGGGGGGGGCAAGGCTGGGCCCAGAGCCAGCTCACTGGGTCTCCAGGCAGGGAGACACTCCAAGTGGCGGTCCTCTGGCCCATCAACAGCAGCAGCCCCCTCAGGCAGGATCCTGGAAGAGAACAACTTCAGTGGGGACACAGCCCCATTTTTATACACCTAAATCCTTTGTTTGGAGGTGCAGGGTGGGGGAGAAACCAGTTGCAGCTGGTTTGGGAGAACCCTTGATGGCCCAACCACCCCTTTCTTTCACTGGCAGGGCTAGGGTCATCAGTCACACCACAGGGGGGCGGAGCCAGCATTGTGTGGGGAAAACCCAGCCCATCCAGGACACAGGTACACTCCTCCCACACATCACTCATGCTAATCTCACACTCACCACCGGGCAGACCCACCCAGCCTTCCTGGAGCCAGGCTCACCAGCCAGCTCCAGCCAATCACAGGCCAGCCATATTTTACACTAATATGCCAAGTCCTAGAAGTGGCACTTCTACATATGGCACCCTCATGCAACACACACCATTGCGAAGCATTCACTCTCACGAGTTGGCACATATCAGATTTGAAGCTGTACACCCCACGCATCAGAAACTACCAGGGACACATACATTCCCCATGCATTCCTATGGGAGGGCAGGCCTATCTCATCACATGCACTCGGAGTGCGCACGCACTTTCCACTGGGACACAGTGAAAGTGCGCAGAACCCAAAAATCACCATCACCAGGTCACCATTACAAGCAAAAAGTCTAGGTGCAAACCTGCCAGAAGGGCCAAGTCCAACAATACCCATGATCTGCGCACACAGCGAGGGAAATAGTCTCCAATTGCTGAAGTCGCGAAGGAACCGGGAGTTCCAATACACCACCTGATTGAACTTCCCTGGAAGATACTCTGCCACTACAGAGATCTTGCGATCCAGGCAAAATTGCCAAAACTCCTTCACAATGTGCACTAGCATGCGAGACCTCGTTCCCCCTAGACGATTGATGTATCTCACCGCTGAGACATTGTCCATTTGAAGCAGAATGCAGCAATCGCTCCTCAGCGGTGAGATAGACTTGATGGCAAAGGACCCTGCCAGCAACTCCAGGCAATTTATGTGTAACTTCTGTTCTTCTGCTGACCATCGTCCTCCTGTGGTAAACTGCCCACAGTGAGCACCCCAACCCCACTGACTGGCGTCTGACTCGACCACCACGTCCGGGGCGGTGCCGAAGATTGCTCGCCCATTCCAAGCTGTCATGGGCTCCAGCCACCAAAGAAGCTCTTCTCTAGCTTCTGGAGAGAGGGGAATGAGATGGTCATAATGATACTTCTTCCTTAGATAAAAGATTTTTAGTCTCTGTAGGGCCCTGTAATGTAATGGTGCTGGGAAGATAGCCTGGATCGAGGAGGCCAGGAGACCCACAATTCTCGCCAGCACCTACAAAGAAATCATCTCCTTGGCTAAGGTGGTTCTGATTTCCCTCTTTCTGGGGCTGATTTTGCTCATTGGAAGGAGTTGCCTAGGTACTGAATCTATCATGAAACCCAGAAATTCCACCCTTCCAGAGACCTGATGTAAGACCCTCTTCAGTGAGGCTTGAAATTCATCAAGGGTCGCAAAGGTACTAACAAATTTTGCAATGTCCTTTACAAATTTGTCTCCGAACAACTGTCCTTCAGCCAAGGGCCCCGGCTCCGATGAGGCCAGCTCCACCAACTGTGGATCAATCCAAAGTAGAACAGATTTACTTCTCTCAGAAGCAAGGGCGCAGTTAGCGTTCCCCAGCCAGAACCTCAGGTTGGATGACAGCGCCGGTCTCCTGAGCCTGGAGAGCCAATTCAAGGATTTTTGCAAAACGGCCCGAAACGTCCAGGACCTTGTCTTGGCAGGCTCTGAGCGCGCGATCAATCCTCTTCTTGAGGTCCTTTTTGTATTTCTTAAGGAAGGTGGTCATAGATGTATCACTATCAGGGGTAAGGGTACCTTGTGGGCAAGGTCGGGACAGGGACATTCGGACTTCAGGCGTGCCCTGACTTCTTTATCGAACCCCTTGCGCAGGTGGGTTTGCAGATATTTCGCCACCGCAGGGGGAGGGACCCAGTTGGAAGATCCAGGGTGGACAATGTCCGCAGGGTCAAAGGAGAAGGGAGGGAGTAACCGGGGAGGAAGAATGATTGCGCTTCTTGCAGGGGAGGAACTCGTGTCCGTATCTGTGTCAGTAGTGGTGCCAGTAACCGGAATAGGGGAGGACTGTGGAGGAGGGAGGGAAGGGACGGCATCCTTGGTGCCTTCTTTGGCCTTATAAAGCTTAGCATAGGAGTGCACATGAGGGCAGGAGGAGTCCTGAGACTGACGTGAAATAGGAGAAGTGGCCTTAGAAGGCGAGGGAACGTTGGGATCACCAGGGACGAGCAACTCCAACTTCTTGGCCAAGGGCAGTAGGGCGGAAGACAAGGCCTTGTCTAGTTTGGCATCCAGCTTCTTGTCAATGAGGTCCTCCATGGACTCCTCATCATAATATTCCTCTCCGCCCTGTTCACCACACGCAAGTACCTCCTCTTGGGAGTAGTCAAACTCTGCCATAATCAATAATGGAATTGAAAACTCCAATCAAATCCCCAGAGGGAAGCTCAATACTCAGCCCAGGTATAGGGCGTCGGGTGGGAGTAGTGCCAGGCGCAGGAGCCAGGAATACCAATTCACTGAAAGAATATAAAGTCCTACTCTATACTAATGGAGGCAGTAAAGCCCTTATCTTATTACAGAAAGGGCTTCCAAAAATTATCCAAACCTTCTCAGGCTCAGGGAAGGTAGGGGCTAATGACTGCAGCACTCGATAGCAAAATGGTGAAAAAACGCCTTTGTATGCAAAAACGGCCTAACCGGCTCCTGGCCAACTGCGTGTAACTCCCCACTTCAGCCGGGGGCAGAGCGTCTGTGAGGCACTGATGTCGGGGCTGCGTGCGTACTGAGACGCGCGCGAGCCCCTGAGATGCACGCTGGGAGCCCGCAAAGGCCTCGGCGTGCGCCTCACTCCCAGAGGGGGGGGGGCAAGTCCCTCTCGATCGCAGACCGCGATCACAGGCAGCCGCGGCTGCCGGAAGCGTCAGTAATGCACACGGGGACCTGAAAGCGCAACACGTGCTGAAACTAAAGAAGGGAAACACGGAGCGGGCCGGGAAGCACCGCTCTGAGTGAAGGGATAGGGTGCGTCATGAACAGCACGCGCTAAAGCTTCTCCCTGGCAATAAAACAACAGTGCATCAAGATAAGTAAACAACATCAATAAACATCATAAAACGACCTTTCAACACTGAATGTAGGCAATTAACATGGAATGTAAACCCATTATACAGTGAAAGTATGCAGAGTAGAGAGGCACTTATCTGGGCTGCTGAGCAGTAAAGAAAGAGGAGGCCAGATTAGTGTCTGTCTACTTTGTATGCTAATGTATGCTGTGATTGGCTGTAATGATAGAGGCCTCATGGGTATTGTGGTTTTTCAATACTGTCGTTTTACTTTCATTGGCTGCTGTGTTTTGCAGTAAAGAAATGAGAAAGCATAATCAGAAGCCTCCGGTCCTGCCATAGAATTTACTATCACACGATGGAGCGAACTGCGTTAACATGATTTTCCGCAGCCTTGCCACCTAGCCTCTAACAATAACTGTAGCCACTGCCGGCCGCAGCACATGACGTGACGTCCGCAGCCCCTCTGTCGGACTGTGTCACTCAACCAGAGTCGGTGGATGCCAGTCTCTGTAGTAGCCCTTGGGCACTGCCTCAACATCAGTAATGCCATGTAGCGGGGAGAATGATGCATTGTAGCAGCCAGTGAGTTCGGCCAGCCACAAAGCCTTCAGGGAGCAGTGCGCATGCCGCGGTGCGCTGCAGCCACTCCAGCTTCATTTACCATTGCTTTTAATGCATTGATGCGGACCACCACAATGTAATGCGTTAGTCTAACACCTGATGCATGGAACTTGGCAGGGCTGTCCTCCATCATCTTGTCGGCATCTTCGTCATCCCTGCGGCACCTGGAGCAGTCCGGCAGCGTGCCAGCCAGGAGATGAAGAAGGCTCACCTAAGCACTGAGGCGCTAGTCTGCCCCTGCAAGGGAGGCGGTCAGCGGTGGTGGGCCTCTGCCTTGACGACCACATCCACCAGGCATTTCGCTCCTCTGCTGCTTGCGAAGCTCCTGTTGCTGTGTGACGGTCCAGTGCCACCTGGTGGCTGCAAAAGTCATTGCAGCTGCCTGAAAACATATGTGGCCAACCTTCGCCCTGCAGCAACGAAGCAGTGCAGGCCTAGAGCTCTTGGCTGTTCAACGTGTGACCAGTCAGCACGACTTACGGTGTGTAGGCCTCCTGACCCCACAGCAGTCTCCTGCATCCTCTGGTGCTGCCCAACCAGAGAATAGTGCATCCAGTGCACACACCACCTCTTCAGTGGGCCCATTTGCTGTGGGTGAAGCTCTGTTGCCGTGACTCCCTGGAGGCTGTTCTGGTGAGTGCTGATACACAGAGCGAGAGAGTACTTCAACAGCCATGGTCCACTAACCTTCCCTTGTTGACAGCAACTATCAGGAGGTGCACACGTGTAACTGTGGGCCCAGCTTCCCCGTTGCAAGGACTCACTGGCAGTGATCTGAAGGGGACAAGTTTGACGAGCGACCAAACTCACTACCACTTACCCCCTGCCCCACCCCAGCGAGGCGCACAGGCCTCCACTGCTCCTCTGCCACCGTTCAGCCAGTTGGTGGATCCAGGGACAGCAGTGCCACAATGGTGCTGGTGTGTTGAACACTTCCAACACTTTTTTGCACCACCTTCAAATCCCATGGTGCCATGAAACAGTCCATGATGCTCTATGTGAGTGGCGCCGGGCGGTGCAATCTGGTTGAGCACCTGCCTAACACTGGGGGAGCCGATGACGGTTGCAGCGGTGACAGCCCCTGAGGTTCCGTGACGATTTGAACCCGTGTTTTCAATATTGTCGTAAATACATAATTTTGGTATCAGTGAACCGCAAATGATTCATTTAGCATATCCTGGTGTTTTCGCTATGCTACGAGCAAGAGCACTCCTGCTATTAACACATTTCTGATTCACCCATGGCATCCATCTTAGATTACGGCAGCCATTTTGTATTCTTGCCCTCACATAGTCAATGGGCACACAGTGACCTCTTTCACTTAAGGACACGTAAGCTTTAGCCGGCGATTCACCTTGCTAGTGACACGTGCACCTTAGGACAGAACATGCCATGGCTGCATGACTCGACAGAAGCTGCCTCCTCTGCCTGAGGCCAGTCCTGCTATACTGGTTCTCGTGTTCGTTGGCCTGATCATGATTAGGCGGTCGAAGCTGGTAGCCTTGCCCATTTACGACCCACAAACATCTCTTATCCTGCTTTTCTACCTTCTGCACCTGGCTCTGCTCCTTTCCTTCTGGGCCTTTATTAGGGGGAGGTAACGAAATTTACGATGAGGCGGTCCGGCTCTTGAATGAAAAGTTGACATGGGATTATGATGGAACAGTGAGAACCCCTCGTTCGTAATGTTTTGACATCAGATATTGTTGACGATTCCTGTGCAACGCCAAATATTTATTGTTTAGGACACAAAGGTTTAGAAATGTACTAGCATGTAAAGAATTTGCCCCAAGCCTAAAATTTAGTATTTAAGGAGCAACCCACTATGTACAAATCGAACAGGCTCCTAGATACTGCCCGTGTGTAGTTTCTGTGACTTCTGTGTCCCTGCAGTAATAAACCTTTGGTCTTTGACGCCACCATCGAGAAGCCCGTGTTTCTGTTTATTTGTGCACCGAGACAGGTAGAACTCCGGGGTCTTCGGGTGTTATCCCTGACATCTCTGGACGGAACCAAAAAGTCCAGAACTCCAATTGGCGCCCAATGTGGGGCGACGTCATTCGGTACCGGTCCAAAAGCCTGAAGAGTTCGAGAAGCTTCGTGTGAAGATTCCAGAGGGAGGCGCCCCACTTCATCGATCCCGGCATATCGCAAAAGTGGCCCGACGTTCTCTTCCACGAGGGTTCCCGTTCGGACGGCTGCAGTGGTCCGTTGCCTTGACCGTCGCCCTGTCTTGGACCCGAGGTGCAGACCTTAGTACGGCGAGACGTAGACGGGTTTCTCCTTGGTGACGTCTTCAGTGCCTCAGTTAAGTATTAAGTGGTTGCTAGTTGGTTAATTCGTAAGGGTTGCTCCTGTTTGGATAATCCTTTTAGTTCTTGGTTTGGTTTGGTTTCGTAAGATTATCACTGGTTGTTCTAGTTACGATAATCTTTTGGTTTAGTTTGGGTATCGATACATTTGTTCGCCTTTGGTAGGCCTAAGTTCTTCGTTCAAGTGCGCACCTTTGTTTGTGATTTGTCTGTTCTGTGTTCCGGATTATAAAATGGTAAGTCGGAAAAATTGTATGTTGTCGTGTTTTGGTTGCAACAGTGGTTCCCGGTTGGAGGACTCATGTCTGGTTCCTCCGATTAGAACTCCTCTTTATGATCTGCATTGTAAGTTTGGTGTGGGTCCTATATCTTATAATGAGGTGTGGATCCGATATACGGAGAAAGACGGTGTCCTTAGTTGGCCACTGCATGGTAGTTTTGAACCCGAAGTTCTTGACAATTTGGAAATGAAATTGTTTAAGAAGAAAGCCCGGCCGGCAATGTTTGATTCTTTCCATTATTGGCGAAAAGAATCCAAACAGAGAGAAACTAAGAAGTTAAAGAAAGAACAGAAAGAGCAAGAGTTGACTTTAGAACAGTCTGCCAAGCAGCTGCAACTCAATGAGTCTGAGAAAGCAATGGAGGTGGCCAATAGAGAGCGTAATTTGGCGATAGACAAGTGCTATCCCGCCTTGCCATCGAGTACAGCTAAGATAATAGAGGACCCCGAAAAGGATCCCCTGTTGTCTTACTTGTTAAGGTCACCCCCACCGTATGCACAGGGTGCTACGGCTCCACCTTTACCGAATGTTCAATTACCGGCTGCTGGACAGCCTGGTATTCCTGCTCCTGCTCCCCTGAATCAAGTTCCTGTACCTCCTGTGGTCAATGTTAATGTTCCTCCGGCACCCCCTCTTCCAGGGTTGCCGGCTTCTTTGCCTATACCTGCACCGCTCATACCTGTTGTTTCACAAGCTACTTTGCCTGCTACTCCTGCTGTTCCTGTTTTATCTGTTCCGACTGCTACTTTACTTACGGCTTCTGCTAGCATTATGACTCCGCTTTCTGTCCGACGGAGAATCACTGATTCTGTCTCTAATATTCTATCTCCCTTCTATAAAACTTTAATTAAGACTCCTGCCTCTGACTCTGTGCAGAGACGTAGTGAGCTTCCCAGTACTGAAGAACGGGGAATATTAGATTCCACAGCTCTTAGATGGATTTCAAAAAGTGGAAGATATAGTACTAGAGATGTATTAGATACATTTATGCAATGGAATGAACCGACACAGCGATATGTGTTTGATGAAATGTGCTCCCTTTTGCGTGAAGAATTGGAAGAAGATGACTCTGAATCAAATCTAGAAGAATTAATTCAAGTCCAGAAAGAATTTGCTGCAGGTATGATAGTTGGTCAAAGTATAAAGGAAGCGATGGAACTGATTTTAAGTTATAGGAATGATCCATCCCTTCGTTCACCGAGGGAGTTAGAGAAACGTAACACAAAGCAGATTCGCCAATATCCTATGAGGGAGGTTCCTTCAATTTGGCGCGAAGCTGTACAAGCTGATGCAGTACGTGGTATTGCTGCCGCTCCGGCGCAATTCCAGAGAGTGTGGATACACATTCCGTGGAAGCGAGCCGAAGTGTTAGCAGTGAAACAGGCCTTGCCTGATCCGCGTAAGAATCCCGCCGAATACTACAAAGAGTTAGCACAGACAGTTGAAGCTTGTGTGATGAATTTAGCGGACATTGACATGTTATTTGGTAATGTAGTACCGCAACCGATTTGGGCTAAAATTCGTAAAGAGAATCATCCAGTTGCCCTAAGTGGTGATTGGGCAGCTATAATAGCAGCGGATGGTCAACAAGTAGGTGGTTCCAAACCCGAACCTTTAATTGCTGATTTACCGGGTAGAATAATCGATTTAATGAAGACTCTGATGCCAGCATTGCGCGTTAAATGGGACAAGTTGTCCGCATGCAGGCAGAAGAAGGACGAAAGTGTCTCCGACTTTTTCACAAGGTTTGAAGAGACTTTCGTAGATCACAGTGGTCAAGATATGAGCACGGAAGGAGGACAGAGATTATTTGTTGATAAATTTGTGCACAATCTGTTGCCAGAGCTTAGTAATAAACTGAAAGATTCTGAGAGTGCGTGGGCTGTCTCTACAACTGCGCAAATACTTGCAACTGCTCAGTATTATGAAAATAGGGATAAAGAGGAGAAAGAAAAGTCAGATAAGAAAATGAAAGATTTAAAAACTAAAGTTCTTTTGCAGCAAGCATACCCGCCCCGCACGAATCAGACTAACACACAGCAAGGATCATATCAGAGGACAGATTATGGTTCTCAGAGACCGCAATATCAGTGGAATCAGTGTGCTTACTGCAAGAAAGAAGGTCATTATAAGAATGAGTGTCCAGTGTTAGCACAGAATAATGTTGCAGCAGCTCAGAGAGGTCGTGGTGGTTCCATGCAAAATTCTAGAGGTCGAGGACGAGGTGCTATGCCTCCACAAACGAATGACCGCCCTTCTAATTATTTTGATCAGCGAAATGGACAGTCTGCCCAACACAATAGATCTCAACAGTATCATGTTGAAGACTACTGTGAAGCTAGTGAGGAATTTCAGCAAAGTGAGTACTAGGACAGCCATGGACAAAGAGAGGGAGTAGTATCAGTTCCAGTAGATCAGAGTGGGCCTTATGTCGCAGTAGCAACATCAGGTGTAGTCGAACCGTTTCTGTTGGATACTGGTGCAGCAAAAAGTTCTATCATTCATGCGAAACTCCCTGGCGCACCTTCGTCTGGCTTAACAAATGTTTCTGTAGGTTTTTCAGGCGCCCCTGTTTACAACTCCGTATCTGGTCCTTTGTCTATTTCTGTTGGACCCCGTCAATTGAAAGCACCCTTGATTTTGACGACAGGTTGTAATGAAAATCTGCTTGGTTTAGACTTGTTAAAACGCCTGTACGCGACATTGTACTGTTCTCCGGCAGGAGTACAGCTTACATTGGGTAAAAGAATCATCTCCCCTATGTACTTGTTGATGGATACGCTCCCACCAGAGCTACGTTCTCTCCCTGATTCTCTTTGGGCGACTGGTCCTAACGATGTAGGTCTTTTAGAAATTCCACCATATGTAGTCACTTTGAAAGCAAATGTCAAATTTCCACGAATCCCACAATACAAGATCTCTAGTGAAGGTGAACGTGCGCTTTTGTTGATTGTGCAAGATTTGATCAAGAAAGACGTAGTAGAAGAAACTAGAGGAAATGTCTGTAACAGTCCTGTATTACCAATTCTGAAACGCACTGATCCATCAAAACCTCCAGGCTATAGGTTTGTTATCGATCTTAGAGAAGTTAACAAAATTGTGATTCCGCAGTTTCCTGTAGTTCCAGACATTACTGCATTGTTAACGTTGATTCCTGCTACAGCCACATGGTTTTCAGTTATCGACTTGAAGAATGCCTTTTTCAGCATTCCGATAGCCGAGGAGAGCAGAGATATTTTCGGCTTCTCTCTAGGAGGTCGAAGCTTCAGGTTTAAACATGCTCCACAAGGCTATTGTGAAAGCCCATCCATTTATAGTCAGGCATTAAAAAGTCAGTTAGATTCTTTTGTACTTCCTCCTGGTTCTGCTTTAGTGCAATATGTCGATGATCTTCTAGTAGCTGCCGATGACAAGGAAACTTGCAAAGCAGCTACAATTTCCTTATTGCATCATTTGTCTAGTTTGAATCACAAGGTGTCACCTTCGAAAATGCAATACTGTTGCCAAGAAGTGACCTACCTAGGTCATCTCTTGTCAAAGGAGGGAAGAAAGTTGACCCCAGATTGAATAAAAGCAATTACACAGATGAATGTTCCTAGCACACAGAGAGAAGTACGTGCGTTTTTAGGTATTACCTCATACTGTAGGCAATGGATCCCAAATTTTTCTCTTTTGGCAAAACCATTGGTAGCTTTGACTGGGAAAAATGTTCCGAGTCCGGTGCCATGGTCTGCCGAATGTCAGCAGAGTTTTTCTGAGTTACAAAATGCATTATGTTCAGCTCCTGTATTGGGTACACCTGACTACAGTAAGCCATTTACGCTCTATATTCACGAGAGGGAAGGTTGCGCGTTGAGTGTGCTGACACAGAGATTTGGTGATAAACAACGCCCTTGTGCATATTTTTCATCAACATTAGATCCGGTAGCCAGAGCGTTGCCTAGTTGTTTGAGAGCTACAGCAGCAGCTGCAGCTTCCATTCGACAATCTGCTGGTTTGGTTATGAACAACATGCTAGTGGTCATGGTTCCACATGCCGTGGATACACTCATGAACCGAACCAAAACGCAAAACCTTACCAGTGCTAGATTATCAGGCTACGAGCTGACACTGCTAGCGAGTCATATTCAGATCAAAAGATGCAATGTATTGAATCCAGCAACATTGTTGCCGACTAATCAGGAGTCGAGTGATTCGGAAACGCATGACTGTTGTTTCAGAACCGAGGAAGAGACAAAAGGACGAATTGATCTTAAAGACACTCCGTTACCAGATCCAGATGGCACGTTGTATGTTGTTGGGTCCTGCTTAAAATTGGAGAATGGTGATGTGACTGCTGCTTATGCAGTAACGACTTTGAGTACGATTGTGGAGACTGCAAGAGTAAGTCAGAATTCTGCCCAAGCTGCAGAATTGATCGCACTAACGAGAGCTTGTGTTTTAGCTAAGGGAAAGAGAGTGAATGTGTTCACAGATCGTCAGTACGCGTTCGGCGTGGCCCATAGTTTTGGCCGTTTGTGGAAAGAAAGAGGTTTCATTACGTCCCATGGGACTAAGATTCAACATGGTCAGCTAGTTAATGACTTGTTGGAATCTCTAACCTTGCCGACTGAAGTTGCGATTGTGAAATGTAGTGCTCATAAAGCAATCACAGATGATGTTGGTCGTGGGAATGCCTTTGCTGATGAGACCGCTAAACAGACAGCTAGGAATATGATGAGTAGAATGTATGTTGCAACGTCTGCAAGATGGATTTCTGAGTCTGGAATGTGTGAGGACACAGTGGAAAGTGTGAAAGAAATTCAGAAAGAGGCGACTGAGGAGGAAAAGCTTGCATGGAAAGAGAATACGGGTAAATTGGACTCGAGTGGGTGTTGGATTGATTTGTCAGAACAACAGCGTTGGATGTTGCCTGATGCGCATGTGCTTGCAGTAGTAACGATGGCGCATGGAGCAGCGCACATCAGTTCTAAAGGGATTTGTAAGATGTTGGCTCCAGTCTGGAAGAATGATGGGATTAGCAAGTGTGCAGAGAGAGTGGTGAGAAATTGCATGGTATGCCTGATGCATAATCCTGGCAAGGGAATCCCCACACCCGCTGGTCATTTCGCTCCTCCTTCTTGCCCCTTTGAAGTGATTCAGCTAGACTTCATTCACATGGATCGTTGCAATAATCTAAAGTACGTCCTAGTGGTAGTCTGTGCTTTTTCCAGATGGATCGAAGCATATCCACTGAAGGACAATACTGCCTTGTCCACTGCCAAAATCCTTCTCAAAGAATACTTCCCCAGATTTGGAATGCCACGGATTGTATGGTCAGATAATGGAAGTGAGTTCGTAGGGAAAGTTATGCAGAGTGTGTGTGCCGGCTTGGGGATAAAACAGAAGTTCCACAGTGCGAATCATCCCCAGTCTGCTGGTTTAGTTGAGGGTTACAATGGCACCCTCAAACTAAAACTTGCTAAGATACAAGCATCCACGGGTTTGTCCTGGCCAGATGCACTACCTTTGGCTCTGTTATCCACAAGAGCGACCGTGCATTCTAGAGTAGGGCTTAGTCCGTATGAAATTGTTTTTGGTCGTCCTGCAAATGTTTGGGGGGTACCTAGACCTAAGGAGTTTAAACAGCTGGAATACCCAATGTTAATTGATTACCTTTTCGACTTGACTGCTAAATTGAGTCTTATTCACCAACAGGTTTTCGATGCATTGCCAAAGCCACCGGAGAGTCCAGGTCATCAGCTGAAACCAGGTGACCAAGTGGTCATACGAAATTTTGGACAGACGAGAAATCTCCAACCCAGATTCGTCGGACCATTCCAAGTGTTGTTGGCAACGAGAACTGCTATTCGTGTGGCTGGTCGAAAGAACTGGATCCATGCAACGCACGCCAAGCGTGTGCCCCTGCCGCTTCCTTATGATAACTGGGTGAAGAAAGGAATCGGTGCCTCTGAAACTGAACAAGTCCCCAGGTTCATCCCTTTCAGCGATGCAGAACTGATCACTGATTCACCGAACTCTGACTCCCCTTCTGAAACTGCTCCTTTGAACTCCGAACATTTGTCCTCTGCATCAAAAGAACATTTGCCATCTGCGAACTTGAACATTGCAACCCCTGCTGAAAATACACTGTTTCCAGATCAAACAGCTCCTGCAAAATTGAGATACAATTTACGATCTCGCAATATGGACAAATAAAGCAGGAAACTGCCTATTTTACACATTTAAATTTCGATACATTGCCTCCAGCCAGGAAGTTTGCTAATACTTTGTATTGTTATGTTGTTTTAATTTGCCTTGCCGTCTGGGTAGCCGCAGGGTCGTGGCTGTGTGCCTAGTTGAATCTGCGGGGGTCAGACACAAGGTCGATCTTTCTGTTAGTTCTGGGAACTCCCAGGGCTGATAGAGGCATTTTCATCTACGTACACATCATCAGTGGTCGCGAGCGGATTGTAGAAGATGGAGCTTCCTGAGCTGCAACGAGAGAATGTAATTTATGTTCGCAGAAATAGACTTTACAAGATTCTTCATAGCAAATGCTTTCTGATGCAATGTGCAATTACGTTTTTGATTGTTTTAATAACGTTGGTGGGTGGAATCGTCTTTGGTGTGCATCTAATTTTTACACCGGTAACAACTACAGTACCTCCCCTTGATCCTGTTTCTCCTACTGTTGCTTCTATGCATTCTTTTCACTCGTTTCCTGAACATGAACAAGCTCGACGCTCAGAATTCATTAATAACACTTTTGTACAGCTCTTGCATCAACACCAACTGGTAGTTAACACGACAGACTGCTGGGTGTGTGGCCTGATACCCCACACTATGGATAAAGGCATTCCCTATCTAGTCTTGCCTTTTAGCTATAATGGATCATTGCAGGCCTTTCAGACCATTTTTGCCTATGCCCTTGAGACCTATCCTCCGCGTCCACCACGTTCCACTAAATACAACTCTGCCAATAAAGCTTTAGTCCAGGGAATTATTGACATGATTAAAGACGTCAATAATACTCCATCTTACCCTAGAGATGAATTACGGGTATATTTGAGTTGGAATTCTACAGAGTATCGCCTTAGTTTGGGAGAAAGCAAGCGTAAGAGCTCCACTCCAGTCTGGGTCGTGCCTCACCGAGGTCAAGTCTGTTTGCAAGGAAATGGGAGAAATCCGAGAGCTCAGCTAAGGAAGAGTGAGTGCGTTGAGACTTACGTGTTTCCGTCTAAGTCTTCCCCTGCCTTTCTTACTGCTAGGGGTACCTACTTCATCTGTCAAGACAGAGCGTATACATGGTTGCCTGCTGACTTTTCAGGCTCATGTTATATTGCTCGACTGTTGCCTCCAAGGTACACTGCTTCTTCAGATTATCACAAGACCAGAGTAGCAAGAGGTGTTTTCAGCAAGGAAGATACCGCTGGTCAGGAAGCTGGAGACTTCTTCAAAGGTTTCCTTCCGTTCTGGGGGCCTATGGCCAATAGTAGAAATCTACGTCAGCTAACACGGGTAGTTGAATCTACTATTACAGAAACTGCTGGTGCCCTTAGTAACTTAACAGCTGAGCTTCAGGCGGATCGTCTCATGACGTTGCAGAACCGTATGGTTCTAGACGTAATACTTGCAGATCGAGGTGGGGTATGCAGAATGATCCAATCGAGCTGCTGTGTTTTTATTCCCAATAATGCTCCGACTGTCTATGAGGCGATCTCTAAGCTACACAAGATTTCCGAGTCTATTCACGTAGACAAGGGAAACTGGTCCTTAATGGAGTGGCTTTGGACTCTTATCGGCGTGGGGATGGAAGGTTCTGATGGTCATTGGTATCATCCTAGTATTCCTGTTCTCGTGCTGCCTTATTATCCAATGTGGTCCCGCTTTGTGTAGTCTCTGTGCTGCAACCTGTTTCAGAAAACCACCTGCGTTTGGAGAAAAGGTGCGGGAAAGGATGATGATGCAACAACATGTCACTGACCTGATGAGCATAGAGATAGACTCTGACATAGACTGAGTAATTGCCTATGTAAGGGCAAAAGGAGGGTCTGAGGTTCCGTGACGATTTGAACCCGTGTTTTCAATATTGTCGTAAATACATAATTTTGGTATCAGTGAACCGCAAATGATCCATTTAGCATATCCTGGTGTTTTCGCTATGCTACGAGCAAGAGCACTCCTGCTATGAACACATTACTGATTCACCCATGGCATCCATCTTAGATTACGGCAGCCATTTTGTATTCTTGCCCTCACATAGTCAATGGACACACAGTGACCTCTTTCACTTAAGGACACGTAAGCTTTAGCCGGCGATTCACCTTGCTAGTGACACGTGCACCTTAGGACAGAACATGCCATGGCTGCATGACTCGACAGAAGCTGCCTCCTCTGCCTGAGGCCAGTCCTGCTATACTGGTTCTCGTGTTCGTTGGCCTGATCATGATTAGGCGGCCGAAGCTGGTAGCCTTGCCCATTTACGACCCACAAACATCTCTTATCCTGCTTTTCTACCTTCTGCACCTGGCTCTGCTCCTTTCCTTCTGGGCCTTTATTAGGGGGAGGTAACGAAATTTACGATGAGGCGGTCCGGCTCTTGAATGAAAAGTTGACATGGGATTATGATGGAACAGTGAGAACCCCTCGTTCGTAATGTTTTGACATCAGATATTGTTGACGATTCCTGTGCAACGCCAAATATTTATTGTTTAGGACACAAAGGTTTAGAAATGTACTAGCATGTAAAGAATTTGCCCCAAGCCTAAAATTTAGTATTTAAGGAGCAACCCACTATGTACAAATCGAACAGGCTCCTAGATACTGCCCGTGTGTAGTTTCTGTGACTTCTGTGTCCCTGCAGTAATAAACCTTTGGTCTTTGACGCCACCATCGAGAAGCCTGTGTTTCTGTTTATTTGTGCACCGAGACAGGTAGAACTCCGGGGTCTTCGGGTGTTATCCCTGACACCTCTGGACGGAACCAAAAAGTCCAGAACTCCACCCTCAACAAGCACTTCAGCACACAACTAAACCCAGACTAGGAGGGGCTTAAATTATACCTGGCTCGCCAGATGGCAAGCAAATCTGCAGATGCTTTCCACGCACATCTGAGCAAGCTGGCAAGCACCTGCACATGGATCAATCAGGCAGACAAATTCAGGGCACAGATAATCCAAGGCTTCGAGCCTCATCTCTGCGCAGGCTGATTCTGCCTAGACAGGCATCTCCCGCGATGAACTCTTAATGCTCGACAGGTCCCATGAACTGGCAGACGCCAACACCATAGAAGGGGCACGGATGCAGATAAGAAGCAAGCAGATGGGATTGACAAGAAGGAAAACCAATGCTACCCAAAGGGTTGAGCCAAATTATTGTTATCATCCACAGTGGCTCTCTGACAACAGACAACTAAAGATCAAAGCTGTGACTACACCAGGGTAATAGACACAGCCACAACCATTGGATACAATGAGCGTCAATGTACTGATAGCTTTAAAGCTTTCTTTTGGCTTCAACACGGTCAGTTAATTTTATAAATAAAAAAATGCAAGAGCCGAAAGTTTTTCTTATGAGTCCACTTCTGGCGTTGATGAATGCCATGAACTGCGGAATGCCAAAGTTACCGGGTCTCCGGCTCCTGTCTCTTTTTCCACCACTTTGCACTTCCTGACTCGTTGTCTCACTCCTGAAGGGTCTTTTTTATTCTTGCTTTCTCACTTTTATGCACAGCAAGAAGGAACAAGCATTTGCAATGCAATAGGTCTCGCATCTACGCGAGTTTGAGCTATTGGCATTGTAAATGACAATGCCTTTTATTTATGGTTAAAACACGAAAAAAAAATAAAAGGCATTGTCATTTACAATGCCAAGAGCTCAAACTCGCGTAAATGCGAGGCCTATTGGATTGCAAATGCTTGTTCTCTTCATGTATCTTTCTTTGTCACAGGTAATTCTTTATCGATACAGCGGTTGTATCACTGATGTTGTATGCTCAATAAACAAGCATTTACAATGCAATGGTTTCGCCTTTTGAAAAGTTTGAGCTATTGGCATTGTAAATGACAATTTTATTTATGTGTTGGTTTTGAAAATAAATCAGTAAATGGCACTGTCATTTACAATGCCAATAGCTTAATCTCTCGCAAATGCGAGACCTATAGCATTTGCAATGCAATAGGTCGCGTATTTACGCGAGTTTGAGTTAATGATATTGCAGATAATAAATGCGTTTTATTTATGTTTCAAAAACAACAAGCATTTGCAATGCAATAGGTCTTGCATTAGGAAAGTTTGAGCTATTGGTATAGTAAATGACACTTTTTTTGTTTATGTGTTGGTTTTGAAAATAGCGAAATAAATAGCTTTGTCACTTACAATGCCAATAGTTTGAACTTTGGCAAATGTGACACCTATAGCATTTGTAATGCATCTGTGTTGTATTTACGTGACTTAGATGTATTGATATCACAAATAACAATGGCTTTTACAGTTTCTCTTCAGTCTGGGACTTTCACCTGACAACCAAATGCATCATGGGCGATGTAACCTTTCTTTCTATTTGATAATTAAAGTAATCAAACTTGATATCAATGGCCTTTGGGTGAAAATTCCAGCACATGAAACTGTCAGAGGCCACTGAGTGAGGTGACCGTCTTAACAAACACACAAAATGTATGCAACCGAAACCCCCTCTACAGAAAACCCTCACGTTGTGGAGTGCGAGAAGCCCATGTTTGATCTGGCAGCACTCAAGTTTCCCAGACCCATTCCTCTGTTGAAGGCTACATGACCCAGAATTCAACTTTAAAAAATGGGTTTGGTAGTGCTGTTTTATACTAGGGCTACAAGACTCAGAAGGCAAAAAAAATAATCACAGATACCATGTAAAATTGGGAACTCTTATTTTGTTGTTATTTAGCCGTTTTATTCTGGTACGTGTAGCCCCGTGTTTATCGTGAACAAATTAAACTACGAGGATCTGAATGGAGAGCAAAACAGGAATGGGCTTGAAATTAAACATTTCGAGTTGTGTTTCACAACACATCGCCTGTTCCATTTAAGGGTACTGATAGACCTCTCTTGTAGCCAACACATGCAACTGTGCATCCACTTTCCCGACACCAACCCTGCGACGCCCACAGCTTTCTGAAAGGCGAAGAGTGAGCATGCCCCTCGTTTGATCCCAAACACGCCCCCCTCACGTCGTGCAGCTGTGCTGTCACTTAAACAACTTCTAGTGTCTGGACCCAACCAAGGAGCCGTGTCACTGAGGAGAAACAACAACACGCCTTTCTCCCTCGGTACATTTGCAAGTCAAGTAGATAGATTAACGTCAACAGGTCCCGGGAATTGACGTGTCATAAAACTCTGCCCAGGAGGCTCGATCGCCTCATGCTTAGCCAGCAAGAACGGCTCGTCTAATCGAAAGCATTAAACAGTTGGTTTGGGGGGGGGGGGGAATTAAGCGTGCAGGAGGCATCGTGTGGATCAATGCCCAGGAATCCCAACTAGAGGCTCCCAATCCAGAAGCGGCTTCCACAGCCTGCAGGAATGCACGGGCGCACATTGTCGCAGTATCCCTCATTCTTAGGGTCTGCCCCTCCTTAAGCAACCACGAGTACACTTTGGCTCTCAACTCTCTGTTTTGGGGGGAGAGATGGCAAATGCTGATGTAGGACTGCGAAGCCTCTAAGCAGCTGTCAAGGGGCCAAGAAAGGGATGGTTGTGAGCTCAAAACAACAACTGCACCAGAAGTTATGGAGCCGCTGCAAATCGCGCACACAATCAGAGATACACACGAAGCATGCACAACACCAGAAGGAAAACTTGTCCTCTGCTTACCTTTCTTCCTGACGGGCATGTTTGCAGATCCCACAGGTCCGAATAGGAGTACAGAGGCACTTAATGAAAAAATGTCTGTAATAATATCCGGAGGGTTGACAGAGGCTCTCTATAATGGACGTGGCCAGCAGTATAAAAAATGCAACGTTGCTTATTTTTGGGGAAACTGATTTTTATACGTAACACATACACATATAATGAGCGACCATAACAGACACATAATAGGGTGTAAGGTTGCAAATGCCGAGGACCGCAATACCAAGTGTGCAGAACGACTGCCGATATTATATACACTGTTGCGGGACAGTTCAGTTTCGAAAACGAGGCCTGACATGCAAAAGGGATTTCCAGCCGGGAGAAAGAAGAGGCGTTACACGCACTGAAGGGGCGGAGAAACAACGGAGCGGGCTGCGGAGTCTGGTCTGACACGTAGGGACAGGACGAGAGGAGCCAGTGAGGGGGGGCGCCGGGGCACATTGACGGTGCCCGCCCCCCCAGTGATGGAAGCCCTGCTTGTGCCCGGTGAGCGGGGTTGGGAGTGTGTGTGTGCGGATTTGTAAGAGGGGGGAGGGGAGGTGCGCACGCTTGTATGTGCCTGCGTGTGTTGTGCCTGTCTGCGTGTATGTGTGTGTGGGGGCGGCAGCGTGTGTATGTGTGCGCGTGCGTGCGTGCATGCAGAGGGGTGGGGGATGGCTGTGTCTGTGCTGTTAATGCGTGCGAGGGAAGCGAGTTAGTCTGCGCAAGC
The DNA here is from genome assembly GCF_964263255.1 of Lissotriton vulgaris. Classification (NCBI taxonomy): domain Eukaryota; kingdom Metazoa; phylum Chordata; class Amphibia; order Caudata; family Salamandridae; genus Lissotriton; species Lissotriton vulgaris. The sequence continues at coordinate 769,257 of NW_028250273.1, read as the reverse complement.
GCGGCTCACACGTGCGCTCTCGAGGTGAAATCTGACAATGTGAAAGCGCGCGTCTGATTGCTGTCCACATTCCTAAATACGGGCCACAATAGGTCTGAAGCAGACACCTTCAATGCTCACGCATTGAGGGTAGGTCTGCTCGACCTAAAAACATAAATAAAACGTCTCTCACACTGCTGTCTCTCTCACACCATGCTCTCCCTAGAAGACTCACACTGCTGCCTCTCACACACCATGCTCTCCCTAGAAGACTCACACTGCTGCCTCTCACACACCACGCTCTCCCACACACCATGCTCTCCCTAGAAGACTCACACTGCTGCCTCTCACACACCATGCTCTCCCACACACCATGCTCTCCCTAGAAGACTCACACTGCTTTCTGCTGGATAGTGCGAGTTGATAGCCTGTAGCTATAGGAACTGGTTACTTCTAGATAGGGAGCAGATGTAGCGATCTGATAGGTCTGCTTGCGCAGTTAATTGTTGGCTACAGAAAACTGTAAGGAGGGGGGGTGGAGATGGTATGGCCAGAGTGTATAATCATGGCACTTAAAGTACTGGACAAACTGTGATTGAGTTAGTGTCGACGGGAAGCATGAATCGAGCAGAGCAATTATTTTTGTGCAGAGCGGGACATCACGCAACCCACCCCTGCAAACGACACCATGCACAATTAAGCTATTTTACGTTTTGGCTACAAAAAAGAGGGCCCGGCCATCTACATGTTAACAGCTGTTTTGTATGCAATAGGAGCATGTAGAAAACACTTAGTTTATTTTGTTAGTCTCCTGAAAAAATGCCTTGTATCCCAAAGACATGATCACCAGTGTCACAATTTTGAGAAAGGCATAACCTTATACAGACATAACCAACAAACTTATAAAACATCATTATCAGCAACAAAACACCAACTATCCTTACACTTCTTTACGTACCATAATACAAAAAGAACGATAGGATCTTGTAAACCAGGGAGACGAGGTGGAAAACCCGATTTGTACTGGGAGGCCAAACTAGCTGCAGAAAACCCAACATACGGCTATACATCACGTAATACAGATATTCTAAATCTAACAGGCATATTTCGAAACAAATACCATTTTAATGCAGATGACTACTACTTATATCTGGAAGGAAATACGAAGTAGCACAGGCCTGTACAGTTTAATCGGATGCCTTTCAGTTTGGAGCACGCTCATTGTACAAATCTGGACCGTTAACCTGTCCCTATTTGGCGAAGCAAAATGAATTCAGCAGGTGGTCTAGCCCTGGCCTGGGGTTCGGTTATGGGTTGGGACATAGGCCATGTCGGGTTCTATAGAAACCGTTAGTCCTTACCTAAGTGAGGAACAGGAGGCCCCAAGGGCTTCAATGAGCAGTCTTCTCTTGTGCTCCATTATAAGAGCCATGTATTTGGTATGATACAACTATCCAGATGGTCGTGGTTGCACGCATAGATTGAATGAACGTGCCGAGTAGCCAATAAGAAAGATTATCACTGTCGTCGGTGTCCGGGGACTCACACTTGTTCGTGTGAATGTAGGTCACGATAGGTACCTGTAATCAAAAAGGGTCCACCTCAAAAGGGGGTTAGTGTGTATCCTGTTGACTTTGGAATGCACACATTTGGTTAAAATACCCCTCACACACCAAAAGGGCCCTTGGTGTCATGCTTCATCATCGGGGTCTTCCCGCCCGGCTGCCGGACGGGGCAGTGCTGCGACAAGCGACTACGCTGGAGCACCTTTTTAAATTGTGGGTGCTATGTGAGTGAATGGAGTGAGTGTCCGTGGGGTCAGGGGTGATAGACAAGTGATGTTAAAAAATACCTGGCCTAGTGATACAAAAACTATTTAATAAACACTTGCTGCTATTATTAAACAAGCATTGGAAATGCAATAGGTCTCGCAGCATTAAAGTTAGTGCTTTTAGAATTGTTTATGGGTTTTTTTTGTAAATCTTTAGCATTTTTGTTTCCTGTAGCCAATGCTAAAGAATTACAAATAAAAAAAGCCATAAACATTTCTAAAAGCTCTAACTCAAATGCTCCGAGACCTATTGCACTGTGTGAGGGTGAGGGGTTGAGGGTGAGTGAGGGTGAGGGTGGGTGAGGGTGGGTGAGGGTGAGTGAGGGTGAGTGAGGGTGAGGGGTTGAGGGTGAGTGAGAGTGAGGGTGAGTGAGGGTGAGTGAGGGTGAGGGTGAGTGAGGATGAGTGAGGGTGAGGGGTTGATGTTGAGGGTGAGGGGTTGAGGGTGAGTGAGGGGTTGAGGGTGAGTGAGGGTGAGGGTGAGTTAGGGTGAGGGGTTGAGGGTGAGTTAGGGTGAGGGGTTGAGGGTGAGTGAGGGTGAGGGTGAGGGGTTGAGGGTGAGTGAGGAAGAGTGAGGGTGAGTGAGGGGTTGAGGGTGAGGGGTTGAGGGTGAGTGAGGGTGAGGGTGAGTGATTCCGATGGGGCTGATAACTGAAGTTTTACCAGCCACGAATCACAACAACTCTTGTACTTGAGGCAGTGGTGTTTTGACGACAAGGGTCAAGCAACTAACTTGGCTCTTCCCCCCCTAAGAAGTCACAATGAAGGGCTTCCGGGATCTTCCCTAAATGGATTGAGGTCCAATCTGGAATCAGTATCATACAACACAATACGATATGGTAAATCTAGCATTGGAATCGGATTACAATCTCAATCAGCAAAACTGCATTCAAGTGCACCTGGTGGTAACATGCAATTCTGAGAATTTAAGCGGCAGACCAGATTTTTGTGCCCGGTTTTACATTAACCTAGAGTAGAGGAATTCAATGTTATTGAGATTTGTACCCAATATATAGCTCTATAATCATTTTTCTTAACTCAGTGTGCTTCTTTATGTGGGTATTAGCAATATCACAAGACATGATTTAGTGCTTGCAACCGAGAATTCATTTTTTTGTGTGCCGTTGACTCTTTCAGACAATTTACTTCAGCGACTCTGCAGGGAGTTTGCAGATGTTGACTTTGATTAGCTTCCTATGTCACAGGTTGAGGTGAAATTAAGGATATTTATTTCAGTAGCCTGGTCCAATTTATGGGACTACTGCAAAACTGGCACATGTGGAGCTGTAAGCAAAGGGGTTAGAAAATGGTGCAAAACAATTTACAAAAAATAGCCTGTCTTCTATCACCGATGCGTGTCAAGTCTAGAGCCACTCAACATGTATACTGTATTATTTCAGTATAGTTGATAAAGGCCTTGCAGTATGTTGCATGCAGTTTTGGAACAGTAAAGTAAACCGTAAACCGGCTGTTCCAAATTTAAGACTGTCTATTTTATCTCTGTGAAAGTTTTATGCCCTTTTCTAGATTTCTGATACAATTTTCAGATCATGTATTGCATCTTGGTGCTTTTATTTCATGCTATTGTAGTTTAACCTCGCCACAACAAAAATTACAGGCACCCAAACGCCTCTCCACTTGACTTAAGAAGACTCAAATTATTTGAAAATACTTTGGTTTAATGAAACGATGGTTAACGCCATACAGAAACCAGCGTGTCTGCTATCGGCTGCTCTTTACAAAGGCAAAGAGAATCTTACAATTATCAGGGGACGAAGGGTACCAGGCTTTGTTTCATTTTGCCTGCGTACTAATTATCACGAAAGCCCACAAGGGTCTGACAAGCCGTGCATTCGGCAGGCCCTATTAAAACGCAAAAAAGTAAGAAGGTAAGACATTCCAGTCAGTGCAAGTTGTAACTAATAGTAAATAGTAAAAAAATATAATAATAAAAATAATCAGCAAGACTTCATTCATTCGCGTAAATAAGGCTACATCAAAAGCTCGTTGCAGCCCCAATAAATAAATAAATACCTTTGGATAATGCCACTAGCCAGGGTTTATGCACAGCCCTGCTCCTCTTTGTGCATAAGGAAGAGGAAAGTGCAGGCGTTTGTGTGTGCAGCAAAAGACAACAAAGGAAAGACACAGAGTAAACAAAATGTGCAAAACATACAAACCATTCACACAAGCCCTTACTTGTGAGGCAATGCTTCATCATGCAGACAACGAACAATATATAGGTACAGCTACAAAAGAAAATGTAAATGAATATTAAGAGGAAAGCGCCCAAGTCACTTCTAAATATAGAACGCGGCGCGGGCATAGCCCGGATGCACGGATCTGAGCTCCGGAAGCGGCGCTTCACGTTCAGGAAGCAGTCTTCACATATTGGGTTCCAGAAAAAAGGGGCTCTGGCTGAAGACATCACAGCGCTGTGTATATTATATTGTAGTGCATAACACATGACCTCACAATAAAGAGATAACTTGTATTTCCACTGCTGAATAATGCAACACGTCATGAAAATAACTTCTTGCGGTGTCCAGCCTCTCATCGCGAGCCAGGCGCTGCTTATTGACAATCTGTCCGGCAGACTCCGAAAAGAGGGGATTGCGCCGCTGTCCTCTCACCTGCGATACTGGCTTTTCTAGCCAATAGCAAAGAGTGTGCTTGGTTTGACAGGGCATAGAACAGAGTTCTAAAGACTTCATATGGCCGACCTGTGTAACTCATCCGAATCTAGCATGCATAATGGGTGAAGCAAAAATAAGTAACCGCATGCAAGAAAAATAAGCATTTGGCAGGGGAGGGGGCGGAGCGGGGAGAGGGAACAGATGGAGCAAAGGCTGATAAGGGGAGGGGGGAGGAGAAATGCGACACGGCGGGCAGGGGAGGGGGCGGAGCGGGGAGAGGGAACAGACGGAGGGAAGGCAGATAAGGGGAGGGGGAGGAGAAATGCGACACGGCGGGCAGGGGAGGGGGCGGAGCGGGGGCCTAGTGCGGCTGAGGGAACTGATGTGCACGCGCTTTTAAGCTCAATGCGCATGCGCATTGAGCTTAAAAGTCACGGGCACTGCAAGGAATCGCCACGATTCCTTGCAAGTTGGATAAAGAGTGGTTGAGCCCCCATAGTCTCGCTTGCTCGATGCGCATGCGCATCGACAGGCGAGACCTAAAAAGGTGGTGTCGGAAAGGGTAAGCGGATTTATGGGCTTACTTTCCTGTGTGGGTCGACATGTTTCGGGGCGACATGCCCCTTCGTCAGGACCGGGGTAAGATATCCCCCTGTCACTCACTAGTGTGTCGCCACTATGGGTCTAAAACTACAGCCACTTGTGATTCACAAAATGTGGTATACTATCTCAAATGTCCATGTGGACTGATATATGTGGGCAAAACCATCAGGAAAAGTAAGATTTGTGTATCGGAGCACAAGAGTAATATTAGAACGAACAATATTCGATCTACTGTTGCCACACACTTTAATGAAAGACACCACAACATAAGCCAATTGAAATTCGCTATACTTGAAACCATCACGAAAATTCCAGGTAAAGACATAAACAGGACCCTACTACAGAGAGAAAGTCATTGGATATATTTTCTCAACTCGATGAAACCGAACGGACTCAATGACAGATTGGAATTCGTGTGCTATCTCTAAGCTTTTAATAATGACACTGTTCCAATTTCATATTCTATATGTATCTGATGAATGCAATTTTATTTCATTTCATTTTGTTTCTTGTCATTTCATCTTTGTTTATTGTTTAGACATATCCTAGAATGCTAAGAATTATAGATTACTTTAAATCCTGGATATTTAGACCATTCACCGCTCTAAGAGCATGTTTTTATTCACTCATGGATCACCATTTATCATACCCCTATCACCTCTGTTCTCTTCACCATTCCAAGATGACGCCCATACTAACCCTTGGGTAATCACTAGTCCTATTTCGATCTCCAAACATTATAAGCGGAGTGAAAGCCGGTTCGTCTTTGACTCCGGCTTGACCGCGCAGGAGAGCTAAATACTAAACAGTTCACCATATGACGGCAGGTAAGACGCACTTCGCTCTTACATTGGATTAATGATCGAGCTAACCGTGTTAGAAAATGTTCTTCTCGTATATACTTGCATGTTCTCTTTTTTCAGCACGAATATCGGTTAACAATGCATGCGCCGCTTTTACGGCACTATAGCCACCTTTAATCTGCACATACACCTTGGAAGTATCTACTCACCACCCAGAGAAACTATCTTGATTTTATTTTTTCACATTCAGCCACGCAACATGAACACCACATGTTTACTTACAATTACCGAGTCTTTTCACTATCCCACCATCACTTAGTATAGCAGTGAATTAACCTCACCATTTTCACCGATATTCTCTATAGCCAGATTATTAAGTCACTTTTTAACATTGAATACCTACGTGCTTGTAGGATGTTATCCTCAATATGAGTTCATTGATTTTTTGTTTAGATATTCCCCTGATGAAGTGCACCTACTGCACGAAATGCATTGGGAACGCCTTTTGAAAAAGAAAGTTGAAAGAAGTGTAAAGTTCAACTAACCATAAAGTAAATGGGAAATATAAGAAGTTATACAAGAAGTTAATAAATACAATTTTCTTCTGAATAAACGAATATATGCAATCTAAAGAAAGATTCTCATTGGATTATTTCACTTAAGATTCAAACGCTATATAGTGGACTGAGAGCTGTGCCTAGAGGGTCATCCCCTAACCAGAGGATGCTTTAATCATTTATGTTCTGCTTTATGCCTGCAGCCTGCGCTCGACGTGAAAATAGGCAAATACGTTGCACGAGTTAGAATTATTCACACGTTAGCTTTGATCGTTTAGTGTGCTGGCAGAGAGCTAGAAAGTGCCGTACTCAGACCGGAACGTTAGCCTCGATTCACATTTCAGTGAGTTATAGTAGACGCCGACCCCATCAAAACAAATGCGGTTTAGAAGGTAAAGGGAAAGCCTCCGTCCAGATGAAAAACAAGCATTGGCCATGCGGCCATAAAAGTAACTCGTGCCCGCGTCCGTGAAAGGGATCCCGTCGCGGGGACGCGTTGCGTTCTGTGGTGTGGGAGAAGCGGAGGGAGGAAAGGCAGATGGCGGTGCCGCAAAAGTGAAAGTAATCGCGGGTGTAAGGGTGCCTGTGAGATGGCACCTGTGCTCGTAAGCATGCGCCCGCACGTGTAACCGCTCACTGGAGGCCGGAGAAAGCCTTTGGTAGCACTTTAAAAAGCCAGTTACTAAATGTCTCGCAGAGCAGCACATGCGCTGGCTCAGGCAAGACCTAAAAAGGAAGAAAGTAGAGAAAGATAGAAATACATTTCTGTATTTACAGGATACACTTTCCAGACCAGAACACCGCATGGAGGCCTTGTGCATGATTGGAGAAAAGCACATTTTGTGAATGAGGTACGGGGCTCTGGCCTGCACTGGATTCTGTGAGTGGTGGTGCAGACTGGCACAATGCGTGGCCTGTGCCGGTTTACCAATCTGGGCTGTGTTGTTTGTAGATAAATTCCAGAATACGTTTAAAGCGGACACTTGAGTGATAGTTCATCATGAGGTCAGGAGGCTCAGGGTCTCTTTTCTCATGAGTGCCACAGGGTACGTGCTGCTATGACTACTGTTGGACCCGTCCTCGTGGCGTGGCCTCACTCCTCCCGCATTGCGGGTCCCGGACTACCTCGACCTCTGTTCCCTGGCCGAGAGCAGCACCATCCACCCTCCACGAGTGCCGCCCCTCCGGGCAGCCCCCAGCTCTCCCCCGTTTGAACTCGACAACCTCTCCTCAACACCCTCGGCTGGCCCGAACCCTATCCCGGACCACCGTCTCCGGCCAGACTCCATCTTGGACCCTCCACGACCAGGCCTCGTGGCCTCGGCCTGACCCCAGCCACAGACCCAGTGAAACTCCGACATCGAGGCACCACGATCCAACCAGGGGGTAAAGAGACCACTTGACGGATCAATGGAGGAAGGAGTTTCGATGGTCCCCCATCCGTCCCCCGACGCCTGGTTTCGATCGCCCCCAGCCTCCCTGGGCGCTGGTTCCACCCCCCTGCGGGGTGTCTGGACTCGCATATCCCGGACCCTCCGACCTCCAAGTGCGAGGGTCCGGACATCAAAGGACGCCAGACCTATAACTGGGGCAGCTCCGGAGCAGGTCGGCAGTTGTATCCTGGACGAACTCATCCGCGTGGAACCCGTACCACCTTGGAGTCCTGCTGGCGCTGCCGCGGCCCATCTTCGTGAAACCATCCTTGGAGTCCTGCTGGCGCTGCCGCGGCCCATCTTCGTGAAACCATCCTTGGAGTCCTGCTGGCGCTGCCGCGGCCCATCTTCATGAAACCATCCTTGGAGTCCTGCTGGTGCTGCCGCGGCCCATCTTCGTGAAACCATCCGTGGAGTGCTGCTGGCGCTGCCGCGGCCCATCTTCGTGAAACCATCTCTGGAGTCCTGCTGGCGCTGCCGCGGCCCCTACCCAAGAACCCCCCAGCTCGAGGATTGAGAGTTGAGCGCCGGGTATCCCTGTACCAGGCTGGTACCAAGACTGTCCCGCTACCCCCTTCCCACAGAGACTAGGTTTGAGAGGATCCCTGGATCCAGTTATTCCTGTATCGTTACGATAAACCTGCCTAAAGTACTGATAAAAACGTTAAGAACCTATCTTTGTGTGGTGTCCATCTGTAGGGAGGGTGATTGCTCGTCTGTACGATCCTAGGAGAGGAACCTCGCCAGGAGGCCTCTCACCCTTGCTCGGCCGACCCTAAGATTTCCTTTCTAACATTGGTGGCCAGCGGTGCGATCCGAGCCGACGCAGATCGTACAGAGAGTAACTCACCCCACTACGAACAAAAGCACACGGCAATCATGACAACTAAAGAAACCGGACCAACCGCAGAGTTCCAGATGGAACGACTGGAAGATTACAGTCACAAAGAATTGAAGCAATTCTGCAAAGACTTGGGTATCGCTACCACGGGACTAAGCACCAAAGACGATCTCAAGCAGGCCCTGCAGACCTGGGTGGAGACAGGAGCGTCGCCACCCCAAAACGAAGGCATCGCAATCACGGAGAACATCGCAACCCCAGAGGAGGAGAGAAACACGGGCCTCTCCCACGAGGATGCCCGAGAACGAGAAAGGAGCCGGCTCCACGAATTATAATAATGGCTAGACTCCGCTTAGAGGGGGAACTGCAACTGGCTGAAAAGAAGATAGCCCTTGAGCAACTACGATTACAGGGAGACCTGGAAGAAAAAAGAAGCCAGAGGGAGCTGGAGGAGAAGAAGCTCGCGTACGAGCGCGGTTTAAAAGAACTAGAGATTAAGGCGAAAAACGGGGACACCGGTGTCTCCGGGAGCCGGAGCACCCCTCCCTCTACGGACACCAAGGTCCACATCCCCAAAGATGTCGTCCGAGAGTACCATAAAAACAACGACATCCAGCAATGGTTTAAGGCCTACGAGGTAGCCATGACCTCCCACTGTGTACCGCAAAAAGACTGGGGTGCCAGGTTGTGGGGGAGATACGTCAACGAGGGGAGAGACGCCCTGCTACAGCTTCCCGACGCCGAGATGACCTCATACGAACATATGTAAGCCGCCCTCCTCACTCGCTATGGGCTCACCCCCGAGATGTACCGGCAGCGATTCCGAGATTTCAAGAGGATCCCCGATACCACCTGGGTAGAATATGTGAACTTCTACAGCAGAGACTTTGAGGGGTGGATCAAGGGCAGCCAGGTCACGACCTACGAACAGTTGTTCGATCTCATTGTATGGGAACACCTCTCCAACAACTGTTTCGTGAACTCAGGCAGCATCTCCTCGACAGCAAACTGACCGAGCCACGGAAACTCGCCATCGAAGTCGATCGATGGGAGAGCACCCGGGTCCCCCGGAACTGGGTGGGAGACCAAGGCCGAGCCCCCCAGGGGTCCCACCATCTGCGAGGCAGAGGAGGAGGAGGCCAGGGCCGGGGCCGGGACACCAACACTCCCCCTTCCCTGGCCGGGAGAGGAGCCCCCCCTGCACGGCCGGGATCCCGCTCGAACGTTATCTGCCACAAATGTCAGCGACCAGGTCATTACGCCAATGACCCCAACTGTCCCAGAAACCAGCCATCCAACCCCACAGGTCCGCAAAACCGTCAGATTGCCGCCGCCTCCCTGGGGAGGAGCAGGGCGAAGAAGAAGCCGAAGACTATGAACAATACCAGACCGAGTGGGAGCCCTGGGCGAAAGAGACATGGTCCCCAGGGCCCAAATCCCGGCCAACACTCAGAAGTACAGCCAATGGGTCACCATTAATGGACACCGGGCCGAAGCCCTCCGCGACACGGGAGCCAGCATGACGGCCGTCCGTTGCCACCTGGTGACCCCGGATCAAATCTTGCCCAATGTACTGTGCCCAGTACGGTCCGCGGATAACTCTGAGAGCCTGTGCCAGATGGCCCGCGTCCCCTTTGAATGGGGGGGGGGGGGGGGGAGTGTCGGGCATGCTGAAAGTGACCGTCCGAGACGATGCCCCCGTAGACTGCCTCCTCGGGAACGACCTCGAGAGCTCCCCCTGGGCTGACGTCGAGCGGAGGGAGCACCTGGGGATGCTTGGCCTCCCTGAATGGGTCGGTGCGACGATCCGATCCATGGCTGCCCGAGCCATCCCTTCCCCTGAAGAACCCGAGTGGCCCGAGCCTCCACCGCCCGTCATCACCGAAGACACCAACCCTGAACCCGGTCCACCGGGGCCCAACGATGAAGAAGTTGTCCCGCTCCGCGAGCTCCCGGAACTGGCGCAGTGGCGCCAAGAAGGTGGCCCCACTCAAGAACAGTTCCGCCAAGAGCAAAAAACGTGTCCCTCCCTCGAGGGGCTCCGACAGCAAGCCATAGCCCAGAGCACAGGGGATGCCTCGGGGGCCCACTGGATCTACTGGGACAACGGGCAGCTCTACAGCGAGCAAAAGATTGCCGAACTGGGAGCCGGCCGGGTGCTGGTAGTCCCCCTCCGATTCAGAGACTTCCTCCTGAACCTGGCCCATGATGTGCTGCTCGCCGGGCACCTGGGGCAGGACAAAACTTACAGCCGCCGGTGACCCACTTCTACTGGCCCAAGATGAGGAACGATGCGATCAACCACTGCCGAGCTTGCCCCACCTGCCAAGCCAGCGGGAAGAGCAGCAGAAAACTAAAAGTCCCCCTGCAACCTTTCCCAGTCATAAACACTCCCTCCGAGCGGGTAGGGATTGACATCGTGGGGCCCCTGGAACCCCGGACATCACAAGGTCACCGGTTCATACTCGTCCTGGTGGACCATGCCACCCGCTATCCCGAAGCCATACCTCTCCGGACCGTGACAGCGCCCGTGGTGGGCCGGGCCCTGATGGGGATCTTCTCCCGGGTGGGCTTCCCCCGAGAAGTCGTCAGTGATCAGGGCACGAACTTCATCTCCCGATACATGAAGTCCCTAAGGCAACAGTGCGGGGTCACGTACAAATTTACGACCCCCTATCACCCTCAAGGGAACGGACTGGTGGAACGCTTCAATCGCACCCTCAAGGGTATGATCATGGGCCTGGAGGAGCCCTTACGACGCCAATGGGACGTGTTGCTGCCCTGCCTCCTCTTCGCCTATCGGGAGGTCCCCCAGAAGTCCCTGGGATTCAGCCCCTTCGAACTATTGTACGGGCACCCTGTCCGAGGTCCCCTAAGCTTGGTCAAAGAAGGATGGGAGGTGACCGCCCAAAATGCTCCTCCTGATGTGTACCGGTACCTCCTGACCCTCCGGAACCAGACTCGGCGGTTCCGGGAACTTGCCAAGGCCAACCTTGAAGCCAGTCAAGAAGACATGAAACGTTGGTATGATCAAAACGCCTCGTCCATTGAGTTCGAGCCGGGACAACAGGTCTGGGTCATGTCCCCGGTCGAACCATGCGCCGTCCATGACAAATGGACCGGGCCCTTCAAGGTGGTGGAACGCAAGAGCCCTGTCACCTACCTGGTGGATATGGAGTCTCCCAGGAACCCCCTCCGGGTCCTTCATGCCAACCGACTCAAGCCTCACTTTGTCCGCTCAGAACTTAGCCTCCTGATGGCTACCGACAGTGGGGCTGAAGAGGGCTCCGAGCCCCTACCAGACCTCCTGAATGCCCTTGAAAAAGACGGCTCCGTGGAAGGAGTCAACCTCTCTTCCACCCTGACCCCAGCACAACGCCAAGATTGCCAAGAACTATTAAGACAATTTGCCGATCTATTCTCTCTCACCCCCGGGGTCACCCCATGGTGCCTCCACGATGTCGACACCGGGGATAGCCCGCCTATACGGCACCGGGCCTACCGAGTTCCCGATCGGGTACGAGCCTGCATCCAGTCCAAAATGCTGGCTCTTGGGGTGGTCGAGCCCTCCGACAGCCCTTGGGCCAGCCCTGTTGTCCTGGTCCCCAAGGCCGCCGCCCCTGGCGTCGCCCCCGAACTCAGGTTTTGTGTGGACTACCGGAGTCTGAACGCCGTCACCCGAACAGACGCTCACCCCATCCCCCGGGCTGATGAACTGATCGACCGCCTGGGGGCAGCCCGCTACCTGAGCACCTTCGACCTAACCGCGGGCTACTGGCAGATCAGACTCACTCCGGGCGCCCAAGAGCAATCCGCTTTCTCTACCCCCGATGGCCACTACCACTTCAGGGTAATGCCCTTCGGGATGAAAAACGCCCCCGCCACGTTCCAGAGACTGGTGAATAAGGTGCTGGCGGGGCTCGAGGAGTTCAGCGCCGCCTACCTGGACGATATTGCGGTGTACAGCCTCCACTGGGCTAAACATCTCCGGGAGGTCTTGGCCGCCCTCCGACGGGCAGGACTAACAATAAAAGCCAGCAAGTGCCAGATCGGCCAAAGTTCCGTGACCTACCTGGGGCACCAAGTGGGAAGTGGCCAGGTGGCCCCCCTCCAACCCAAGATTGACGCCATCATGGCCTGGGAGCCCCTGGTCACCCAAACAGAGGTCCGAGCCTTCCTAGGGCTCACTGGATATTACCGGCGCTTGATAAAAGACTATGGCAGTATTGTGGGCCCCCTCACGGAACTCACTTCCAAAAAACAACCACCGAAGGTCCACTGGACACCCGAGTGTCAGACCGCCTTTGAGACCCTCAAGACAGCAATGTGCACCGCCCCGTGCTCCAAGCCCCCGATTACAGCCGGGAATTCATAGTACAAACAGATGCCTCAGATCACGGCGTCGGAGCAGTTCTCTCCCAAATCAACACCGAGGGAATTGACCAGCCAGTGGCCTTCATTAGCCGATGCCTGCTGGCCCGAGAACAGTGCTGGAGCCCCATTGAGCGGGAGGCCTTGGCCGTGGTGTGGGCCCTCAAGAAGCTCCGGCCCTATCTCTTCGGCACCCACTTCCTGGTACAAACTGACCACCGACCTCTGCGGTGGCTGATGCAGATGCGAGGGGAGAATCCGAAGCTGTTGCGTTGGTCCATCTCCCTGCAGGGGATGGGCTTCACTGTGGAGCATCGCCCAGGCAACGACCACGCCAACGCAGACGGCCTGTACCGCTTCTTCCGCCTCAGCGAGGAGAATACCCAAGAAGATGGGTGACTCTCCCTGCCTTCAGCTGGGGTGGACGTGTGTTGGGCCCGGCCTCGTGGCGTGGCCCCACTCCTCCTGCATGGCGGGTCCCGGACTACCTCGACCTCTGTTCCCCGGCCGAGAGCAGCACCATCCACCCTCCACGAGTGCCGCCCCTCAGCTCTCCCCCGTTGGAACTCGACAACCTCTCCTCAACACCCTCGGCTGGCCCGAACTCTATCCCGGACCACCGTCTCCGGCCAAACTCCATCTTGGACCCTCCACGACCAGGCCTCGTGGCCTCGGCCCGACCCCAGCCACAGACCCAGCGAAGCCCCGACATCGAGGCACCACGATGCAACCAGGGGTTAAAGAGACCACTTGACGGATCAATGGAGGAAGGAGTTTCGATGGTCTCCCATCCGTCCCCCGACGCCTGGTTTCGATCGCCCCCAGCCTCCCTGGGCGCTGGCTCCACCCCCCTGCTGGGTGTCTGGACTCGCACATCCCAGACCCTCCGACCTCCAAGTGCGAGGGTCCGGACATCAAAGGACGCCAGACCTATAACTGGGGCAGCTCCGGAGCAGGTCGGCAGTTGTATCCTGGAGTCGAGAGACACCGAGATGAACTCATCCGCGTGGAAACCGTACCACCTTGGAGTCCTGCTGGCGCTGCCGCAGCCCATCTTCGTGAAACCATCCTTGGAGTCCTGCTGGCGCTGCCGCGGCCCATCTTCGTGAAACCATCCTTGGAGTGCTGCTGGCGCTGCTGCAGCCCATCTTCGTGAAACCATCCTTGGAGTCCTGCTGGCGCTGCCGCGGCCCATCTTCGTGAAACCATCCTTGGAGTCCTGCTGGCGCTGCCACGGCCCATCTTCGTGAAACAATCTCTGGAGCCCTGCTGGCGCTGCCGCGGCCCCTACCCAAGAACCCCCCAGCTCGAGGATTGAGAGCTGAGCGCCGGGTATCCCTGTACCAGGCTGGTACCAAGACTGTCCCGCTACCCCCTTCCCACAGAGACTAAGTTTGAGAGGATCCCTGGATCCAGTTATTCCTGTATCCTTACGATAAACCTGCCTAAAGTACTGATAAAAACGTTAAGAACCTATCTTTGTGTGGTGTCCATCTGTAGGGGGGGGTGATTGCTCGTCTGTACGATCCTAGGAGAGGAACCTCGCCAGGAGGCCTATCACCCTTGCGCTGGAGGGTGCTAGAGGATTAAGAATAGTATATTTACTATTCCAACACCTTCCCTAGTGTCCACGGGGACTGGTGTTAGAATAGTAAATTATACTATTCTCAATCCGCGCCCCCAACGCAAGTCGTGGTAACGACTTGCGTTGTAAGGGAAGCGTTGTTAAAGCACGCGTTGTGACGGTACGCGTTGTATCGTCATACATCCGCTCTTGTACCATGACCCTGCCTGATATTGACTTGTTCTTTGGATTGATATTACCCCCTGATATGTGGAGAATTGTTCGTAAAGTTGATGAATTTTGGGGCATTACGAAAAGAGTTAGAACAAATGGACGAAGAAAGGGAACCCGCGCAGAAACTGTATCGGTCACGAGGAGGAAGTGAGTGGGACGAGCTCCCGGTCAAGGGATCACTTTCGGTGTAAATTCTGATCGGAGCGACCCCACTGAAACCCCCCCCCGAAGCCCTCCCTTCGCTTTCAACCACTCCAACTCGGCGGCCCCCGGGATCCAGAGGAGCCGTCTGCGGGGTCAGCTTGCCCGACCAGAGGGACCAGACTCCTGCGCTCCTAGGACCTTCGCCCACACTCGGTTACTGCCCCGCACCAGCTTCGCCATGCGCCCCCACCCGTGGGATCACCCCGCTAGCAGTGGGTGGTCCCCCTTCACTTACCGGGGAGACTGGTTCAGCAAAGTGTCCCGCCGGGCTGGAGAGCCAGGGACAGCGGAGACGGTGCTGAGCAGTGCACGGGAGTGCATGTTGGCGACGGCAACCAGGGGGTGCCTGTTCCCGACGTTCTACAGGGGATTGGGCGTCGACGAGAGGCCGCGGGCATCGCATTGGTCCCGGCGCTCTTCAACCGCCAGGGCTGCCTGTCCCCAAGATGGCCGACGGCCCACAAAGCGAAAGGACCTAATTAGCTTCAAGTGAGGCTAATCTGGAGAAAAAGGCCCCCGAACTGCCAGACCGAAGACGCAACCAGTGGACCCAAGCATCGTTCCACAGGGCCGCCTTCCCCCGCCCTCCACGCAAGTACCTTCACTTTCTCTCATTAAGGCCTGCCTGTCCTTAATATGGCCGGCACTCGGGACAGCATATGTACAGGGAAATCGGACTTGCTCTGCCCGATTTAAGTTTACTCGTGACTTTCAATGAGCAGGGTACTCAGACTTGCTCTGCCCGTTATAAGACTACGTGAGCTGCCTGTTTCAAGACTGCAGCTCTGGCGAGCTAAGATCATGCTGGCCAGCTAATGAACAGGGAAACCTGTTTTACTATGACCGATTTCAGATACGAATGTCCCAAACTCCATGTATCCATTTCTCCTAGCTCCGGGACATCGGGAGACCCTAAATAAAAGCACCTCTCACCCTAAATTGCAGAAGATTACCCTCCTCTAGTTAACGCTGACCACCTAGAGCCTATCTCACCTCACACTTGAGGGGCGGCAACTCTGACCGCTACTGACTAAGCCGACCAACACTACATCCATCCGGCTTCACTCTCCTAGGGCCACCTGTCCCTTACCTAACTCGTCGCCACGCCCGATATCCGCTAGCTACAGTCAGCCCGCCCGTACCGCTTTTGGCCGCCACAAGTGTGGCAGGGTATGCTCAGACGTGAGTCCCTTGCTCACTTTGCCACTGGATTCAAGCAAGCCGGGCTGAAGACGGCTGGAATGCCAGAAACCGGTCCTCTGAAGCTTGTTTCCGGTCCAGGGAAGACATGGCTTGGCGGTTCGGGCTGGACTGTTCCCATGAGGCACAGGGTCAGGCTGATTTGCATATAGCCATGTCTGAACTGGGGTGGCAGAGTGGGCTAAAGAACGGTGATGATTAAACCCAGATCTTTTGACTGGGTGTGAGTGTTTGATTGATTCAGATGCTCCGTCCATCACCACCCCCTTTTGTACCGCAGCCTGCCCCGCGGCAGGCTGGCCACCGGTCTCTCTAGTGTTGACCTGATTAGACCCTAAGTGTCCATCCTAGGAGCCCGGTGCTACTTACCCCTTACACTGGATAGCCCTCCCCCACGCGAACAAGCGACCCCACCCCACGCGAACATCCTCGGTGCACTACTCCCCAGAGCATACTGCGTCGTAGGGTGGGCACCCCTTACCTTCCACCATGATTCAATCAACCCAGCCCCCCTCTATCTTACTCCCCCCTCCTTCCTTACCCCAGAGGTCTTGCCTTCCCCTAGTCCAGCTGAAATGCCCCCAGCCGCCCAATTGGACACACATCTCTGCCCCTCTCTTAACCACCTATCTCCGCGAGGGCAGAACACCTTCGCTATAACATTCCCCCGCAGCCTCTCCTTCAAAGCCAAAAAACGTTTTAAACAGAATTTAACCAGGCAACACCCTGAAACACGAGTTGTTGACACTTACCACTACACAGCCAGATGACAGAGGAAAAAGGACTTCATTTTCCATTCCAACAGACCAGATGTATGGGTCACCATCTTTAACTCACTCCTCCCAGTCTCCAAAACCACCATCACTGAACACAACCGCAAACTAACAATCGCCCCTCTGAACCACCAGTCCCTGACCGGAGACATCTCCATCTCCATTTTTGCGAATGGCACCATTCTAATTCAGGTGAAAGGCGATAATCTAGAGTACCTTGACTCTCTCTTGCCACACTCAAGATGGCAACTGTTCACTTCACATACAAACCGACCCCCTCCCCTCCTAGCGGCTCCTTACAAACTCCGAGTCCTCGGAGCATATCTTCGCCACCCCAGCGTCTCCTCCCTACTTTGCTTAATCAAACCGCCAATCATACGCCACCTCCAGCCCTAGCTCCCCCTATAGCCCAACCCCTGTCCTCCACCCATCACACCCAACCACCCAGTACCCAGCTCCCCTCTCATCCCCAATGGACTCCCAACCCCCCTCTTCCTAGCGCCGAAGCACCCCTAGCTCTCAGTGTCCCGCCCTTAGTGATCCATCTCAGCATATCCACTCTGCCAACCCTGTGTCCTCACCCGCCCAGAGCCCCCTATCTCACTACCCCGTCCTCCACCCATAGCCCCCAAACTTCCAGTAGTCAGCCCCCCTCACTTCCCCAAAGGAACCCCAACCCCCAGCTCCCGTAGCACCACTAGCTCTCAGCCTCCCCCTTATCATTCCCAGACTCCCCCAACAACTCTGTTTCTCAGTAGTCCCCCTCGCAAACCCCCACCTCACAAGATCTCTCTGTCCCCGCAAATGAAGAAAACTTTCACCCCCAATTGAACAACAACCCCCCTCACTCTCTAGCCCTCCCACAATCGATCTATAGACCTGACAACTCCGAGGCACAACCCCACAATCCGCTAACCCACGCTCCTCTAGTTCTCACCGCCCCCCTCATGGATGATAACTTTCACCCCCGAAGGAACCGCAACCCCCCTCCCTCGCTAGACTTCCCACAACCAAACTCCAAACTGGATCCAGGTCCCCCCTCTTATGAACCTCCCCAGTAGGAACTCGCCCCAAAGCCCCCCACATCCAGGGCTTTGCTCCACCCACCGGCCTCCCCCTCTCCCCCGCACCCGAGCCGACGCAACACCTCGACCTTAAAAAAGCACAGATCGCTACCCTGATCCTTGGCCTGCAGGAAACCTTATCCACCCTAGGGAATCTCCAGCTGCCCTCCCCTCCTTCCGCACCACCCCACATCCCTCCGCCTCTCTTTAGGAATGACTATCCGCTCTCCATCCGGTCCATCCCCCCACAGGTTCCCTGCCTCTTCTCACTAAAGTCTCGATTGAGTCGCGAGCAGCCAATCCCAGAAGAACGATAACCCCCCTCTCCACCCAGGAAGTGAGCGCACTTGTCGCATCTTACGAACCCCCTCGAACAAGCCAGCCCAGGCCCCACTCCTGAACTCTACTCTCACCTCCTCGATCCAAGTCATCACTGGAGTGGGTAGGGACCCGCCCTCCCGTAGAGCCACCAGACCCCCTATGTATCTATCCTCCATACCCAGAGCCAAGCCTGACAGTGGGAAATTAAAAGAAGACCCCCCCCCCATTAACTGCATGCTTATCTACAGCCAGTCCGCAGTCAAACATGCAACGGAAATAGCTGACTCCATCCTATCTCATGACCTGGATGTAGCCTTCGTCATGAAACGTCGCTAAACACCCTATCCCTCCCCATTCTGGACATGCTGGTTCTGCCCGGTTTCTCAATTATCCGCAAAGACATGCCCATACACAAAGGTGGCGGCATAGCAATTATCCACAAAAGTGACCTCTCCATCTCTGAAATCCCCTCCTGCCTGTACAATTCCTTCGAATGCCTGTCGGTCAACATCAAATTTCTCACCCATAGTTCACGTCAATGCCATCTCCTTTACCATCCTCCAGGCAACTCCAATGAATTTAGAGCTGAGCTGTCGGATCTGATCACTCAATCCACACTCAACAGCGACCACCGCTTAATTCTGGGTGACCTCAACCTAAGATGGAACGAAACCAATAACCCGCTCATTCAATCTCTCACTCTTCTGCAAGACAATGATATGATCCAACACTGCTCAGAGGAAACGCATTACAGAGGAGCGACCCTGGATGCAATCATTGCGAACAAAAATTCAGTCTCGATTGATCACATCATCCCGGTAGACTGGTCAGACCACCACATCATTCTCTTTCATATCAACCAGTCGGCCCTTTCCCTCCCACCCACTCAAGCTTCCCCTAAGTGGGTCAGGAACACATCCAGAGTCCCCCGAGACAAGCTAGAAGAAGGACTCAGCTCACGCCTCCCGAACACGACGGAGTCCCTCTCAACCTCGGAACTCACCTCGCTCTATCATTCCAATCTGGAGCTCACCCTGGATCAACTGGCACCTCTGAAACTAAAAAAACCCAGAAACATTCCCTCGAGGTTGTGGTTCTCTACTGACATTAATGAGGAAAGAAGACACCTCAGATCCCTGGAAAGAATTTGGAGGAACAACCCCACCTCCATCCATCGGGATCAACTCAAGGCAGCACGCATGACCTACTACATTATTATCAAGAGCAAAAAGTCATCCTTCTTCCGTTCTGCGTTAGACAATGCCAAAAACCGCCCCAAAGAACTCTTCAACATCATTAAGAACCAAACCTCCATTCCAGAGGCAGCCAACCTGGCTGCGTCCAAAACCCATTGCGACAACTTAGCCAGCTTTTTCAATGAAAAAAATCGCCAAAATTGATCATTCATTCAGCTCGAAGCCTTCCTCCTGCTCAGAAACCCGGAGCCCTGCAACTAACCACAACCCTCCAGTAACCTCGTCCATCCGCTGGTCATCCTTCTGGCCTGTCCAGGATGAAATGATAAGCAATCTTATCTCCTCCGCTAAACCCTCATCTCACTCCCTCGAGACTGACCAAAGAGCTGAAGCTCACTCTAGCTCCAACGTGGGGCAAGATCATCAACAGCTCCTTGAGCGAGGCCTCCATTCCTGACTGCCTTAAACTAGGACAAGTTACACCACTTCTAAAAAAACCTGGCCTTGACCCCATGGACATGAGCAACTTCAGACCGGTCTCGAACCTTCTGCTCCTAGCCAAAATCCTGGAAAGATGTGTGCTCGCACAATTAGCCCAACATCTAGAGAACACTAATCTACTCGACCCTCATCAATCAGGGTTCAGAAAGGGCTGCAGCACTGAAACCGCAATCCTAAATGTCCTAGATGATCTGCACATGTCACTCGACTCCAACCAATGTAGCCTCCTCATCCTCCTTGACTTATCGTCTGCGTTCGACACAGTGGATCATACCCTGCTTTTCAATGTCATCCAGGAGAGAGCGGGCATTGAAAAGACGGTCTTGAAATGATTCTCCTCTTTCCTCAACAACCGCACTCAAAAAATAAAGATCAACAGCTTCGAATCGGACCCCCTCCCCATCAGCAGAGGAGTTCCTCCGCGCAACTCTTCAACATCTACATGGAACCACTCACCTCACTTCTAAGGAACTCCAAGATCCCCTTCCACCTCTATGCGGATGACACACAACTCTATCTGGAAACCACATTGATCGCAGACATTCACAGACTAAATGTTACACTCATGGAGGTCCAACATTGGCTCTCAGCCAACCACCTCAAACTTAATGAAGAGAAAACGGAAGTACTCCTCATTTCAAATAAAGAGGAAAACCCCCAAATAGTGGAATGGCTCAAAGCCTTAAATGCCCTCAATGTCTCTCTAGCGCCAACGACTCCGCAAAATCCCTAGGGATCACTCTCGATCCCAAACTGGACATGAAAAAACACATCTCAAAAACTGCCAGAAGCGCGTTCCTGAACTTGAAACTCCTCCACAAAATCAAACCCTTCCTCCCCCCTAAAGACCTGAAACAGGCCACTCAGACAGTGGTGCTCTCCAGAATTGACTATGGCATCGCAGTGCTGACTGGAACAGCCAAATCGCACCTGGGACCTCTCACCTCCACCCTCAACGCAGCAGCAAGAATGGTCACAGGAACAAAGAAATATGAGCACATCTCTCCGGCACTCAAGGAACTGAAGTGGCTCCCGATTGACCAACGAGCCAGCTTCCGCACAGCTTGCCTCACACATAAAGCCCTGCATACAGGCAAACCAGAATACTTGGCCACCAAACTCAAAAAGGCCGGTCAATCCAGGAACCTCAGAAGCTCCAACACACTCCTTCTCATCCCTCTGAAATCACAGAAACACAAAACCACAAATAAATCCTTTGCGGGTAATGCCCCCAGGATCTGGAACTCCATTCCCCCTCCATATCAGAACGATCGCCTCCTTCCCGCAATTCAAGTCACTACTCAAAGCCCTCTTCCTTGAGCGCTCCGGTTAGTAATGAGAACCCCACGCCTGACTGTGAAAGACCGCTTTTTCTTTGAACCCAGTGCCGGATGATTCGCTCCTGATCTCCGTCCCATATTTCGCTCAAGATGTTGATGTACTTTATTTTCCTGCTTATGCTACTGATCTTGTTTTGGGTCTTGTTTTGTGTCCTCATTTTCCTTGGTTGCAGAGTTGTATTTGCTGTGAAGCACTCTGATACCCTCGGGTCCAGCCAGTGCTATACAAAACTTCAATAAATAAATAAATAAATAAGCTACATTAGTTAAATTAAAAACGATTATTCCCCCTAAAAAGATAGACTGGACAGTATTAGCGTTGTGTAAGCAAAAGGCAGATGAATCAGTTTCGGATTTCTTTACACGCTTTGAGGAAGCATTCAGCGATTTAAGTGGCCAGTCATTAACAGATGACACGGGCAGGTATCTGTTCGTCGATAGATATGTCCCCAATTTGTTGCCAGGAATAGCTAGTCGCCTAAAGGCCAATGAGAGTTCATGGACTACCCCTTCTCTGGTTTCTCTTTTGACTATGGCTCAGTATTATAAACGTCAGGAATTAGAAGCAAAGGGAAGTGAGGATAAGAAGAATAAAGAGTTGAAAACGAAGGTTATGTTAGCTCAGGTTTTATGGTCAGCCTTCTAGAGGTAGTGATAGAGGTGGACGTGGGCCTTATGGTCCGTCTTTTCCTTCTTATACTTGTTCGAATTTGTCTGTCGACCAGTGTGCGTACTGCAGGAAATTTGGACATTGGGCTTCTGATTGTCATGCATTGCGTGCTCAGCAGTATCCAAGTGGACGGGGACAAATAAGAAATCGTTCAGGATATTCAGGGCCTAGAGGAAGCACGGATGATCGTGCTAGGTTTGATACTAATGCACGTGGAAGGATGGGGTTAATGCTTTTGATAGACGGAACCAATATCAAATGCCCGATTATTTGCCATCTGATTTGAAAGATTCTGCTTATGCATAGAACTGCCTAGGATGGGGTAAGGAATCAATTGAAGTTCCAGTAGATCAGAAGGGTCCCTATGTTACAGCACATGTTTTGGGTTCTACTGATCAGTTTCTGGTTGATACAGGAGCTAGTCGTAGCGCCTTATCAAAGCAATTGGTTCCAAGGGCTCCCCTGTCTGGCTTAACCATTACATCGATAGGTTTCGATGGAACACCTTCCCTTAGGCCACTGTCACAACCACTTGCATTTCATGTTGACAAATTTACTGCTCCTTGTCCGTTTTTGCTTTCTCCGAACACACCAGACAATATTGTGGGTCTTGATATGCTCAAGTATTTCAGGGCTACGATACTATGTTCTCCTGAAGGTGTACGTGTTATTTTGAATGATAACTACCCCGTGATTGAGAGATCTTGTCTTGTTAAAGAGGATATTGCATTAGCTTCACTCCCTAGTAATTTGTGGGCTACTTCAGACACCGATGTAGGGCAAATGGTTATTCCACCAGTACATGTTAGTGTCAAGGAGGGCGCTTCATTGCCACATCTGCCTCAATACAAAATTTCTCCGGAAGGCGAAGAAGCACTTATACGCATTGTCCATGATTTGATTAAAGTGGGGGTTGTGGAGAAAGTCCCTTACAATGTTTGCAACAGTCCTATTCTTCCCATTTTGAAAAAAAATACTGACACTAGGATTTATAGATTCATCATTGATTTACAAGAAGTTAACAAGATTGTAGTACCACAATACCCAGTGGTTTCTGACATAACAATACTTCTTACTTTGGTTCCTCTGACTGCAACTACATTTTCTGTGATTGACCTGAAGAATGCTTTCTTTTCGATTCCTATTCATCCTGATAGCCGATATTTGTTTGGTTTCACTTTGAATATTTGATCGTACAGATTTTGTAGAGTTCCTCAAGGGTATACTGAGAGTCCTAGTATTTACAGCCAAGCATTGAAAAGACAGCCTGATTCTTTTGCTTTGCCTGAAGGAGAGGCTCTCATACAATATGTCGATGACATCTTGTTGGCAGCCGATACGCCTGAACAGTGTGAAAAATGTACTTTGTCTTCGCTTTCTTTTCTTGCTACACACCATCACAAAGTGTCACGGAAGAAATTACAGTATTGTAGACCGAAGGTTACCTACTTAGGTCACCTTCTGTCTAAGGAGGGCCGTGCACTTACATCAGACTGCATTCAAGCATTTTAGATAGACCAGTGCCTTTTACTCAGAAAGATGTCCGTGCATTCATTGGTCTGACTTCCTGTTGTAGGCAATGGATATTAGGTTTATCACACATTGTTAAACCCTTGTTGGTGCTTCTGATCAAAGACACTCCAGTGCCCCTTCCATGGACAACTGAATGTCAGAATGCTTTTCATCAGTAACGTCAAGCTCTTTGTTCCGCATCAGTGTTGGGCACTTCAGATTATACGAAGGCTTTTACACTCTGTACACGAGAAAGATGGATGTGCATTGTCAGTTTTAGTACAGACACACGGTGACAAGCAGCGTCCCTGTGCGTATTTTTCAGCTGCTTGTGCATTGCCTGGGTGTTTCCATTCAGTTGCAACAGCAACTGTGTCCATACGTCAGAGTGAAGGGATAGTATTGTCACATAAATTGTTGGTGCTAGTACCCCATGCGGTCGATGCCCTTTTGAATCAGACCAAAACGCAACACTTAACTAGTGCCCGCTTGACAGGCTACGAATTGACACTGTTGACACCTCACATTACACTAAAGAAATGTGCGACGTTAAACCCAGCCACTCTGTTGCCATATCCTGTGACTCAGTCTCAGTCAAAGGACCCTCATGATTGTATGTTCTTTACTGAGGAACAGACAAAGGGTTGCGTCGATTTGCAAGATACGCCCCTTTCAGATGTAGATGGGGAACTGTGGGTTGATGGGAACTGTTTGAAGTTACCAGATGGCACGACCTCAGCTGCATATGCAATTACGACACTTCAGACGGTAGTGGAGACAGCTCATATACCACAGAAGTCAGCTCAAGCAGCTGAGCTAATAGCCCTGACACGAGAGTGTGAACTTAGCACTGACTTGCGTGTGAAAATCTATACAGATAGCCGCTATGCTTTTGGAGTGGCCCATGATTTTGGCCTGCTTTGGAAGGAAAGAGGCTTTCTTACATCCCATGGGATGCAGATAATGCACGGAGAACTAGTGCATAATCTTCTGACTGCACTGACATATCCGAAGAAAATAGCAGTTGTTAAGTGTAGTGCACACAATAAAGTGACTGACAAGACAGGGCAAGGCAATGCCTTTGCAGATTTTTTGTTGCTATGGTGGCTATAGCAGCGATAACCTGGTTTGTTGAGAAAGTGGCTCCTGCTCGACAGCTTTTGATCGCCTCTACTCCAGTACCAGTTGAGCATCATTATTTTACGCTTCCCTACCATTAGCAGAAGCATCGAAAATCTTACCTGACCAACACGTTTATTCAGATGCTGCATCACACTCACTATGCCACGAATACTACCGACTGTTGGGTGTGTGGGATGATACCTGCTCACCAAAAGAAGGGAGGAACACCTTTTATTCCTCTTCCCTTTTCCCACAATGGTTCTTGTCAAGCCTGGTTTGCGCCCCTTTGCTTCTGAAAGGGCCAACATTACAGAGATGACAGCAGGACAGATTCATTACCACCTCAATAAAGTGTGTTATCCTGATGAAAATGGTTACCCACAAGCTAAAGGGACTACATGGGAATGGGAAGAGTATCGACCTGAGAATATTTCTACTCCCCATGTTTTCATGAACACAAGGACTATAAAGAACAATGGACCTTTTGTGATTTCTGTGACCAGAGCTAAATCAGATTCATGTATAAGCAGTGTTGGGAGAATCCCAGTGGGAAGGAGAGAGTGTACTGTAATTCTGACAATTGAGGGTGTCAACAACAGTAGTTTTACATCTTCACATAATACATATTTTGTATGCGGCAACAAGGGATATTATCAGCTCCCAATTGGGTGGTCGGGAGTATGTTATGTATCTTTTCTGTTGCCCCCTGCGCTTTTGGCACCTGCATCGTATCACCGTGATTTCAAACTATACAATGATATCTCCAAAAACAGAAATAAGAGGACAATAATTATGGATGAAGTGGACCAGATTGACACCACTTTGCAACAATATGTTGATTTCAATTTGGGCTTATTTTTCTTTGTGGGTGCTGCATTAAACAGCAGAAAGATAAGATGATTGACTAGAGTTGTGGAAGCTGTTTACAATCAGACAGCTATGGCACTTGGGAACATTACAGAAAAGCTGCAAATTGTGAGGATTGTAGCACCCCAAAATCGCATGATTCTAGATATGATTTTGGCTGATCGAGGTGGTGCATGTCGCATCATTGGCAGCAGCTGTTGTGTTTTCATTCCAGATCACTCTCCTTCAGTGTTTGACGCAATCTCTAAATTGCATAAGATTGCTGCAGAAATCCATCCAGAGACCGGTACATGGACTTTTTCAAGCTGGATGTGGACACTACTTATTACCTTGGGCTGGAAGCTATTGACCATCCTATGTATAATACTGGTGATAATATTTACATGCTGTGTAGTATACAATGGGGTCCAATGCTTTGCTCCGTTTGCATTACTGCTTGTACATCTGCTAAGAGAAATGTTGCAGAAATAAAAGCCAAACAAATGCTGAATAAAGAGATCACCGAAATAAAGCTAATAGATTTGCAGGATGCATATTTAGATTACCCCAGATAAACGAATCTTGTCTGCCGTGTGCTACCACGTGCTCACCATGTACTCTGTCCTACCTTTCTGTTGTCTGCTCTTGTATTCTGCCTAGAGACAGGTTATATTTAGCCTCTTCCACTTTGCACATGCTCAGTTGAGCTTGCAGCTGTCCATGCAGCTGTCTCCAGTATGTAACTGTCAGGATGTGTTTGCCAAAAACAGCCACTTCTAGCTCCTCCCACTTGTTGATTGTGCATTCTCTAAATGACCTTATATGTACCTCAAACCTGTATTTTGTACTTGTGCCCCCTTCTTTTGGGCCCCTGTGTGGGTATACAAGGACCATGCTCCTTCTGTTCAGTGTGCTACTTCATACACTACCGAAGGGTGTTGTGTGAATGTAGTTCCACTTCATTAGGTTAGTAAAAGCTTTGTTTTATATTACAGTTTCCGTGCCAGCTTCTATTCTATTGGGCTGCGGACTTGTGCAGAGAAGGGTGAACCCCTAGCACTGGTAGTCCTGGCTGAGGCTCACCACAACACCTAGGGTAGCGCTATACTTGTTCCAACACATATATCTTTTAGAGATTTTCTCAAAGGGTCAGTGTTTCTTAAAATGAACTGGTTCCATGGTCACTCTTGTAATATTGACCACAGAACACCACAAAATTCAACAAAACACTACATAATTAAACTCCACAACATCAAATTAAATTCCACATAATCAGACTCCATTACTCACAATCCCACTCCACATAATTCCAGTACACACAAAATCACATAATTACGATCCACATAATTCCACTGCACACCATGTCACGTAATTCTACCACACTGTTTCACTACACACAATTCCACAACTAACCATTCCAATCCAACCCACATAATTCCATTCCACAACTCATACATCCACTCCATAACACATGGATAAAAGGCATTGTTATTCACAATGTAAATAGCTCAAACTCTCGCAAATGCGAGACCTATTGACATTGCCAATGCTTGATATAATTGTCTTGGGCGTTGCCTGACCCAGAGGGTCGGGAGTGCTCTTTGGCACATGAAGATTATGAACTCTTCTTACTATGGAAATATTCTTATTTTATTTCCTAGTTTAACTGCGAAATGTTGTTTTTCTGTACGGCTTATATAGCTGAAACAACAAAGGATATTGACTTCACGAATAACATTTCTTTTGCCTTCAGCGGCTAAGACGTTTGTGTTTCCGTAGGACTGTGTGTAGGTAGGGTCGGGTCCAGCCTGGTGCACCCACTTGCTTTTCCGAGTAGCCCTGCTATGATTGTACCCTGTGAAGGGCTTTAAGTGGGATGAAAAAACCGAGGGGTCTCTCAAGGGGGAGTGATCAATGTAATAAAGGGGTGGCTTAAAAACAGTACATTAAAAATCTGTGTTTAGCATAGTGTGCCGCCCGACTTGTATTTTGCATTTTCTGTCATTGCATCCAGATATGATACTACAAGTAACATCATACCTACAAGTCATGTCTTTGGGCTTTGCCAATGGTTGTTAGTTGCATAAGATAAATAAGCAGCAGCTATGGCTTATATAGAATATTGAAAAAGCTTCCAATTAAAGCCCTGGTGACACCAAGACAACTTTGCTGCTCCTGAGTCTCAAAAAGAGAAGGAAAATCCAGAGAGAAAATGACTCTTTAAAGGACTTCCCTTCCCCTACAACGCTCACCTGGGATGACGTCATGCCGTAACTTTTCCACTTGTGAGTAGTGGGAGCAGGGTACATCAATGTGCTGCTGTCTCGAAAAGGGTTTCTATCGGGCTCTGTTTTGCATCCCGGCACTGTTTTCCGGACTGCAATGACCGCAAACTGCTATCACTGCAGTCCGGAATAAATGGACCGCCTGTGCCAGGGCTCAAAACAGAGCCCCTTAGAGACCCGTCTAGAGGCCCCCTTAAAATACTGCCGGTGTTCAGCACTGGTGAGACCTGGCCCACTTAAAGCCCCAGCCCTGGGGTTGGTTTTTCATGGGTCACTTAAACTTGCCATCAGCCTCTTTACATTGTCCCGAATGTAGGTATACGCTTTGCCCACAAGCGGTCAGCAAACGCTGTATTTTGCGTCATGTCACTAAACAGGGCCACCCCAGGATTATTTTAGGCTCGGATCGTGTAGGCAAAAGATGGCGCCTTGGAGGAGCTTTAGGCAGCTGTTTAAACTGTTCCAGAAGTCTTCTCAGCGCAGGTATCGGGCCACACCACACAATTCCACAACTAACCATTCCAATCCGACCCACATAATTCCATTCCACACCACATACAACCACTCCATAACACATGGATAAAAGGCATTAACATTTGGCCCCATGTGGTGTAGTGGTTACACAGACAAGTCGTGAGGGTAATTGGACCATACATCATAATAAGTAAGGCTTCCAGTTTTCAGGTTTTACTGATTTTTACAGATAAATACAGACAGAAAATAATGTGTTTCCTTCCTGCCTGTATTTATTTATAAAAGCAGAAAAAAACTGAAACTGTGCTTCTTGTTAGTGGCTCTCTGTGCTGTACTTGAAGGAGCTGAACAGATAGACGAAATATGTTAAAACACATTTGGTTATAGTCTTAATATTGACCTGTGGCTATAGTATTTTGTTATATTTGGCTGCCTTATTTGCTAAAATGTGACAGGAAAGAACGTAGGAGTGTGTTTTTTCGTTAAATAAATTATGAAATATACCATTACACTGCTCTATTTATTCTCCAAAAACAAAATAAATATGTATAAATACCAATTTATTTATTTTATTTATTTAACTAGCAGCCCGTCCCGACCTTGTCTGGGAGCAATCAGGCTTCCCCGACCCCCGCCCGCCCTGACATTATGCAGCAGCCCGGCCCCCCACCCGCCCCTACATTGTCAAGCAGCCCGGGCCCCCGCCTGCCCCGACCCCTGCCTGCCCGGAGCCTTAACTCAGCCGCCGCTCCTCCCCCGCGCTCCTCATTTCACCGCACATTGTGCAGCAGCCCGGCCCCCCCGCCCGCCCCGACATTGTCAAGCAGCCCGGGCCCCAGCCCGTCCCGTCCCGTCCCCCGCCTGCTCCGACCCCCGTCTGCCCGGAGCCTTACCTCAACCGCTGCTCCTCCCCCGCTCTCCTCATTTCACTGCTCCGCCGGTCCTTGCCGCTTACCGCTCCTCCCGCCTTTCCACCGGTCCTCACCACCATTCCGCTGTTCGTCACAGCTCCTCCCCCGCACCATGTCCGCCGCTCCTCCTCCCGTTCCTGGACGCCGCTCCTCCCCGCGCTCCCGATGTCAGCACGCAGGTCGCGGCAGGCGCTACTTCGAAGGGACTACTTTTTTTTCAATGTTAATTTTTCAAATAAAGCATATTTTTATACTTTATATAGCATATGTCCATCTGCACACCCTGACGATTACAATGATGTATCGGGTGTGTGGATTGGCGCTGTGGTTCCCGAGTTTACCCGCCTCAAAGGTGCAAAGTTCTTCCTTTATAATAGTAGTATAGATAGATTTTGACATTTTTAAACGTGATAGCACTGTCTGTGCATTAGTTGTACCTCATTACTACCAATTTAACACCCAAATATAGCAATAAGTTATAGAAAGGTGACCAGTCAATGTTTTTGAAGGTCTTTCCACCGCGTGGCAACATGTCGCTGTGTTTTTTCTAACTTTTCAACTGAGCTAGAAACTTGTTAAACTCTGCAGATTATGAGGCAGATGATGGATGGATTATGCGGCAAATATACAATTATGCGAAAAGCCCTGCAGCCCCACAGTCGCATCACTCCAGTGGGCCTTCCTATAATTCATGAAAGGCAAAGGGGTGTAAGAAGGGGACTGCTCAGTGACAAAGATTCCCAGAGAGCGAGGCCACCTTGAATCTCCACACTGCTTTGCAGATTGCAACTACCTGCACTGTAGCATGCTTCTGATAAATGTGCATACACTACTGTGGGTGCTTGGAGATTAATGTTGTCTGCTTGTGTGAGAGAAAACAATTACATGCTTCCAGCGACGCATCCCTTTTACGGGTAAAAAGCAATTTACAGCGGTATCCAGCTGGCATGTCCTTTACCCTCCCTGTACATCCCAGCAGAGCCACAGAGGGATTATCTTGCTGCCACCTTTGGAGGGGGCTGGAAACGTGCGCCTTAAACGGCAGATGTGGGCATAGAGCGAGGAACGGGAGACCTTTTTTTTAGCTTTTACTTTATTTCACTTCTGAATTTAGACCCGGGCTCCGGACCGTCTGTCATCACATTCGCGCACAAATTCTCCTTTAATAATGCTAATGCAGAGATTTCTCCAATCAAAGCTCGGCCGCTCTGATACCTGACGCCAGCTTGCCTGCTAATGTAGCAAATCCAGAGAGATTGAGTCGGACGCTGAGAGTAGCCCTGTCGATCTTGCTCGTCTCCCCTCCCTCCCTCTCTCCCGGTCTCTATCTAGAGCAGTGGTTCCCAAACTTTTTTGACCCATGGCTCCCTTGACCAAATTGGCAGTTGGCCGTGGCTCCCCACCATTTATTTTACTGTTGGGTCAGGCAGCACACTATGCTAAGCACAGATTGTTAGCTTAAGTGTTTTAAGCCACGCCCTTTATTACATAGGCCACGCCCCTTTGAGACCCCCCAGTTTTTTTCATCCCACTTAAAGCCCTGCATTTACATAAAGAAGCAACAACATATCACCTGCCACCTTCTTTCTGCTCTTTATCCATCCTCTGATTGCATACTATCTCAAATACCTACTCCCACTATAGTCCTAAAGCCCAGCACGAAAATGTACCTCGATTTTATAGCTAGTTATTCTCTTCTTTTCCATTGAATAATCCTCTTCTTACAGTCCATCCTCTACATGCTTTAATACAGTAGCCTCCTGTCTGTAATGCCTGCCCTCATTACTCTCTACTTAGTTCAGCAACATAACCGTACCTCTCCTCACAAATCATAAACTTTACTTCCAAGTAACCATTCCTTGCATTCTAACGATATTTCACCTTCTCTACCCTATTTCACCTTCCAAGTTTGACTCAACGTTCATCACTAATCACTTCTCTTTGCCATCTAACATTACTCAAATTCCTCTAACCTATCTGCTCATCCATTGATTAGCTTACATGAACTATCTCTAATAATGCCGATTAAATGCTAATAACGTATTCTACCACAAGAAACGGGCAGAAACGCCTTTGAAAATTTCCTAAGAGCACAAATCTACCCCAATAACCAACAATTACTAATAACCACTAACATCAAGTAATGGTGTAGCGTGCTGCACGGTATAAATACCTCCAACGCCTCATCATGGGTAGTAAGCAATATGTAAATCCAATTACAGCACAGGTTTCCGGTGTTTGCACTATCAAGTGGGCTGGATATTTGGCACCTATCGGCTTGGGTGTCTGGCTATACTGCCTATGGGGGTTTGTGCGATGATAGGTAGTTGTCTAGGGACTCCCACATATTTGACTGAAAAATTACAGAAATAAAAAAAATAAAAAAATACATAACTAATTGTCATTGTCTGTACCCGTACCTTCTGACCAGTCTTCATATATGCACTTTGCACATCTTGGATTTCAAAACATAGAAACCAAAATATTTTGAAAGACGACGAAGTATGTTTTTAGTGCTGCACATGTGATAAACGTGGTTGAATTTTTACTCAAATACAGTGAAGAAACAAACTTAAGAGTTTAAATAATTTCTACAAACCCATGTGGCGTTTGCTTCTCATAGCTGTATTCATTCTGTGTAACATCTTCCACAACTGGAAACCGTATTTGCCACACAACCCGTCTCACGACGATCAAATGCAACCTTCTGTTAAGAAAACGGTGACTGCCAGAGCGGTTTGGTCTATTAACATGACCCGAGCACTTTAAGATCAAGTTGTGTAACAGAAGCACGTTATATCTTTATTAGCACTCAGACACATCGGAACCTCCCTGAATCCGATGGAAAGGTCCTAAATATGTGTCCACTTGCCTTACCTCACGACGGAGGATCGGCATACAACCCCTTGTTATGATTAGTCTGCTGCGATTGATTTACAGGGGGGTTCGTTTGGTTCAAAAGAAGAGTCTTAATATATAACAGGAGAATGCAGGACTTTACATAACCTGGGATTTGAAGGTTCAGCAGTTTCTCTGCTGACTGCAGCCGGTGACCAAAAGGATATGTTTAAAGCTAGAATGGGGTGGGTACAGCTACCCAGTCCGGTCGGGCGCCCTTAAAGAATGTGTGTAATGAGGGTGAGCTTATTGCAGCCTGTGATGCGATAGATTTCAAGAATGAAAACAGGAAGTGGAGAGAACACGCGCTGCGCCAATGTCTTAACCGTGCGTTTTGGAGGTGGCATTTCAAACACTCCCCACATCCTGCACAGCGGCGCGGCGCCCCTGGCATCTCATCACGGCGCACTGGGGTGCCGCGGCGCACACTTTGGGAACCACTGCTCTAGAGGGAAGTCATATCAGGGATCATTAGCTGCGAGCATCCCAGCTGGGATCAGGGCTGAGAGCAATGTGTGGGGAAGGGGAGGCGGCACTCGGGGATGGAGCGCGCGGCGAGGAGATGGACGCGCTCGCAGCTCAGGCAGACTACCAGGTTAATGAAAGCATGAGGTGGCTTTTAGGCAGCAGCGGGAAACATCACTTACAACGCAACTTTTACAACACATGTATTTACAACGCAGGTACCTTTACAACGCATACCATTACAATGTAAGTATTGGTAAGTATATAATTATATTTTAAATGTTATATGTTTGGGGTAAAGGGGTATTTTTAGGGTTCAGGGTCAGTTTTGGGTTTTTGGGTAAAGGGGTATTTTTGGGGTTCAGGGTCGGTTTTTAGTTTTTGGGTAAAGGGGTATTTTTGGGGTTCAGGGTCAGTTTTTAGTTTTTGGGTAAAGGGGTATTTTTGGGGTTCAGGGTCAGTTTTTAGTTTTTGGGTAAAGGGGTATTTTTGGGGTAAAGGGGTGTTTTTGGGGTTCGAGGTCAGTTTTTAGTTTTTGGGTAAAGGGGTATTTTTGGGGTAAAGGGGTGTTTTTGGGGTTCGAGGTCAGTTTTTAGTTTTTGGGTAAAGGGGTATTTTTGGGGTTCAGGGTCAGTTTTTAGTTTTTGGGTAAAGGGGTATTTTTGGGGTTCAGGGTCAGTTTTTAGTTTTTGGGTAAAGGGGTATTTTTGGGGTCCAGGGTCAGTGTTTAGTTTTTAGTTTTTGGGTAAAGGGGTATTTTTGGGGTTCAGGGTCAGTTTTTAGTTTTTGGGTAAAGGGGTATTTTTGGGGTTCAGGGTCAGTTTTTAGTTTTTGGGTAAAGGGTTTGGGTAAAGGGGTATTTTTGGGGTTCAGGGTCAGTTTTTAGTTTTTGGGTAAAGGGGTATTTTTGGGGTTCAGGGTCAGTTTTTAGTTTTTGGGTAAAGGGGTATTTTTGGGGTTCAGGGTCAGTTTTTAGTTTTTGGGTAAAGGGGTATTTTTGGGGTTCAGGGTCAGTTTTTAGTTTTTGGGTAAAGGGTTTGGGTAAAGGGGTATTTTTGGGGTTCAGGGTCAGTTTTTAGTTTTTGGGTAAAGGGGTATTTTTGGGGTACAGGGTCAGTTTTGGGTTTTTGGGTAAAGGGGTATTTTTGGGGTTCAGGGTCAGTTTTGGGTTTTTGGGTAAAGGGGTATTTTTGGGGTTCAGGGTCAGTTTTTAGTTTTTGGGTAAAGGGGTATTTTTGGGGTTCTGGGTCAGTTTTGGGTTTTTGGGTAAAGGGGTATTTTTGGGGTTCAGGGTCAGTTTGGGGTTTTTTTGGTAAAGGGGTATTTTTGGGGTTGAGGGTCAGTTTTGGGTTTTTGGGGTACAGGGTAAAAATAAATTAAATTTAAATTTAAATTAAATTACATTAAATTATATTTTTTTAAATTAATTTACGATTATAAAATTAATAGATATTTACCAATACTTACGTTGTAATGGTATGCGTTGTAAAGGTACCTGCGTTGTAAAAACATTCGTTGTAAATACATGCGTTGTAAAAGTTTTTGCGTTGTAAAAAATGCGATGTAAAAGCATGCGTTGTAATAACATGCGTTGTATCATCATATATCCGGCAGCAGCAAGCGGAAATGTGGACATGCTGGCAGGGGCACGAACGAGTGGTTAACCAGCGAGCCGGGCTTGCCGCTTCTGGAAACCCAACTGCAGGTCACTCACGTTCCTGGACGCCGCTCCTCCCCGCGGTCCTGACGTCAGCACGCAGGATGCAGCCGGCGCTACTTTCAAGGGACTACTTTTTTTATGTTAATTTTTTAAATAACGCATATTTTTATACTTTATATAGCCTATGTCCATCTGCACACCCTGACGATTACAATGATGTATCGGGTGTGTGGATTGGCGCTGTGGTTCTCGAGTTTACCCGCCTCAAAGGTGCAAAGTTCTTCCTTTATAATAGTAGTATAGATTTTGAACTATTATTAATAAAGAACTATTAAAAAATTATAAAATTATTAAAATTATTTTTTTTAATTAATTTAAATTATTTATTTTGAAACTGAACCCGAAAAATACCCCAGTTCCCCCAAACCCTAAAAATACCCCTGTACCCCAAAATCCAAACCCAACCCTGAACCCTAAAAATACCCCTGTACCCCCAAACCCAGCTCTGAAACGTAAAAATACCCCTGTACCCCAAAACCCAAACACAACCCTAAAAATACCCCTGTACCACAAAACCCAAACCCAGCCCTGAAACCTAAAAATACCCCTTTACCCCAAAACCCAAACCCAACCCTGAACCCTAAAAATACCCCTGTACCCCAAAACCCAAACCCAACCCTGAACCCTAAAAATACCCCTGTACCCCAAAACCCAAACCCAACCCTGAAACCTAAAAATACCCCTGTACCCCAAAACCCAAACCCAACCCTGAACCCTAAAAATACCCCTGTACCCCAAAACCCAAACCGAACCCTGAAACCTAAAAATACCCCTGTACCCCAAAACCCAAACCCAACCCTGAACCCTAAAAATACCCCTGTACCCCAAAACCCAAACCCAGCCCTGAAACCTAAAAAGACCCCTGTACCCCAAAACCCAAAATCCAGCCCTGAAACCTAAAAATACCCCTGTACCCCAAAACCCAAACCCAACCCTGAAACCTAAAAATACCCCTGTACCCCCAAACCCAAACCCAGCCCTGAAACATAAAAATACCCCTGTGCCCCAAAACCCAAACCCAACCCTGAACCCTAAAAATACCCCTGTACCCCAAAACCCAAACCCAACCCTGAAACTTAAAAATACCCCTGTACTCCAAAACCCAAACCCAGCCCTGAACCCTAAAAATACCCCTATACCCCAAAACCCAAACCCAACCCTGAACCCTAAAAATACCCCTGTACCCCAAAACCCAAACCCAGCCCTGAAACCTAAAAATACCCCTGTACCCCAAAACCCAAACCCAGCCCTGAAACCTAAAAATACCCCTGTACCCCAAAACCCAAACCCAACCCTGAAACCTAAAAATACCCCTGTACCCCAAAATCCAAACCCAACCCTGAAACCTAAAAATACCCCTGTACCCCAAAACCCAAACTATATATATAAAATTATTTTAATTAATTTATTTTAATTATTTTTAATATTTTTGAAATTAAAAAAAGGTGAAATAAAATGATATACTTACCAATACTTACGTTGTAAAGGCATGCGTTGTAATAGCATCTGCTATGTAATATCATGCGTTGTAAAGGCATGCGTTGTAAAGGATCCTGCGTTGTAATGGTATGCGTTGTAACGGTGTGCGTTGTAATAGTTGCGTTGTAACGGTGGTTTCCCCATAACATCCGCTCTATTCCAAGGAGTATAGACCCAATAATAAATAAAATAACCCTTTGCATCGGCAGAATTCTTATCATCATCTGTTCCCTCGCCTCTAGGAGGAACATACAAAGGTGCAGCTTCCGCATAGGTTTCGCATGAATTATCATAGTCTTATCTGTTCCGAAGATAGAAGCTTGTGCCACGTCGGTCTGAGATGTTTGTGCAGTTGCTTCTTCTGCCTTTTTCTCCTCTCGCAAACGAACTGTATCAGCACGCAGTTTAACCAATCGCCTGATTGTATCAGCCACCTGAGAAAAGACAAAAAGACCATCACGCATTTGTTTACAATCCTGTGCTACATCATCGGGCTCCAACTCATCAGAATGTTTTCTAAACCGCTCAATGACTTCTGCGGCAAATACCTCGGTAAAATATATTTGCTGCCTTTCCTGCCAACTTTTTATGTTATCTAAAAGTTCAGAAGCAATAGCAGTACTACGAAGGGCTTTACAGGCAGCATGTCTAAGCTCAGACGAACTCGCTCAGCGGGCAACATAGAATGAGTTTCCCGTGCTTTCTACTGTCTTTTAGAAGAATCTTCATCTGACTCATGAGGAGCAGAAGGAAAAATATACGGAGAACGATCTAATAACAAGAAATCATCTTGCGGTTTATTAAGGATAGGATAGAGGGGTCACAGAACAGCGTATTGGCCAGTTACCTGTACATGGCGCACCCTATCCTCTTTCTATTGTAGATCTTACATTTCTTTATTTTTCAACTCTAATGCTTTGGCATGAATGTTCTTCCACTGTTCTCTTTCAATCAAGGCTTGTTCATGCTTCATTTGTTCACGCACTTCTTTCTCCCACATTCGTACACAGTCAAACATATCTTGCCTAGTGTTTTGCTTAAACATACATTGTTCCACATACTGAATCTTTCGTAAATCAAATGACCCATGCATAGGCCAATGCAACTCAGGATCCTTGCTAGTACATTTATTCCATAACGTGCTGTACGTTATAGAAGAAATACCATACTTAATATACATGTCCCGATTAGGCGTCCCCTCCGGGGGGGGGGGGAGGGGGGGGGGGTTGGGTTGTGCTTCATCAAGTCTCAAACTGGTACCACTACAAAAGCAGCACAACCTACGAAGTGTGCAAGAAACACGCATACCAAAAATAGTGCAGAATATGCAGTATTTTAAACAAAGTAGCGCTTAAAGTACGCTTGTACGGTGCGCCGTTCAAATCAATTCAAAACAGAGAAAATTGTCCTCATTACTTGCCTATATTAATTGCAATTCAAATATCAATCACTTACAAATACCAAATTGGCCAATACAAATCCAAAGCCACCGTAAGCATTACAAAACTACCATACCAATCCCAGGCATCAAACCAACAGCAAGTGCCGCATAACGACTCTTACTAATCACTTGGTGTCCAGATTCCAACTGTCAAGTTCTCAAATCGACCAAATGGTCACTGCACGGCGAATCAACAGAAGAGATCTCAGTCGAGGACCGGCACCACCTGGATGGTCAGATCAGAAAGAGAGGAAAAACGCCGTGGTTGTCAAGACGCGGGTCTCCTCGGCCAATGATCGTCCGTAGCGAGATTCCAATCCTTAATTTCGACCACTCCTACGGGCATCCGAGTGGGCAATGAGCCCCACTGGTTGGGCGCCAATTTGTCGTGGTGAGCCTCAGCCAGGCCTACCAGTGCTAGGGGTTCGCCCTTCTCTGCACAAGTCCTCAGACCAATAGAATAGAAGTTGGCATGGAAACTGGAATATAAAACAAAGCTTTTATTAACCTTATGAGGTGGAACTACATACACACACCACCCTTCTGAAGTGTATAAGGTAGCACACTGAACAGAAGGAGCATGGTCCTTTTATACCCGCAGGGGCCAAAAGAAGGGAGTACAAGTACAAAAAGCAGGTTTTAGGTACATATAAGGTCATTTACAGAATACACAATCAACAAGTGGGAGGCGCTAGAAGTGGCTGTTTTGGCAAACACATCCTGACAGTTACATACTGGAGACACTGCATGGACAGCTGCAAGCTCAACTGAGCATGTGCAAAGTGGAAGAGGCTAAATATAACCTGTCTCTAGGCAGAATACAAGAGCAGACAACAGAAAGGTAGGACAGAGCACATGGTGAGCACATGGCAGACAAGATGGCTGCCGGAAAACAAAATGGCTTCAGCTAGATGCTAACCCTGATCGCTGCCAAATTACAACATAGGTGAGGAGGAATGAAGCATTATATATAGAAATAAGGTGAGGCTATGTTGATTACATTACTGTTGTCTGCAGACATCTGGTAGCTGCTTTAGAAATCCCTGAATCTGACGCACTGCGGGGTGGATTTGATGTCAGTCACTGACAACCACATCTGAGCTCCGGCGAGATAACAGAATGATTTATGAAATCCTTCCCAGGAGGAAAACCCTTGACTTCGCTTCTGATTTCATAATACATTAGTGCATTTTTTAATTTAGTGTTGTAATGTGTGACATGCAGCCTTATGCTTCAAATCGCCTTTAATGTGAAAAAGTTAATTAGTGGGCTGAAAGTGACGTGCTCATGCTCCCCACTTGGCCTATGCATTGTGGTATTAATTCAAGAGTCAATAACCTCCAATAGGCATTGGCTGGGATATAATTGTATTTTGCTCAGTTCTCGCCTTTTGGGCTTTGAGCGTCGGGACAATTAAGAGATAAGCGTGCAACACATCTTTCAAGACAGGAACCTGAACACTTGTGCTTTGCTTACAATGCAGTCATACCTGAGTGTTATTGTCTGTCATGGCGCCTCTTGATGGGTTCTATACGTTTGTGAAAATCAACAAACACGACGTGAACCAGCAAGAGGCACTTCATTTTGAGAACACGGTCGGCATGTGGTCATGGCCAAAACATTGTGTTTTCTTGTTTTGAATTTAAGAATTCTGTTACCTCATCTGCACTGCAGTGAAGATGCATGTTGTTGCAAATGCAACAGTTTTCTGCGGTTAACTGTAGAGCCACCTGTAACAAAGGAGAAACCTGGGGGAGGGGGGGAAGGATAAGAAAAGGGCAGACCAGTGGTGTGGAGAAAGCGAAAAACATGGCAGAAACTAAGCAGATGGGTGGAAAAGTAGAGGCAGTAATCAAAAAACAAACCATCTGGTTGATTTGGAAGCGAGCAAGGCATGACAGCAAGAAAGGGACTGGCGTAGAAAGGTAGGACGGCATAAGCATATGGAGGAGGAGGAGGAGGAAAGTTATTGAGTGGAAAAGAGAGAAAAAAGTATGAAGAACAGGAGGCAAAAAAAGGATGCTGAGGGAGTGTTAGACCTGGCATCATCGACGTGGGTCTCCCTTCCTCTCTCCTCTTCCTATGTTTTAGGTTGGCTGGAATTAGATGCTCTTGGCGCCGTGCCACTGCTTATCAGTGCCACAGCGCTAATACTCCCCATGTAAAGATGACTGTATGAATTAGGATAACCATAATGCCTAGATCTGTGTAGCATGCACAAATAGAGTTACACTCCATTTCACGGTTACTACTGTGAAACGATCTGCTCTCATAGGCCAGAATGGGTGGGTTGAGGAGTACCTTCTATAATCCTATCTGACCCCACGAACCGGATAGGAACTTCGAGTTTGATGTGTTTATGCTCAGGACATACACCTTTTAGTAAGGACCATTTATAGATCCCATGTTTGGAAATGCCCCTTCTGAAAACGCTGTAGTTTCTTGCCCAAACTTTACTGTAGGCTTCGCTAGTATGTGTATTGGCAATCTGGTTTTGGAGCAGCAGGGCCAGCTGGGTTAGACCTTGCTGGAGAGAGAGATCAGTATTCAGAGCATAGGGAGGTGTGACTCTTTGATCTGAGCAAGGCCCTGCCTGGCAAGGTGAATGATGGCTCCACCTCCCACTGGGCGTCTGATAGCAGACCCCCACTTTCTGAAAGGGCAGGATGTCGCCTCGTAAACCAAGTGCTCCCCAACCCCACCGAACTGGTTCTGACTGGACTGAGTGATCTGTGACTTTGGAAAACAAAGACTTTTAAGGTATAAAACGCTGCACTGGAACTTTGTTCCTTCTGGAAGTCAAGACAAAAGTCTGTCCGAGTAAACAGAGTAAAGGACTTTTAAACTTTCACCAAACTTGCCGAAGAAACTACCCGTGGGCTGAATCGAGAGCGCCTCCTGACGAAGTCTCAGGGACATTATACTTCACCCAGTCAGCCATCGGAATTCCTGTGCAAGGAATTCTGCTTGCAGGTGAGGCCTCAGTCGAGTAATCCGGAGCACCTGGTTCTACTGTAACGCTGAATATGTGTGGGCCGCTGCAGCTAAGACAGAGCTGCCGTCGCTGAGAACCCTCTTGAATTTGAACCTGTGCAACTTAGCTGAATCGGTGTGGGCCGCTGTAGCTAAGAGAGAGCTGCCGCCGCTGAGAGCCCGTCTGGATTTGAACCTTTGCAACTTCGCTGAATCTGTGTGGGCCGCTGCAGCTAAGAGAGAGCTGCTGTCGCTGAGAGCCCGCCTGAATTTGAACCTTTGGACTTTTGCTGAATCTGCGTGGACCGCTGCAGCTAAGAAAGCGCCGCCGCCGAGAGCCTGCCTGAATCTGGATCTTTAAAACTGTTGCTGAATCTGTGTGGGCTGCTGCAGCTAAGAGAGAGCTGCTGCCGCTGAGAGCCCGGCTGAATTAGTACCTTCGGAACCGTCGCTAACTCTGTGTGGGCCGCTGCAGCTAGGAGAGAGCTGCCATCGCTGAGTGCCACCACCTTTGCCAACTTTGCATCACCCTTCATCCTGTGGGCCGCCGCAGTTGAAAGCTGCTGCCGCTGAGTGCCCGCACCTTTGCCAACTTTGCATCACCCTTCATCCTGTGGGCAGCCGCAGCTAAGAGAGAGCTACTGCCGCTGAGCGCCCGCACTGTTGCCAACTTGGTATTATCGTGATCCGTCCTGTGGGCCACCGCGGCTAACAAGGAGCTGCTACCTCAGAGTGCCCGCACTTTTGCCAACATTGCATCTATGTGATTTGTCCTGTGGGCCTCAGCAGCTGAGAGAGAGCTGCTGCCTCTGAGTGCACGCACCCTTGTAACTTTGCCTCATGGTGATTTGTCCTGTGGGCCCTCGCAGCTAAGAGAGAGCTGCTGCCGCTGAGTTACCGCAGCTTCTCCTCATTGTTGAGGATTGCTGCAATCGTCTCGTGGGCCGCCGCAACTAAGAGAGAGCTGCTGCCGCTGTGAGCCCACCACTAAGCTGCAAGACGAGAGTCATCGCCACCACCATCCCGGGCTGCTGCAGCTGCGTGCTGCTGCCCGTGAGAGCCCACCTGTCTCCGAGTGCCCGAATCATTGTGGGTGCACGCTGCGCCCCCGGCAGCCAAGACTTGTGGTCGCTGGGAGTCCACCTGTCACCGTCTCCGCTTCTTCGAGAAGCTGTGTGCTGTGTCCCCTTTCCCCCGGCAGGTACCTGGTGAGCAACGGGTCGCGTAGGCCCTGGTCTTGAGATC
The DNA here is from genome assembly GCF_964263255.1 of Lissotriton vulgaris. Taxonomy (NCBI): domain Eukaryota; kingdom Metazoa; phylum Chordata; class Amphibia; order Caudata; family Salamandridae; genus Lissotriton; species Lissotriton vulgaris. The sequence continues at coordinate 727,765 of NW_028250273.1, read as the reverse complement.
AGTCATTGTCACGTTCTAGTGAATACGGTATTGCCTTTCTGAGTCCCTACGTGGGTACGTGCATTGTAGTTTGATAAAGATATTATTTTTCTATACCTACTTGAGTTGTGTCCTCTTGTGGTGTCATTACTGCTTTATAGTGCATGGTCATAAATGCTTCATACACTGCCTCTGATATAGGCCTAACTGCTTGTGCTACATTACCACAGGGTTGAGCAGGGCTTGTAAAAGAGGGTAGCCCACTTGCCCTGACTTAGGAAGAAGGGTCCGTATTTGTACATTGGCTCCAGCCATTGCCAACTAGAGACCCCCATTTCTAACAGGAAGAAACAAGACAAGTTATAGAGATAGGACGGAATGGAGAAAAAATGGAAAGGGGTAGAAAAATAATAGGAAAGGTTAGGATAAGGAAAGGCATTGAGGACAAAAAAGATGCATGTGTGAGTAGAAGTCGAAGAAAAAGCATAAATGAGGCCTCACACGAGGAGGTTTGTGAGGCATGCCATGAGTAATTGGTGGCTGGTTTCGGTCAGTGTTGTAGTCTAGTGTGACCAGAGCCATTGTATTCAGAGCTGTAACACAGCATCTTGACTAAGCTTCGGCACTCGTGCGTTCACTACAGGCATCAGCTGCTGCTGGGCACAAACAGGAGGAGCCCAGCATGAGCAGCAGCAGAAAGGGGCTTTTCTGGGGGAGGGGTGAGTTTCATCGGTGACGAAAGGGAAGACCTACAAGAGACGGACGTGACAAACAGCAAACACAGCATGCTCGCAAAGCGGTGACGATTAAAAACAAGCATTTGCAATGCAATAGGACTCGCATTTACGCGATTCCAGAGTAAAGCGGCCAGTAGCCATGGAAGGATACAAATGACGACATGGCCATCATGGGGGGGGACTAACAAGCCTAAAACCAATCAGAAGAAAGCATTTAGGACCTAAGCCAATGAAAAAGATGAGCGGACAGTGGGTGGAGCTTTCACAAAGCTTGCACGCTATACTGAATAATGCATGCCTTGCAAAGCGCTGCAACACTAGGCTCTACCTAACCAGTCCAGACTTCACAGTGTATGTTGGAAAAGTATAAATCTAAAAGATCCTCTCCTAACACAACAAAATTTGAAACTCTGGTTGGCTCTCCAAAAAGTGCGTCTTTGTGGCTTCATTATTGGTTGCAGTGTGCTACACGTGTGCACAATACCATAAATACATCAATGATAATATTTGTTAAAGGCTTCTATTTACCCCCCATAGCATGCTGGAATTTGTAGTCTTATTGTAGATCAAATTGAGTGCCAACTCCAAAAGTCTGTTCAGTTAAAGTCTGTGAATGAAACATAGCATCCCAGCACACTTGGAGCCTTTGAGCTTCATTTAAGATGATGTGCCTGCTCCCTACCCCCTCACTACTTCCGACCACAGTTTCTCTTTCCCTTCTGCTGGTTGTCACAATACTGCTCCAAAGATTCATCCCGCACAGCTCGTAACAGGGTTTAATGACCGGACACAGTGGTGACTTCTTTCAGTAGAATAACCTAAGAAGAGTTGATCTCAGCCAAAACAATAAGGTGATCCCAAGGCCAGAGGAAGTGGGCTCTGGAAATGTCTAGTCTGGAATCCATTGTGTTAATTACAGAGGAGTGAGCAAGTAAAAGCCCGCAATTTCATCCACAACGTAAATCTAGTTTAATACATTTTCCTATATCATAAAGTGTCTTACCCCTCCCACATCAATCTGGGAATTAAAGTACAACAGTCTAGTTTTTAAACTCAGCGATGGGCTACTGGGCCTAATGTGGCACAGGTCTGTCTAAGCAGCAGCCAGACTGCAACCACCAGTGGAAGTACAGTATCACACATGAAGTAGTGCTACAAGAAAGTCCACTACTGGTGTCAAACTATTGGAATAGTAGGTAAAACAAGATCATCCTGCATGAGTCGCTAAAAGCGAAATAACTTAAAGCTATCCACGCCAGAAGCCTGTCCTCAGTCCCAAACTACTGTCACTGGAGGAGGTTTGTCACGTGAACTCCGTGCCGGTGTTGGTTCCCTGCACCCAGGTGAAGAAACCATGCGGAGCCTCTGCTGTTCCACCCCGTGTCAGACCAGTTCGGTCTTGCTGGTTGTTGCCTGTTCTATGGGACTCGTTTGAGACTTACTCATCAATGGTCTAGACGTTGATTAACGTGCCCATGGAAATATACTTCTCATTACTTATTCATTATCTTTCATTAGGTCTCGTACAGAGACCTAATGCCGTTCATCCCGAAAGCTGACTTTTACGATCCGGATTTAGCCTCAGGCATTCACCCCAGCAGCATTTCTCCTCCCCTTACCATTTGCTCCTGCCTCTGAGAGCTTCAAAGGGATCTGCTTCACACTTCACGGCCGCCGTGACTCACATTTCTCCTTCCTTCGTGCCCAGCCCCCCTCCCAGCGCTGCCTTGTTTTCTTAGCCACTAAGCGCAGGGGGTATGGTTTGTGGGATAATTTCCATGTGTAACGTAATGTAATATCAAATGACAAATGACGTGCTGTAAACCATGCTGGGTTTTTGTCACTGAAATGTGGGGCAATGAAGAGTTAACCACTAGACCTTGCTGCGCGAACCAATGGAAATTATTAATGTATGAATATGCATAAATGTGACATGCTATGTAAACTGCGAACGAATAAGCTACACTGTATGTGCGAATTAAATTGATTTTTTTTTTTCGAAAACGCATATCCTCCTAATGTACCATAGCTTTACAGAGCTATTGAACATGTTATGAATCTTTTTTTTTTCCTCATTAGCCTTTTTAATGGAAAGAAAAAAACAATGACGTTCTCCCACTTGCACATTTTGATGGATGATGGAGACCTAAACTCATGTGCTTTTTAAACAGGTTGGACAGAGAGACGTAGATCACAGCTCTGTACGGCCCTCAGACTTAACCTCCATCTTCCCTGTTTTTAGTTCTCGCTTGATCGCAATCGCGCCGCCATCTGTCTTTGTCTTTGATCGCAATCACTTTCACGGGCGGGCGCGCGGCCACGTCACCTTTCCTTGTTATTGGAAGCCTTTTAATCTGCGCTCTTCCTTTCAAGATGTCCTCTTCTCTGCTTTTCTACCACTGAGCTGCATTGCTGCCCAGCTCCTTCTTCTGCCCTCTTACGACTTCCACTGGCAAAATTCACCTGTGTCCTTCCTGCCATGTACCCCAGCGTACTTATTTTTCGGATGCCTCTCAGTGTCAGTCACCAGTCTACTTAGCGGAGGTGAAAGAGTGACCACCGGTTAGGGACTTCACCAGGTGGAACCCAAGTGGGTATTTGTGCCTACAAATAGAATATGTCATCACTATGATTCCAAACTTCCTTCTGGCACCCTACTGAGCCATACTCGTGTCAAAGCGCAACACTCCTGCAGTGATACAACAGGAGCAACATCCCCACCCCCCCACACACACACACACACAACACTCAAAGCGTTCCAGAGTCAGTACACCAAAGCATAACTAGAGCCTGGATAGCCTCAACAGCACAGTGCTCTAAAGTATGAAGCGCTATATGAACGCTAATTTGCAAACACCTTCAATAACAGAGCTAGCTTTTGTAGCCGAGTCACGCCCATAGTTTCAAGCGCTATTCGAATGGTAATTTACAAACACCGTGAGTAACAGAGGTAGGTTTTGTGGCTGAGCCACGCCTGTAGTTTCAAGCGCTATAGGAATGCTAATTTACAAACACCGTGAGTAACAGAGGTAGGTTTTGTGGCTGAGCCACGCCTGTAGTTTCAAGCGCTATTCGAATGCTAATTTACAAACACCGTGAGTAACAGAGGTGCGTTTTGTGGCTGAGCCACGCCTGTAGTTTCAAGCGCTATACGAATGCTAATTTACAAACACCGTGAGTAACAGAGGTAGGTTTTGTGGCTGAGCCACGCCTGTAGTTTCAAGCGCTATACGAATGCTAATTTACAAACACCGTTAGTAACAGAGGTAGGTTTTGTGGCTGAGCCACGCCTGTAGTTTCAAGCGCTATACGAATGCTAATTTACAAACACCGTGAGTAACAGAGGTAGGTTTTGTGGCTGAGCCACGCCTGTAGTTTCAAGCGCTATACGAATGCTAATTTACAAACACCGTGAGTAACAGAGGTAGGTTTTGTGGCTGAGCCACGCCTGTAGTTTCAAGCGCTATACGAATGCTAATTTACAAACACCGTGAGTAACAGAGGTAGGTTTTGTGGCTGAGCCACGCCTGTAGTTTGAAGCGCTATACGAATGCTAATTTACAAACACCGTGAGTAACAGAGGTAGGTTTTGTGGCTGAGCCACGCCTGTAGTTTGAAGCGCTATACGAATGCTAATTTACAAACACCTTGAATAACACTGCTAGCTTTTGTGGCTGAGCCACGCCTGTAGTTTCAAGCGCTATACGAATGCTAATTTACAAACACCGTGAGTAACAGAGGTAGGTTTTGTGGCTGAGCCACGACAGTCGTTTGAAGCGCTATACGAATGCTAATTTACAGACACCGTTGGTAACAGAGGTAGGTTTTGTGGCTGAGCCACGCCTGTAGTTTGAAGCGCTATACGAATGCTAATTTACAAACACTGTGAGTAACAGAGGTAGGTTTTGTGGCGGCGCCACACCAATAGTTTCAAGCGCTATACAAACGCTAATTTACAAACACATTGAATAACCCAGGTAAGTTTTGTGGCGAGGAGAGATGGTACTCTTCGAGCATCTTCTCTAATGTACGGTACACGTCTTCTATGCGCTTTAAATCACTTCTGCGCTCCAAACTACAGAGAACGCGTTGCTGGCCTATTTTCCATATGATTGACAGAGAGGCAAACAATTATCTTTGGAGCTTCAGCTGTGCATCTAATCGCGAGCCAGTACATCAATCAAACGGACGAGGTGCTTCTCAAATGCAAACAGGACGTGGGGTGGGGGGCACCTTTGTATCTTTTAACTTCACATAGGGTGGATTAAGCATAGGTCCTGTTCCTTAGGAGCAGCGCCTAAATGCATGTGTTTGAGATGCAAATCCCCTGCAGTCTGTTCCTCCCCCGTGCAACTGAATGAAGAATGACAGCACCTTGTCTATTTCATAATCACCCATAAAATAGTGTGTTTTTAGTGGTTTACCACGACCACCGTATGCTAAAACATTTGGGTGCTGTCTTGAGTATGATTAATCGGCACTTCCGTTAAGAGTCGTGGATAAGTGATTTCACAGCACATCAGTGTCACAACTCGTTAAGACGTTTTTAACCCGGCATTAGTTGGAAAAAAAGTTGCTTCTTTCAACTGAAAGGAAATAATAAACAAGCACTGACAAAAGCAAACACTTTGTTGTTTTTTAAAGTTCACCTTGCACTAGTATGCACTCAGAGACCTTACACCGCCTTAAGTGTGATGTAGCATTCACTGTCGAAATCGAAGTTCTGAGAGTTCCTTGTTAATGCCCCGGTTACGTACCGGTAATCTACATTACTCAGAGTATAGTCTTCCTCGCCACATGACTTACATAGTGAGCTTCAGCTCCACGACAGAACCCTCCAAAGTAAAAAAAGCCTCCCACCCCCTCCCAACATGGCCGACCAGTCATCCCTGACCTCTATAAGAGGCGGGCCGGCCCAACCAACAGCCTGAACCACCAAGCAAACAATGAAGCCGATAGCAAGACAGGGAGGGGGGGAGGGAACTCATGTGGCGAGGAAGACTATACTCGGAGTAATGAAGATTACCGGTAAGTAACCGGGGCATTACCTCCTCGTTAGTCTTCCTCGCCACATGACTTACATAGTGAGCAAATACCCAAGCCAAAAAGGCTTCATTGACCACCATAAGAACAACACCACACGGTGATGCAGATAAACCAACACAAGGTTTATTCAGTACAATGCAAAGAAAACAGGAATTACAGCAAACCTGAATCAAGACACAAAGAAAAGGCCATCAGGGATCCACAGCTCCAGCACTCAGAACGGCCCCAGCGAAGTCCCCAGGGACAGAACCACCCAAGACAACGCGATAGTGTTCCATGAACATGTGGGGGGACGACCACGTCGCCGCCCGACAAATCTCCTCAGTGGAGACACCCTTGAAGGAGGCCCAGGACACAGACACACTCCTAGTGGAACGACCCTGGACCCCCGCCGGTACCACCGAACCCAGTGAAGCATAGGAAAGGATGATAGCCTGTTTAAGCCAGCGACTCAAGGTGGAAAGAGAGGGCTGGTGGCCAGAATGAACGGGGCCGAAAGTCACGAACAGGCTATCACACCGGGAAAGGGAAGACGTGCGCTCAAGATAAACTAAAACAGCACGCCGGACATCCAGCAAGGACAAGGAAGGATCCGTGTCGGGAGGGAAAGAAGGCAAAGACACCTCCCGAGACCGGTTCACCAGGGAAGGAACCTTGGGAAGAAAACGGGGGTCATGACGGAGAAGCAACCTGTCAGGCAAAACCCGCAAGAAGGGAGGGGAGCGGAGGAACGAACCCAGCTCGCCCATCCGCCCCGCAGACACCACGGCCACCAGGAAAACCACCTTAAAGGTGAGAAACCGCATAGACACCGAGGCCAGAGTAACAAAGGGGGGACCCTGAAGGGCTCGCAGAACGAGAGGGAGATCCCAAGGGGGAGACAGGCAGAGCGTCCGAGGGCGACGGAGAAAACAACTCCGGAGCAAACGAGCCACCAGGGAATCCAGCCAGTCGAAATCCGGACTGCGGAAGGCCCGCAAGGCCGCCCACTGGGCCCTCAGGGAAGAAGGGGCCAAGCCCAAGGAAAACCTCTCAGCAAGGAAATCCAAGACCCGCAAGGGGTCCACAGAGGCGGGGTCAGCACCCTGCAGACCACACCAACGCGAGAAAGAAGCCCAGTGCCGGGCATAGGAAGATAAGGTGGAAGACCTGCGGGAGCCCTGCAGTAAATCCACTACTCCAGAAGAACAACCCCGGGCAAGCAGCGTCACCCGCTCAAGAGCCAGGCCTGCAGATGGAGCCGGCGCACTACCGACTCCGGGAGCGGGGGGCCCCTCAAAGGAAAGGGAAGATCCGGGATCGGCCAGTAGGCCTGAACCGCCAGCTCGCACAGGAGAGGGTACCAGGGGCGGCGGACCCAGCCGGGAACCACCAGAAGCACCATGGCTCTGTCCAAGCGAATCTTGCAGAGGACCCGAGGAATCAGTGGGAACGGGGGAAATGCGTACAGTAGACCGGAGGGCCAAGTGAATGACAGAGCATCCACCCGCCACACCCCCGGAACCGGGAGGAGAGAGCAGAACTTGGGTAGGAGGGCCGATTCCCCGTCCGCGAACAGATCCACCAGCGGTAGACCGAAGCGAGACACCAGGCGTTGAAAAACCACCGGAGTCAGGGAGAGACAAGCCAATGACGGAAAGATCCAACTCAGTCGATCTGCCTCCACATTGTCGGACCCCGGGAGATAGACAGCTCGAATAGATAGGACCGACGACTCCGCCCAACACAACAACTCCTGAGTCAGCAACCAAAGGGAGAGAACCCTGCACCCCCCCTGATGGTTGACATAGCTCCTCACAACCTGGTTGTCTGTCCTGACCAAGACATGGTGACCCCGCAGAGACGGAGCAAAATGACGGCAGGCCAGGAGGACTGCCTTCAACTCCCGATAGTTCGAGGAGCAGCGCGACAGTAGGAGATCCCAACGACCCTGAATCCACCCTGCGCCCAAGGTCGCCCCCCAGCCGAGGAGACTGGCATCGGTCGTGACCACCCTGGACGGGGATACCAAGAAAGGAAGACCCTCTGAGAGGTGAGACTCCACCAACCACCAACCCAACTCCGAACGAAGCTGAGGGGAGATCGGGACTAGGAACTCGTAATCCTCCGAGCGGGGATCCCAGAAGGATAGCAGATGGTTGACCAAGGGATAAAGTTGGAGGCGAGCCCAGGGAAGCACATTTATGGTCGCCGACATCAGGCCCTGAACTCGTAGCCAGAGGCGAACCGGGGCAGAACCCCGAGCCAGAAGGGACCTCAGATCCCGCCACAAAGTGTACCGGCGACCCAGAGGCAAGAACACCTTCCCCAGCACCATGTCCAGATGACCCCCAATGAAGGTCAAGTCCTGAGTGGGTGACAGATGTGACTTCAGCTCGTTGATCAGGAAGCCGTGGGAGGAGAGGACCTCGCAGACCCGTCCGACGTGCAGCATCCCCTTGGAAAAAGAAGAGGCAGAAATCAACCAATCGTCCAGGTACGGAAAAACCCTGATCCCCTCCTGGTGAAAAATACCCACCAGGGGAGCCAGGATTTTAGTAAATACCCTCGGGGCAGATGACAAGCCAAACGGAAGTACCTGGCTGGAACTGATAGTAGGAACCTCCAACGCAGAACCTGAGGAAGGACTGGGAAACCGGATGTACCGGGACATGGAGGTAGGCATCGAGGAGATCCAGGGAAGCCACCACCTCGCCCTGTACCAGGAGAGGCAGAATTTCCTGTAGAGAGATCATTTTGAATTTAGTATGTGGAATATACGAATTCAACCCTTTCAAATCCAACACAGGTCGGAGATCACCCGACACCTTGCTCACCAGAAACAGGATGGAGTAGACGCCCGAACCCCTCTGAGAGGGAGGGACCGGGCGGATGGCCCGCTTGGCAAGCAAGTCCTGAATTCCGGCCAGCAAGGCCTGTCTTTTGACCAGGGAGGAAGGCAGGGGAGTAGCGAGGAAACAGTCCGGTGGAGGGGAGGAGAAGGCGATGGAGAATCCCTCCTTCACAATCCGAAGCGCCCAAAGATCCGTGACAGACTCCACCCAGGCAGGGACGAAGTGGCGGAGACGTCCCCCCACAGGGAACACCCCGGAGGGAGACGGCCGAAAGTCAGGATTTAGGGGCGGTAGAGGCAGTGGCAGCCGCCGGCTGAGACCGGGATTTGTTGAAGTAAGGGGTGCCCCGGCCGCGACCCCTCCCACGAAAGGGCGCGCCGCCCTTACCCCTGGAAGCCGCGCAGAAAATCCGCCCGCGACCCGGGAAGCGGGCCCCAGATGATTTGATGGGAGCCAGCAACTTGCGGTCCTCAGCAGACTTCTTAATCATAACCTCCAGAGGAGGGCCAAACAGCTTAGCCCCGGAAAACGGTATCTTCATGAGCAGAGCCTTCTGGGCCGCCTCCGACTTCCAATGCCGTAGCCAGATCTGACGCCGTGCCTGTATCGCCGCACCCCCAGCGGCAGCCGCCGCACCCATAGTGTCAAAGGAGATGTCCGACAGGAGGCGCGTCTGCTGTTCCATCAAGGCCAGTGTCGGGACAACATCAGCCCCCTGATCCAGGAGTTCGCCCAGGGACTGGAAGTTCTTCAACAAGGACTGCACCGTGCACGACAAATAGGCTGAGGTGAAATTAGCAGCAGCATAAGAACGCTTAGCAGCAGCCTCCACGCGCTTGTCCACAGGGTCAGAGGGGGAGGCGTCCTCAGAAATGATGGAACCCTGGGACGACAGACCCACCACCAGCGAGTCCACCTTCACCGCCGGCTGGAAGTCCCGAGTGAACTCCTCAACAGCGTAACGCTTTGACAGATATCGCAGACAGGACTGTTTATCAACATCCAGCCACTCCCCCTCGATGACCTTTTTGATGGACGCATGAAGAGGAAGGAAGTCCGGAGCCTTGCGCTGATACTGGACAAAGAAATCCTCGGAAACATCCTTTGTCACCGGAGGAGGGAAGGCCAAGTTTTCCTTGATGTGGGAAAGAACGTCACGAAGCTCCTGACCCTGACCCTGGATGTAACGGCCATGGAGATCATCCTCTTCCCCCTCCGCTTCAGACACCGGAGCGGGATCCCTGCGAGTCCGCTTCGGTGAGGGAGGACCCTGGGCATCACGCTGCGCCAGAGCATCAGCCACAGCAGACTGTATCATCAGCTGCAGGGACTGTCAGACACCGACCCTCCTGTGCCAGAATCCTCCATCTTCAAGAGTAACACACCACCTCGAAGAGAAGGTGAAACTCAGGGAACCCCAGGACGCCGGGACCTAAATAGGCAGCCGGGAAACCCAGCTGAAGGCATTCAAATTGCACCCGGTGCGAGACCCCGCCCCCAAGGGGCGGGAAGCGCCCGGCCAATCCCCGCGCTGTAAGCAGCCGAGGGACAAAGGACTTAAAAGCCCCGCAACTGAAGGCAGCGTCCAGCGCTGAAAAACTGCGCACCCAGACGACCCCCTGCACCCGGGGCACGAGACACCCAGAGGAGCCCGAAGCCGCCCCCGACCTGCAAGGTGAGACTGCGCCCCTCCAAGCCGTCTCCACGCGGCAGACAGGGGCACGCCGTTAGACGCATCGCGTCCCCAGCCGGCACACAGTGCACAGTGCGAGCACCCAGGCGGCCGGGACCGCCTTACGGATACATAACAATAGGAACGGCGGCCGCCCAACGCAAGGCCAGGCACAAGCAGGGGCACCCCCAGCGCCGTAGCAAGGCGAGGGCCCCTAGCACACCAACCGGGGAGGGAAAAGGAATGCAACACAAACCCCACATCCCCGGCTGCCCCCCCCCTGTACACCCCAGGCACGCTACAGCAGCACCTAACCGGCCCCGCAGGACCGGGGGAAAGAAGGGGGGGGGGGGTTTAGAAGGTAAAAGGCCCCAGGGTCCGCTATGGCAGGACCTCAAACCCAAAACCCAATGACCAGCTAGAGCAGGTCCAACCTTACCTGCACCGCGCCTCTGGAGAGACTCGCGCAGAACAAAAAAAACAGGCTGTTGGTTGGGCCGGACCGCCTCTTATAGAGGTCAGGGGTGACTGGTCGGCCATGTTGGGAGGGGGTGGGAGGCTTTTTTTACTTTGGAGGGTTCTGTCGTGGAGCTGAAGCTCACTATGTAAGTCATGTGGCGAGGAAGACTAACGAGGAGGTAATGAGATGAGATGCTAGCCAAAATCTGCATTGAAATGCACTGACCTTACTGTTTGTTGTCAGTTTCATTTTGGCTCCTCGCATTCCCCCCTCCCTTCTCGGCCAGCCCTTTGATGCTGTGTACGTTCTTAACTTTCAAAAACAGTTAAATTAATTTGGGACCGGGGTTAATAACCCATTTAGGGCACAGAGGGCTTAGTGGAACTCGCATCCTTCTGTAGCTTGTGGTCTGACCAGATTCTGTGCCATAATTACCACGAACTACGCAGAAGTCAACTTAATAACATGCGCTTCATAAAACTCCATTAATAAATACATGAATAACATTTGGTATCTGCTCCTCGTACCGGTATCAGAGTTAACATTCAGTCTCCTGTTCTGGGATGGCAGGGTGCCCTACACACGCCTACAAACCTCGAGTTGGACTCATATTCATGTTTTCCACGAAATACATGCCTAGAGGGGTTCGAGGGTTGCTGTGGGATCCTCAAACATGCTCTGCCATGCAGCATCAACTCTCTCTCTCTTTCACGTACACAAGCTCTCTCTCTCCCTCTCTCACACATGCATGCACGCTCTCTCTCTGTCTCCCTCTCCTCCTCTCTCTCTCTCACACACACACACACACAGGTACGCACACATGCACGCTCTCTCTTTCTCACAGGCACGCTCTCTCGCACTCACACACAGGCATACTCACACAAGCAGGCTCTCTGCTTTCTTTCTCTCTCCCCCTCTCACTCACATGCACGCTCTCTCTCACACACACAGCCACGCACACACACACAATCGCTCACTCACACACACACGCACAAACACATGCACTCTCTCTCTTTAACACACACCCATGCACGGACACATGCGTGCTCTCGCTCTCTCACACGCATGCACACACACATGCACGCTCTCTCTCGCGCTCTCACACACAGACATACACACACCCATGCACACGCACTTTCTCTCTCGCCCTCGCGCGCGCACACAGGCACTCACGCCCACATGCATTCTCTCTCTTTCTTTGATGTGTAGTGCCAAAGCACAATTGATTCCTGGTATGCACGGTAAGTCATTCATTGGTGCTTTTATTATGATACAAGGACCTCTTGCTACCTTCCAGGCCTCCAGCACTGGTGGCGTGGTGGGGGGTAGTGCGTGGTGTGCAGTGCCGAAGCACCATTGACTCCTGCTGTTTACAGTAAGACCTTCACTGGTGCTTTTAGCTTGACTGTGGTATGATACAAGGACCCCTTTGTTCCCTTTCAGGCCCCCAGCACTGGTGGCATGGTGGTAGCAGTGTGCAGTGCCGAAGCACTTTTGACTTCTGCTATGCATGTGGTAAGGCATTCACGAGCGTGGCAGTGCCTAATCTGAACACCTTCACTGCGGTTTCTAGGAGTACCGAAACACTGCCGTGAATAGTCACAGTATTTTCGTGAGTACAACCACACACACACACAACCACAACCACACATACAACCACACACATAAACACACACACAACCACACACACACACAACCACACACAGCCACACACAACCGCACCCACACACAACCACACACACAACCACACACACACACACAACCACACACACACAGCACACACACAACCTCACACACACAACCACACACACAACCACTCACAACCACACATACAACCACACACAGCGACAAACACACAACCACAGCCACACATACCAGCACAAATACAACCACACACACAACCAACCACACACACACAACCACACACAACTACACATACAACCACACACACAACCACACACACACAACCACACACACAACCACACACACAACCACACCATCCGTGCACACTTTCGCCAGGCACAGACACCATCAGTCGTCAGGTCACGCTTTCACCAGGAACAAACAACACCAGTCGTCAGTGCATGCTTTCACCAGGCACAAACACCACCAGCCATCAGTGCACGCTTCCACCAGGCACACAACACCCGAAGTCAGTGCACGCTTTCACCAGGCAGACACACACCACCAGCCGTCAGTGCACGCTTTCACCAGGCACACACACACACCACCCGCTGTCAGTGCATGCTTTCACCAGGCACACACACACACACCACTAGCCGTCAGGGCACGCTTCCACCAGGCACACACACCACCAGCCGTCCGTGCACGCTTCCACCAGGCACACACACCACCAGCCAGCAGTGCACACTTCCACCAGGCACACGCACCACCAGCCGGCAGTGCACACTTCCACCAGGCACACACACCGCCAGCCACACACAACACCAGCCATCAGTGCACAATTTCTACAGGCACACACACCACCAGCCATCCGTGCACGCTTCCACCAGGCACACACACCACCAGCCAGCAGTGCACACTTCCACCAGGCACACACACCACCAGCCGGCAGTGCACACTTCCACCAGGCACACATACCACCAGCCACACACACCAGCAGCCATCAGTGCACAATTTCTACAGGCAGTCACACACACCACCAGCTATCAGTGCACCCATCAATTGTTAACGCATCCACAATTAACTATTGTAGCAATCGCAGTATGGCGCACTTTACTTTTAAACATATTCATCTAAAGCGCAGCATGCCACCATTGCTACAAAAAACCACACATTGTTTTGGCCTACAATTTATAGACTTTGGTTGCAATTGGTGTTGCAATATTTAGCAATGCCAATAGCTCAAACTTAATTAATGCGAGACCTATTGCATTGCAAATGCTTGTTTTTCTTAAGGTGCCCTTTTTTTTATTATTTGGCTTTTCTTATCCATATTTTTTCCATAACATGTGTACTGTTTGATCGAATTGCAGACCCTTTAGCATTATTTTTCCTTTGTTAACACTATGTACTGTTTGAATGTATCTGTTTGTGTAATATGCTGAGCACAAACTATTTGTATATTGTATCATTTTGTGTTGCGAGTTTCTGAAAAATGTGGATCCTAATAACAATTAAAAAAAAGTTTTGAATTTGTTTGTGAGCGCCTTTCCTTTTCTTCCATTAATCAAATATATACCTATCTTTTAGTGTCATGTTTTTACAATATTTGCACAAAAAAAGTCTTTGCACTTATTAATTGTTCCTTTAATGTTAAAAGGTCATTCACCAGGAAACTATTGTTGTTTTCATGTTTCACTGCCCCTGGTTCTAGGTCAGTTGGGCTGTCCCTGTTGTGGCCGACCAACCAACGTTCTAAAACTGGCATTTTTAGAGTTGTCATTTAAAATCCGACTTTACCATCAGTTATGATTTTAAATTAGGATTCCAGAGATACCGAACACAAATCAAATATCTCTACCCATTTGAAAATTACACACATACAATATAATAAGTGTTGGAACTGGCCCTTCTTGCAGGGTCATCCCCAAACTTTTTGCTTCTTCCTCCCTTATTCTTCCTGACCCGTGGCTGTTGGCAATAGAACTCTGTGCACTTTACCACTGCTGATCAGTGCTAAAGTGCATATGCTCTCTGTGTAAATTGTTATTGTGATTGGATATACATGATTGGCATATTTGTATCACCACGAAGTCCCTAGTAAAGTGCACTGGGGTGCCTGGGCTGGTGATGGCAAATGCTACTAGTGGGCCTGCAGCACTGATTGTGCCACCCACAGGAGTAGCTCTAAAATGGTGTCTCAGGCCTGCCACTGCAGTGCCTATGGGCAGTTTAGAACTGCCATGTCCTCCTGGTCAGTGTCCCCACTGGCCAGGCCTAACCCTTCCCTTTTCGTGCACATCAGTCACCCCTATGGAAGGCCCAAGGTACCCCCTGGGCAGGGTGCAGTGTATGTGAAAGGTAGAGCACGTACTAGTGCAGGTGACATGCTCTGGTAGTGAATTACAGCCATTTTCGTTTTTCACTATTGTAAGGCTATCTTGCTTCATAGGTTAACATGGGGGATGCTGGCTACAGTGGCTACCAACATTTCTTCCCATAGGAACAAGATAGGACTTAAGAGTCTAGTATCCCTGAACTCAGAATTTAATACCACATCTTTTAGGAAAGGTTGTTTTTAAATCCTGTGTTTGAGAACACCACTTTTAGAAAGTTGCTGTTCTCTTGTCTGACCCTTCTGTGTGCCTTGGCCTGTTTGTGTATTGACTGTCTGGTTTGAGAGTGACAGGGGCTGGGGATTCCCCAGGAGGCTGGCTGAGTCAGCCCTAGGCTGAATGACTGCATTTGCAACCTGAGTGGTGGGAGGAGTTAGCACCTGGGCCTGAATAGGGCTGTGCCTGCCTGCCACAATGCTGGCTCCACCTCCTGCTGGGCAGCTGACGACCCTGCCCCTCACTCTGAAAGGAAAGGAGAAGCCAGGAAAACAAAGTACTCAAACACCCAGAACTAGTTCAGACCGGGCTCAGGGCCACATGCACAAAGAGAACAAAGACTTTAAGGGGTATAAGTACAGGACCCCTGACAACAGAAAATCCATGATTGATTTTTGATTTCATTTTTTGGGATTGATACAAGATACCGGATTTTGATTCAGATCGGAGATGGCGCACGTCGGAGCTGCGTTGCAGCCGGAATGCCGGACATCTTGATGGGCAGCTGATTTGGTGATTCGGACGTCGGAGCTGCGTCCCGGCCGCCATTTGCTTCCGGATTCCGATCGAGACGGCCCCCAGAGGACCCGATTTGACCAGCGGATCTGCCGGAGCCGATGACTGCATCAGCTGATACCCCAGACGCCCGGTAGGCGCCATTTTCTGTCCTTTGTGATAGATCTGGCCTGTTTACATTGCTTGAACAGCTTTTTACTGAATTTCGGTCGGAGCTTTGCTCTGCTTTGTGCTTGTTGATTGTTATTCTTGCTGCTACTGATTGCAATTTGACTTGCTGAATTCTGCCTGACTGACTAAATTCCTTAGCTTGTTCCTGTGCCCTGATTGCTTTGGCATTGCTGCACTGTGTCCAATTAATTTTTACAACGCGATTTTAATAACAGTTTGCACCTTGTAATTGCGGTGCTCTGCTCATTGAACCATTTCCACTGCCTGATTGATTTTACTTTTCAGATTCCAATTGTTCACCTGCGCTCTGCTTGTTGAAACACTTCCGCTGCCTGTTTGATTGTACTTTTCAGATTACAATTGCTCACCTGCGCTCTGCTCGTTGAATCTTTTCCGCTGCCTGATTGATTTGCTTGATTTATCTTGCACACCGACACCCGGCCCGGCCCGGCCCGCTCTGCCCTCTCTCCCGCTCCTCTAAGGTGCTGGGCCTGCGCCTTCCTGGCTTGACCGAGGCCAGGCTGCGTGCCAAAGAGGGGAAGGAGAAGAGCCCAAACCCCTTACCCCCTCCCCACCCAGCTGCATTAAATGACCACGGAGGCAGACGCCATGGCTCAACCCAGCGCCGCCACCGAAGGCGACATGGAATGGCAGATTAAAATGAAGAGGGGGCGCAACTCGTGCCCAGACTCACCAGAGAAAGCAACAAAGCTTGCCCACCCTCCCCTCGCAAGCAGCGCAATACCAACCTCAAACCGCTATCTGGCTCTCCAAGGTACCCAGGACGGTGACGCCCACCCTCAAGACTACACGGCTCCTGAACTCGAGAACTCCTCAGGTCCCACCAAGCGACTAAGGATCCCCCCATCATCCTGAAGAACCTAGCCACTCACAAGGTCCTCGTGGAGATGCTGGATGAACACTGCACCTCCCCCTACATGATCAAGCCCAGGCAAGACCACGCCAAGATTATGCTCACCACCCCATACGACTACAGGAGCGTGACCAGCATACTTACCAACCAGAAAAGGGAGTATTACACCTTTTCAATGACCACTGCAAAAGCCCAGCGCTTGGTAATACGGGGGCTCCCAGCAAATGCATCACTTGAGCACATCACTGGGGACTTAGCTGAACGCCGGCTTCCACTCAAAAATATCGCACAGATTACCTCTCCAGCAGACAAGAGCAAGAAATTTCCCCTCTTTGTCGTAACCCTGTCAGCAAGCCATGATGGGAAGCCAGCTGACCTCTCAGGAGTCACACATCTCTGCAGCTGCATCGTCACCACTGAAGCACCTAGAGGGAAACTAGGACCAGTCATGTGCTACAACTGCCAGCGCTTGGGGCATACCTCTGCTTTCTGCCAACAGAAGCCAAAGTGCGTACGCTGTGGAGGCGAGCACACCTCTAACCAATGCACAAGGAACCGGGAAACCGAACCAGCAAAATGTGCCAACTGCGCAGGACCACATCCAGCAAGCTACCGCGGCTGTTCCTACCTCCAGAAGGCAAAGAAGGAATGCCAATGCCAACCCCTACAACCACAAAAGACTTCCCTACATTCAACGACGACGGACCAGGGGCAAAGGAAGACTTACAAACCCTCATTGGCACACAGGATCCCATCTGGCAATCCAACCAACAGCCATAGCAGCGCGCGCATGGATGGAAGATCATACGCAGAAACAGCTAAACCCAGACAGGAGAGCCCAGCACCAACAACCGCCCCAGCACCAACAACCGCCCCAGCACCAACAACTGCCCCAGCACCAACAACCGCCCCAGCACCAGCAACCGCCCCAGCACCAGCAACCGCCCCAGCACCAGCAACCGCCCCAGCACCAACAACCGCCCCAGCACCATCCTGTGAGATAGGCTCAGCCATCAACTGGCAGGAACTCATCGCGAAGATTGCAAAAACAGTTGCAGACATGAACATCCACCCGGTGGTGACAATGGTGGCGAATCTTATCGCCGGACGTTTCCAGGGCGAAGAAAACACCAGGAATGGCAGCAAAATCTAAAAGAAACTCCCTCTTCGTGATGTGGAATGCTAATGGCATTCAGAAGAAAACTGCAGAACTCCTGCACCTGATGGAAACCATGGACATGGGTATAGCGCTTATCTCCGAGACCCACCTCCAAGGAGGCCAGAAGCTCAACATAGCAAACCACAGGGTATACCACACAGATCGCACCTTTCGAGCCAATGGCGGAGGAACAGTGGTGATCGTCAGCACAAAAGTGAAGCACCACGAGATCTCTCTACCACCAGTTGGGAGCATTGAAGCAACTGGCATACATATCCAGACATCTGCAGGCCCGCTTCGGCTGATCGCCGCCTACTCACCCCCAGGCAAGCTCAGCCCAAAGGACCTGGATGCTTTATTGGACCCCAGCATCCCAACACTAATTGGAGGTGACCTTAATGCCAAGCACATATGCTGGAACTCTCGGACGGGATACCGCAAAGGACACGCCCTACTCGCCCATTCAAAGAAGGAGGACTTTGTAGTGGCAGGCCCGACTCAACCAACACACTATCCAGGCTCTGCACTGCATAAACCGGATGTTCTGGACATTGTGGTCATGAAGAATCTCTCCCAGTCTATGGAGCTTGAAACCCTAACAGCGCTAACATCCGACCACAACCCAGTGTTGATCACAGTTAGAGACGTACTTGAAGACCAGCAACAGGACATCAGGCACAACTTCATGAAGGCGGACTGGTGCCTATACAAGAGATGCCTGGAGGAGACACTGGTCCCTGGTCCCCTGCGAAGCACTGAAGACATTGACCAGGCGATTCGCCACTTCCCAGCTTCAATCCACGCAGCTATTGAGCGCAGCACTCTGGAGCAGAAACTACAACGATGCTCAATCTACGATCTCCCAAAGGGCATCAAGCAGTCAATAGCTGACAAGAACAGAGCCCGCAGAGAGTGGCAGAGGAACCGCACCCCCGACCTGCTGAAGAAGTATAATGAACTGACAAGACGCTGAAGATGCAAATAAGCCAGCACAGAGGCGAAAAATGGGAAGCAGCTACAGCTAACCTAAAGGACTCAGACAACTCTCTCTGGAGAATGACCCGTCGCCTGACTGGGAAGAAGGAACCAAACCCACGATCCAAGGGACGACTCACCTGGCATGCAGCAACAGGGATAAGGCTGAGGTCTTCGCTGACACGCTGGAGGAATCCTTCAGGCCCAACCAGGCAAGCAAACTGGCAACAGAAGTTGAGCAAGAGGTCGCCATGCATCACGGGGAGCACCCACCGGAAACAGAAACTGCACACATTGAGGAATGCTCAATGGGCAAATTACTGGCCCTGGCAAAAACACAAAAAAACGGCAAGGCACCAGGGAAGGACAGAATAGTCAACCAAGCCATCAAGATGCTCCCAGATACCGCAGTGGATCACCTTGCTGAGATATTTAACGCATGCATGCAGCACCAGTATTTCCCAAACACCTGGAAAGAAGCAAGAGTCGTCGTATTCCCCAAGGCTGGGAAACCACTGCGAGATCCTGCAAACTACCGCCCCATAAGTCTGCTATCTGGCCTATCAAAACTCTTTGAAAAAGTTATCCTCGCCCGTCTCGTGGATTTCGCAAGAAGCAACAACCTCCTTGCTAAAGAACAGTTTGGGTTCCGGAAAGACCACTCAACCAATCACCAACTCCTCAGAGTTGTGGACATCATCAGCCATGGATTCAACATCAACAAGTCTACCGGAGTAGTCTTTCTGGATGTAGCCAAAGCATTTGACCGAGTATGGCACGAGGGACTGCTTTACAAACTTATCAAGCTCCAGTTTCCCAGCTACCTGGTCAAGCTACTCTCCAGCTACCTGACAAAACGGACCTTTCATGTGGCGGTGCTAGAAGAATGCTCATCGCCACGCCCAATTCTTGCTGGAGTGCCTCAGGGATCAATCCTAGGACCATTCCTCTTCAACATATTCACAAACGACATCCCCACGGACCTAAAGAAGACTGATCTTGCCCTTTACGCAGATTATGTTGCAGTCATCTCTCAATCCTTCAGCGACAAAGAAGTGGCTAAGAACCTGGAGACATCGCTCTGCAGACTCTCTGAATGGTACAGCGACTGGCAGATCACCTTGAACACAGGCAAAACCACTGCAACATTATTTACCAGGAAGCAGAACAGGAAACACCCACAGATCCTCCTCAATGGGGACGAGGTCAAATGGGAAAACAGCAGCTCCTACCTGGGGGTGACTCTAGACTCTAAACTCAGCTGGAGAAACCACATAGAGAAGACCTGCCAGAAAGCAGCATCCAAACTGGCTGCATTATACCCACTCCTGAAGACTAAGTCGATGCCCATGCAGAGCAAGGTGCGAGTAATCACTGCAATAATTCGACCAACTATGACATACGCTTCACCAGTTTGGAGTGGCTGCCGCCCACAGCTTCGGAAGGACCTACAAAAACTACAGAGTAAGGCCTTACGGATTGCAGCAGGTGCTCCCATGTTCACACGAACAGTAGACCTCCACAGAGACCTAGGCATCGAGATGTTGGACGACCATCTCCTCACACTCAACAGGACGTTCTACAATGGACTGGATCAAAAAGAAAACCCACTGATCAGGAAACTTGCAGATATCTCTACAAACCCATTTGACCGCTACCCGCGTCCCATTGAAGCGCTAACCTTGCGAAACTGAAACAGCAACGCAGCATCCAAAAACACATCACTGCCTGAAGGCAAACGCCGGCAGATACACAAAACCACCGCTGCCCTGATGGCATAATCGCCTCGGCAAGCAACTAAAACCCGCTCACTGCCTGATGGCATAATCGCCGCGGCAGGCACTCAAACCTCAACACTAACAGAAGGTTCTAGACGGACAAAGACGAGACTCTCTGAGGAAACATGCTGACAATTCTGCAAACACTACTGACTGCTACCCGCGGCCCATCACTGAGCTGACCATGTGATACAACCTCAACTGTGACAATGCGTCACACACCAATAAGACAACCTAAACAGTGACTACAAAATTCTAAATGAATATGGAGTAATGAGGCTACTGCCTCGGTATCCAAAAACTCACCACTGTCAGAAGGATTCTGACAGGAGAAGACAAGAATCAGGAACAGAAAATTAGATCATCCTGGAATCAAAAAGGAACCTCTGCCAAGGAGAAAGCTGAATCTGAAGAAGGAAGAATGTCCTGCTGTTGCTCTGCTGGACTGATCTGCTGCTTTGCTGCCAAGGAGAGGGGAAGGACTTTGCTGTTGTGCTGTGTCCCCTGTCTTGAAGGAATCTCCAAGGGCATGAGAAGAGCTGGCTCCCTGTTATGAAGTCCCAGGAACAAAAGGACTGCACCCCCAACTTCCCTGAACTCTGCTGAGAGAGTTCTGTCCTTCCTAGAGTGCTTGATCCAGTTGTGGGGCCTCTGGAAGTTGTACCTGTGCTGGGAAGCTTGAAACTACGCTTGAGAGACTTTTTGCAATTGAAAAGTTATCGCATCGCTCGCTGCGGAGCGCATCCCCGACAGTGCGAGAAGTTTCCCGCCACTACAAAGGTCGAGATCGTCGCAGCGCCTGTCAGAGCTGTTGCATCCTTCATTTGCGGGACGCACCCGATCGGTGCGGGAAGCCCAACATCGCTGCGAGTGTCGTCGCAGAGCCTGTCGTCGCTGGGTCAGATCGCCGCACTGCTTGCTTGTGAACCGCATCACGTCACTGCGAGTGTCGTCGCAGAAGCCATCGCATCGAGGAGCTGTGAGAGAGAAGATCACTGCTGGTTCGCGCATTGTCGCCCCGGAGATCGTTGCAACTCCAGAAATCGCCGCATCGTGCCTTTGCGAGAACAAACTTCCTACGGAACCTACACATCGGAATCCATACAAGTGGCCTTCCTCCCCATACAGACCGGATTCGTCGCAACACGCCCGCTGCTGCAGCGGGGCTCTCGCATCGCCTCCCCAGGGTCTCAGGAGCAACGCATCACTTGTTTTCCACCGCACCAGCTTCTGCTTTTGGAAGTTTGTCGCAACTAAAGGTACTGTGGCTGAAACGTGATGCAACTGTGACCTTTTCACGCAACTGTGGATTATTTTATCGCACCCTAAAGAACTTTTATTACAACCTTAAGAACTCTTTTGAAACCATATTCTTGAACTGTGTATGTTGGATTTTTGTCGTTTTGGTCTTGTGTAGTTTAGATTAAATACCTTTATTTTTCTAAACTGTTGTGGAGTCAGTTTGTGGTGTTTTCATTGTGTTACTGTGGGTGTTGGTACAAATACTTTATACATTGCCTCCTAAATAGCCTTGAATGCTTGTGCCAAGCTACCTCGAGGGTGAGCAGGGGTTATCTCAGAGGGGTTCCTCCTTACCCTGACAATAATCAAGGGTCCCTATTTGGACAGTGGTACCTACCTCTGCCAACTAGAGACCCCCAGTTCTAACAATAAGGCAACCCCAATGTTATCCTATGGGACAGATAGGACTTGCAGTAGTGAGAAACAAATGTAAGGGTTTTTCACTACCAGGACCAGTGTATGTCTAACTTACTAAATACACTGCCCAGATACCCAGATTAGTATGATCGTCTCTTCTTGCTTTTTATGTCTCCGCACTATTCGCAATGTCTCCCGTTTATTCACCATTGAGGCTCTTAAGGCTATCCTTCTCACCCTGGTTATTTCCCGGGTCGATTATGCCAATTCTCTTTATATTGGTATTCCGGCCTATGAACTACACCGACTCCAGCTCATTCAAAATCAGGCGGCTAGGCTGATTTATAACCGGTCCAGATTCCATCATGCCCATCCGCTGCTGAGGCAATTGCATTGGCTACTGGTGGTTCATAGATGCCTATTTAAACTAGGGTGTCTTATTTTTAAATCAATAGCGGGCTTAACTCCCTTCTACGTTGCTTCTAGGCTTTTAACCTATGCTCCTCCTAGGAATTTACGATCTTCCTCCAAGAATCTCTTGGTTGTTCCTCGTTTTGTTAGGAAGAAACACCGGGTGTCGTAATTTGACGATGGCCGAGTTAGCGCTTAGCTGTGCTACACGTTTCCCGTTTAAATTGGCCATACTCGGAAACGCCATTTTGTGTGTTACGGCGGCCATCTTAGATCATAAGCGGCCTCGTGGCCAGCATGGCCTTTAGTCCGTTGTCCGTGCCATTGACCACTTGAGTTTGCCCAGCAACAGGCTATTTTTAGTACTGGTCAAGCCCGTACATGCGCAGTCCCCATTGACCAGTCACCCCTCTGGAATGTGCCGCCTAAACTGACCAGCGGAGTTGTAACCCCTCCAATGAGCTGGCTGTGTTCCAAAGATGACCTTATATGTACATAACGCTTGTAACTTTGTGCCGCCCATTGTTTTATTACCTGTAAATTGTATAAAAGAGCAAGTCACACCGATGTTCGGTGTGATACTTCTTGCATTACCGAAGGGTGCTGTAGGAATGTACCACCACCCCATGGGGTCGTAATAAACTTGTTCTTTGCATTTTTCAGTTTCTGTGCCAACAGTTCTTTCGGTGTAAGTGGGTTATCTTCGGAGCATGTAGGCCTTTGGAACCCTATACCACAAATTGGCGACTCTGGTGGGACTCATCGGCGACTCGGATGCCCGAAGGAGAGGTCGTGACGAAGGTCTGGATACTCGCCAAGGACGCGCGCTGCCACTGAGTGACCCGAGTCTTGGCACCCACGGTGTTTTTTCCTTTCCTTCCGATCTGACCTTCCAGGTGGCGCCGGTCTCCGACTGAGTCCTCGATTGTCCGTGTTGCTGGATAAAGTGCCGTTTGGCTGATTCGATTACAAGACCTTGGCAGTTGGAAACTGGACCTTTGAGGCTTTGGGGAAGATTTGTGATCGGTATGGTAGTCTGCGGACGCTTACTGAAGTTCTATGATTTGTGATCGGTAAGGTAGTCTTCGGACGCTTGCCGAAGTCCTATGACCTATGATTTTGATTTGAGTTAGCTAACATTTGTGAATTTGTGAACTTTGAAAAAATATATGTGTAGTGCACTTCACATAGGCAGGCATGTAGAGATGTTTCTCTAATTTTGTTTTTTTTCCTTTGAGCGGCACGTTTGTGTGAAGTACTGTAAGTGCCATTTTTACGGTATCACGCTTTTGTGGTACCTTTTGAACATGCCTGTTTTAAGCACACTCCGAGGGATGTGCTGTCTTGGAAATGGTACCACAATTAGGTTAGCGGAAGCACAGCCGGCTCCCCCAGAGGGAACACCAAATAGGGATATGTATATAAAATATGGCCTTCCACCTATAATGTACAGTAAATTATGGAATAAGTATACTAAGTCAGATCCTGAATTGCAATGGCCTCTACATGGGTCGTTCGATTTACGCAAAGTACAGTTTGTGGAGCAATGTTTGTTTCAACGAAGGTCTAGACAGAACATGTTTGATTGTGTACGAATGTGGGAGAAAGCGGTGCGTGAGCGAATGAAGCGTGAAGTTGCCTTGGCGGACAAAGAGCAGCGTAAGGCTGCTCGGGATAAGGCTTTACAGCTTGAGGAAAAGGAGGAGCAGGAAAAGAAAGAGAGGGAGGAACGGGAACGTAAATTGCAAACGACTGGTCAATTCCCTATTCGTCGACCGCTTTATCCTGTCCTTAATAATGAAATTGATGATTTTTCATTGCTAGATCGATCACCGCCTCCATACGTTTCGCCTACGGCTCCAACTGCAGAATCGGATGAGGACGGACAGGATAAGTCGGGAAAGAAGGGTGTATCTGGTCTCAGGTTTTCTGCGGAGAGATCCGCACATTTGCGTAGTTGGGCTCGTAGAGTGAACACGAAGTATGCTACTCAGGCTGAAGTTATTTCTGAAAGGGGTACTTGGACAGACCAAGAGTTACTGTATTTTATGGCTACTTTGGCAGATGAAGTCGTTACCTCATATCGTAAAATTTCAGATACGCTAGAACCTAAGGCTGTGTCAGTTCATCGTGAGAATCTAGATACAGGTGTATTTGTTCTTGCAGATGTCGATGCCTTTTACAATCAACTGATCCAGCTGCGAGATGAGGCTATCAGATTGCGGGACGAGCGGAAAAGGAATAAGGAGTCCGGGCCAGAATCTGATGGGCAATCTAAGGAGTGTTCTCTCCGGGGTTCAGATAATAGTTCTGCAATGCATGTTATGCCTATGCGTGAAGCCGCACCTTTGTATGTTCCACCGAAGGGGGAAGGTACAGATGATGATAAAAGGTCAAAGGATGCGAAGGGGTATTTTGTATATAATTGGGTGTATACGCCTTGGAATAGAGCGGATGTTATGGCATTGAAAAATTCTTTACCTGACCTTCGTAAAAATCCGGCAGCGTTCTATGAAGGGGTGGAAGGGGCTATTTCGTCTTGTGTGATGACTCTTGTTGACATAGATCTGTTTTTTGGGTTAATACTTCCGCCTGACATGTGGAGACAAATTCGTAAAAATAATGATGAAACAATACTTGGGGGTACATGGAAAGAGATAAATGAAGCTGATTTAGAGAGGAAACCGGCATGTAAGCCTTGCCAGTTGATTTTAGACCTCCCAACGGCTATTTTGGTTAAATTAAAAACGCTCATACCTTCTAAAAAGATAGATTGGACCATGTTAGCTTCGTGTAAACAAAAGCCAGATGAAACGGGTTCAGATTTCTTTACACGCTTCGAAGAGGCGTTTCACGATTACAGTGGTCAATCTTTAACAGACGATACAGGTCGGCATTTGTTTGTAGATAAGTACGTGGCTAATCTCCTGCCGGAGATTGCAAAACGATTGAAATCGAGTGAAAGTTCCTGGGCCACGGCGACCCCTGCGTCTTTGTTGACTATGGCTCAGTATTATGAGCGGCAGGAGTTGGAGGCTAAAGAAAGTGTTGATAAAAAAGCGAAAGAATTGAAAACGAAGGTGATGTTGGCACAGGTTCGTGGAACACAGGGTAGAGGGAATGACAGAGGTAGACGAGGTGGAGGAAATACGTCGTATGGTCGTACGGATATTGCGGAGGATCAATGTGCTTATTGTAAAGAGTTTGGGCATTGGGCTGAGGATTGTCCGGTACTTCGCGAACAACGTAGCCAGCGTGGTCGAGGAGGTGGTAGGTCGCGGGGCGGTTATACGGGGGCGAGAGGTGGTGGAGGTGAACGTGGAAGGGCTGAGCAGAGGGGCCGTGGCCAGGATGAACGTAATACTTTTGATAGACGAAACCAATATCAGATATCAGAGGGTGAGAATGTGGAGCACCAGGATTATGTGCATGCATAGGACTGCGTAGGATGGGGTGCGGAACCAATTGAAGTGCCGGTAGATCAGGAGGGTCCATATGTAACAGCGGGCATTTTGGGTTCTACTGATCAATTCCTAGTCGACACCGGAGCTACTCGTAGCGCTTTGTCAAAGAAATTGGTTCAGAGGGCTCCCCTGTCTGGCGAAATGATAACATGTGTAGGGTTCGATGGCACACCCTCCCCTAGCCCTTTGTCCAAACCCCTTGCACTCTGTCTTGACAAATTTTTTAGTTTTGGCCAATTTTTGCTATCGCCCTATACACCAGATAATATCTTGGGCATCGATTTGCTTAAATACTTTCGAGCAACGATACGGTGCGCTCCTGAAGGAGTGCGGGTTATCCTGAATGACAATTACCCTGACTCGAATAGGTTCTATACCATATTAGACATTCCAGCTTTGGCCTCTCTCCCGCACACGTTATGGGCGACCTCAGACACGGATGTGGGAGAGATGCGTATTCCACCCATTCATATTACTGTTAAGGAGGGGGCCTCTCTGCCACGGGTGCCACAGTATAAGATTTCGAGGGAAGGTGAAATTGCCCTGGCTCACATTGTTCAGGATTTGATAACTGCAGGAGTGGTGGAAGAGGTTCCTTATAATGTCTGTAACAGCCCCATTCTTCCGATCCTTAAGAGAGATACTGACGACAAAGTTTATCGTTTTATTATTGACTTGAGAGAGATCAACAAAATTGTCATTCCCCAATACCCGGTGGTGTCCGACATTACGACCTTGCTCACATTGGTAACACCAACGGCAACGACCTTTAGTGTAATTGATTTGAAAAACGCTTTCTTTTCCATCCCTGTCCATCCCGATAGCAGATATCTGTTTGGCTTCACATTAAATAATAAATCGTATAGATTTTGTCGTGTTCCCATAGGTTACACTGAGAGCCCGAGTATCTACAGCCAGGCTTTGAAAAGACAGCTTGATTCCTTTGAGTTGCAAGCGGGGGTTGTTCTAATCCAATATGTGGACGACCTTCTGCTTGCTGCAGATTCTTACACGCAATGTGAGGAGAGTACGATTGCGCTGCTTTCTTTTCTGGCGCAGAATAATCACAAGGTTTCTAAGAAAAAGTTACAATACTGTAGACCCAAGGTGACCTACCTCGGTCATCTTTTGTCTAAGGAGGAGCGTGCATTAACATCAGATCGAATTCAGGCAATTTTAGATACACCAGTCCCCCGCACACAGAGAGATGTGCGCGCCTTCATAGGGTTAACGTCCTTTTGTAGGCAGTGGATTATGGGGTTTTCGCACATTATAAAGCCTTTGTTAGCGTTACTTTCCAAAACTACACCAATGCCCCTTGAATGGACAGATGAATGTCAAAATGCTTTTGATCAACTGAGACAAGCCCTTTGCTCTTCACCCGTATTAGGTACACCAGATTATACAAAGATTTTCACATTGTACGTGCACGAGAAAGATGGGTGCGCGTTATCAGTGTTAGTGCAGACACACGGGGACAAGCAGAGGCCATGTGCATACTTTTCTGCTATTCTTGATCCTGTAGTGCGAGGGTTACCTGGGTGTTTCCGAGCAGTTGCAGCAACAGCAGTAGCGATACGGCAGAGTGAGGGAATAGTGTTATCACACAAATTGTTGGTGTTGGTTCCCCACGCAGTAGATGCCTTGCTAAATCAAACAAACACCCAATATCTCACGAGTGCACGGTTAACAGGATATGAGCTTACACTGTTGGCGCCACATATCACACTAAAAAGATGTGCTACTCTGAACCCTGCCACTTTATTGCCCTATCCGGTCGAGGAGGGTCAGGAAGAAAAACATCATGACTGTTTTCTTGACCGAGGAACAGACAAAGGGTCGTGTTGACCTACAGGATATGCCACTTCCAGAGGTGGATGGGGAACTGTGGGTTGATGGATCATGCTTGAGGCTGCCAGATGGCACGACTTCCGCAGCCTATGCAATCACGACACTTAAGACAGTGGTGGAAACAGCTAGAATACCACAGAAATCGGCTCAAGCAGCGGAGCTGATAGCCTTGACAAGAGCCTGCGAACTGAGTGCTGGCTTATGTATGAACATATACACAGACAGCCGGTACGCCTTCGGAGTAGCACATGACTTCGGTCTACTCTGGAGAGAGCGTGGGGTTTTTAACTTCTCATGGAGTACACATTATGCACGGAGAATTGGTGCGTGATCTCCTAAATGCGTTGCTTTGCCCAAAGAAAGTAGCGATCATAAAATGTAGCGCCCATAAAAAGATCATTGATGAAGTGGGACAGGGAAATGCCTTTGCGGATAGCATAGCGAGACAAACGGCTATGTCCCGAACTGACTCCCCCATGTACGTGACAAAATCCCAAGCAGAGCGATGGAATGATGCTAGAGCGGAAATATTAGACATTCAGAAATCAGCTACTGAATCAGAACTTGCGGCATGGGCAACTGATGGGGTGCTAGACGATGAAGGGTGTTGGAGAAGCAAGGACATGGAGAAATGGAAATTGCCTGCAGCTTACTTGCAAGCGATGGTCCAGATGACACATGGGTTGGCGCAGGTGGGGGCTCTTGCAATTACTCGATTGTTAACACGAGTTTGGGAGCATCCCGAGATTGCTAATACTGCCAAGAGAGTAGTGCAGACCTGTCTGATATGTTTGCAGCACAATCCGGCTAAGGGGACCCATACTCCGAAAGGAGGGTTCGTTCCACCTTCTGCACCATTCGAGGTACTTCAAATGGATTACATCCAGCTTGAGCGCTGCAATAACCTTAAGTATGTCTTAGTGGTGGTGTGCGCTTTTAGCAAATGGGTTGAAGCCTTCCCCACGAAAGATAATACAGCTTTAACAACAGCTAAGGTGTTGCTCAAGGAGTATTTTCCTCGCTTTGGAGTTTGCAAATTTTTATGGAGCGATAATGGGCCTCATTTTGTCGGGAAAATTGTGGAGTATGTGCTGAAGGGGTTAGGGATCCAACAGAAGTTTCATGCTGTGTTCCACCCTCAGTCGGCAGGTCTTGTCGAGCGGTATAATGCCACGTTGAAACTAAAGCTGGCTAAGATCGTGGCGTCCACGTCATTGAAATGGCCATATGCCTTACCGCTAGCATTACTCTCTCTTAGATCAGTGCCCCACTCTCGGACAGGCCTCACACCATATGAAGTGGTGTTTGGAAGGCCTATGAATATCTGGGGGGTGCCTAAGCCGCGATTGATACATGATGTGCCTAGTATAATGATGAACGATTATTTGGCACGATTAACAAATGATTTGCTTTCTATTCATCAACAGGTTCGAGAAGCGCTCCCTGACAATTCTACTGGAGAAGGCCATGATCTCCGCCCTGGCGACCATGTTATGATCTGGTCGTTTGAGAGGGCGAACAGCTTGGAACCGAGGTGGAGAGGCCCCGAGCAGGTCCTCCTTGCTACTCGAACAGCTGTACGAGTGACTAATAGGAAGCGTTGGATACATTCAACACATTGCCGTCGTGTCTCTCCTGATCTGGTGAATCCTGTTGTGTTGACCGACTTCCAAGAGATCTTGGAGAAAGAAAAGAGCCCAGCTGTGACATCGGCCGAAGCTGAGGGAGCCTTCCCGGACCATACTGTTTCTGGACGAGAGCGCTACAATCTGCGGCCACGATAGGAAGATTTTTTTTGGTTTTCGAGACTGGTTGGTTACCGCTCTGGGGTTTGTGAAACGGAAACCGGGAATCTCAAGGGGGGGGGATCAGTTCTGCCAAGAGTAGCGACACCCGTCTTGACCCCGGAGAAGAAAACAACGGCTACCTCAGAGCTCAGCACCGTATTTTTCCTTTTTAGGTGTAATACACACATATGTACATTTGAGAACTAGTGAACTTTCTGAACTTTTAAGATTTTGAACAATAATTGAACTATGGCGTCTTCTGCATCACGGGATAAACGAATACTTGGTGCCATCCTCTCTGTCCTAACGATTGTGGTGATAGCAGTGATAGCCTGGGTAGTTGAACTTGTGGTGCCTGCACGTAAACATTTGCTGCCGATTACCCCGGCTCCATCTGAACATTTTCACTTCACCTTGCCTTACCATGAAGAACGGCACCGACAGACTTATTTGAACAATAGCTTTATTCAGATCCTGCATCATACACATAACATGACAAATACGTCTAATTGCTGGGTGTGTGGGATGTTGCCCGGGCACCAGAAGAAAGGGGGCACTCCACTCATTCCACTCCCGTTCTCACATAATGGATCCTGCAATGCCTGGTACACTCTTCTCTTCACTTTGAGATGGCCAACAAAAGGGGGGGTGCTTTTCCGTTTGAATAAAGTATGCTATCACGACCGGGATGGGTATCCACGAGCTGAGGGTACTCGATTTGAATGGGAGGAGTACCGCCCCGACAATGTATCTGCCCCACGTGTTTACAGCAACCAACATAACATTAATGTTTCCAGCTCACATGTTATAAATGTTATTGCCACAAAAGCTGATTTGTGTATACGTAATAAAGGTACGATCTCGGTTGGGAAAAGCGAATGTAATACTACAATCACGTTTGACAGCCCGATTGGCATATCGTTTGTAGCATCACGAAATACGTATTTTATTTGCGGAACGAAGGGTTATCATCAGCTCCCGTTGGGATGGTTGGGTACTTGCTATGTATCTTTTGTACTGCCTCCTATATTTATTGCCCCACCAATGTACCATAATGATTATATTTTGTATCATGATTTCGTACTGAATCGTGTTAAACGTGCTGTTGTTCTAGATGACATTGACCAGACAGACACTGCTTTGCAACAGTATGTGGATTTCAATTTGGGACTGTTTTCCTTTGTTGGGGCTGCTTTGAATAGTCGAAAGATACGACGACTGACCCGTGTAGTTGAGGCTGTAGCGAATGATACTGCTATTGCATTGGGAAATATTACTGAGGAACTTCAGATTTCTAGGATCGTTACGCTCCAGAACCGAATGGTTCTGGATGTAGTTCTAGCTGATCGTGGGGGGGCATGTAGAATCATCGGAAGCAGCTGTTGTGTCTATGTACCTGACAATTCACCATCTGTTTATGATGCCATCTCGAAACTGCATAAGATAGCTGCGGAAATACACCCGGATAATGGAACTTGGACTTTTTCAGGGTGGTTCTGGTCAATGCTTACCACTTGGGGTTGGAAATTGCTAACGATTCTATGTATCATTGTGGGGATACTGTTTGGTGTATGCTTATGCATCCAATGTGGTCCAGTTTTGTGTTCTATGTGCCTATCGGCCTGTATACCATCAAGACGAGCTCTTGCTCATGATAAAATGATGCTTCATAAAGAAGTAACCCAAATAATGTTGATCGATATCGAAGATGAACACCCAGATTATGTTCACTATGAGGTAGCTTCAGCTAAACGCTAAAAGGGTTGTCTGTCGTAATTTGACGATGGCCGAGTTAGCGCTTAGCTGTGCTACACGTTTCCCGTTTAAATTGGCCATACTCGGAAACGCCATTTTGTGTGTTACGGCGGCCATCTTAGATCATAAGCGGCCTCGTGGCCAGCATGGCCTTTAGTCCGTTGTCCGTGCCATTGACCACTTGAGTTTGCCCAGCAACAGGCTATTTTTAGTACTGGTCAAGCCCGTACATGTGCAGTCCCCATTGACCAGTCACCCCTCTGGAATGTGCCGCCTAAACTGACCAGCGGAGTTGTAACCCCTCCAATGAGCTGGCTGTGTTCCAAAGATGACCTTATATGTACATAACGCTTGTAACTTTGTGCCGCCCATTGTTTTATTACCTGTAAATTGTATAAAAGAGCAAGTCACACCGATGTTCGGTGTGATACTTCTTGCATTACCGAAGGGTGCTGTAGGAATGTACCACCACCCCATGGGGTCGTAATAAACTTGTTCTTTGCATTTTTCAGTTTCTGTGCCAACAGTTCTTTCGGTGTAAGTGGGTTATCTTGGGAGCATGTAGGCCTTGGGAACCCAATACCACACGGGGGTCGAGCTTCTCCTTCCAGGCTCCCCGATTTTGGAACTCTCTCCCTGACAATCTTCGATTTTCTCAATCCTACTTGGAGTTCTGCAAAGGTTTGAAGACCTGGTTATCCATTAGTGCTTTTGAGGGCTGATTGTCATCCTGTCTGCTGCCGAATGCCTTAGCGCCATGAAACCTTTTTGGTATACGTGCGCTTTATAAATTTCCCTAACTTCAACTTCAACTGCACCCTGCCTTTGGACTGTCCAGGGTGTACCTTAGAGGTGACTTATATGTATCAAAAAGGAAGGTTTGGACCTGGTTTATTTTGCCAGGTCGACATGGCAGGTTAAAACTGCATACACTGGCTCCGCAATGGCAGGCCTAAGACTTGTTTAAAAGTGGGTGGCAAATCAGTGCTGCAGGCCCACTTGTATGTATGAACAAATTACCCAAGCTGAAGCTACTAAAACAACATTTTGTATTCAAGGATAAGTAAACATTTCCTTGGCCTGTGTGCATTTATTCACTTATATTTTTTCTTATATTTCTTCTTATTCTGCAAATATTTCATGAACACTTTGACATACACTTTGACATATCTTTCAGAGCACAATTCAAATCTCAAGCACATCATTGCATTAGACAAACATAAATAAACACAATATGACAAACTTAAAATATATTAAATACAAAGCAAAAAAAAAAGGTGCTCTCAAGGAGCTTTTCACTTGAAACCAGTCTTAAAATAAATGTCATGCAGAGGTCAAAATCATTTTTATTGTTGGAGATATTAACTTT
This sequence comes from Lissotriton vulgaris, assembly GCF_964263255.1. Classification (NCBI taxonomy): domain Eukaryota; kingdom Metazoa; phylum Chordata; class Amphibia; order Caudata; family Salamandridae; genus Lissotriton; species Lissotriton vulgaris. Next base: position 695,033 of record NW_028250273.1, on the reverse strand, counting down.
AGCTTTAAACGTCTATGCAGGGTTGAGGGATCTCTGTGAAAGTAGGCCTTCCAATTTTAAACGAATGCCTGCTGTAAGGATTTTAATTCTAGTATAAAACTCCCCACGTATGTCCGTTCACGTGTTTCAAACTCTTTATTGCTTTTAGGTGGTCCGACAGGAACCAAACTGGTTTGTTTATGTAAAACATTAATTAAAAATAAATTGCTTTTAATACACTAATTCATATTTGGTTTCGTAGAACCTCCTCTGCCACTTTCTTTGATGTCTCTTGTTACTGCTTTTTTCTTCAAGCTCAACAGTTGTGTTAAGCTTCGTAGGGTGTCTTCTGCCACAATTAGAGAAGATTTTTGATAGATTAGGTCTTTAAAAGTCGTTCGTTTTCTGTAAGAAGCAGTTATTATATCAGACGAGAATTAATTTGCTCTGCAGAGCTTGGCTTCTTTCAAACTATAAATAATGTATCGAGCCTAGTCTGAGTGACTCAAAGGCTGTTCTGGACAGAGATGGATGGATGGCTACGGCTTTCCATGGAATCAGACTGGCTGTTGTGAACAGAGGACAGATGATAGCTGCGGCTTTCCATGTCATCGGAAGGACATGTTCGTTTGGCTTTTGCAGTTGCTCAGGGACCTCTGCTTTCATAGCATCAAACAACTGCAGCCCTTAAGTGCCGCAACATTGTATCTCTTCGCTATTTGCCTAAGAGTGAAATGTGTGCCACTGCTGAATACGTTAAGTTCGCCTAGTTTCGGTTTCATCTTTTGGGGTGTTAATTAAATCCTGCTTTTGGTTACCTGTAAACTTGCTTTGTGTGTTTGTATTTCAGGTGGAGAATCTACTCCTAAACTCGCCGCACTGTCCGGTCATGGTTTTGCATTTTCTATAGCATGGACGCAGCGCTGGTTATACCGGCTCTAACAACATTGGATGCAATTTACGTCGCATTGAGCAGTTTTCTGACTTTGTGGTGGTTAGCACATTGGTGAATGGAAATGACCACTTAGGGGAGATTTGTAGAAAAGAAAACCTGATACAATATTTATGATTTAACAAGAGCTGTATACTCCAGGCGCCAATCTGAAGACCGGGATTGGCTCATGAATTCCCTGCCAAATTATACAGGAATTGAGCACTTTGAAAAAACCACAGTCGGTGATCATAAAATTAATTTAAGTATCCGTGTGTAAACAAGTTTCAATCAGTCCAATCATAACGTCAAAAATTACTAAACTCCCTTGGGGTGATAAGAAAGCCAGGCCTGCTTGCGGTATCTTAAGACCATGAAATTAACTTGTGATCAACACCCTCCCTTTTAATGTACTCTTTATAATGATGGAATTGTGTACGATCATCAGTGCCACTGGAATTATGAGATTGTGCGGCTGCTGTGTTTTTTGCATAGTTATTGATTTGCCGTGTTTGCCACATAATCCAACATCTGCCACGTAATCTTCAGATTTTATATATTTTTTTTAATTTTCTGGCTCAAACAGTTCAAAAGATACTAAAAATGCAGCAACACAAGTCGCGAAGTTGAAGGCCCAATGCAAAGGTTGACTGGTCACTTTTCTGTTGCTTATTCCTACATTTGGGTGTTAAACTGTTACTATTGAGGTGCAACCAAATACCCAGGCAGTGTAAAAATGACATAATAATGAAGTAATACTATCTCAAAATGCGCCCCATTTTGACACATCATTTGCCATTTCCTGCAGCATAATTTGATCCTCTCCTACCGCATAATTCAAGTGGCCTTGAGGTTAATATGCCAAAGAGCCTTACAGTAAAACCAGCTGCAAGTGTGAAAATAACATGTGGATATGGATTCTTCAACGCAGACCCTGTGTATTTGCAGAGTTTAGGTATGACATAAGGATGTGTCCTTTCGAGTCACTCGACATACAGGACGGAATCACTAGATAAAGAAGTAGCAGTGGGTCATAGCTGGATCATGCGAGCGCTGTTACCTTCCTTGTGTAAGGATTGTGTAGAAAAAGCATTATGATCGGTAGGCATGTGCTGCCTGCCTGGAGATTGGGATAAATACATAAATAGATCACAAATACAGAGATGTAGTGCAGGGGCCAGAGTGGCTGACTCCAGAGCGCAGGGCTTACAGGTCGGTCGGTGGCGACAGCTAAGCTCGGCATCATGTGACTCTGGCCAATAGCTCACTTAATCTCCCGGAGAGCCCCCAGCACCTTGGCACCCTTAGGGATTATAAGTTCGCACTTTATAAATGTGGAATTATTATTATTATCTAAACAGAATCAGGTTGAATGGTCAACTAAATTGTGCGAACCTCAAAAGAACCGCTGCAGAGCATCTTTGTCGATGGCATAAAATGCTGACGTGACATCACAGGCAAGGCATGCATACAATCTGAGCAGCCAGTAAAAGCACTCTAATACAAAAATATAGATTTGTGCGCGCCAAGTTTTTATATACGACCCAAATAGCTGCCATTTTGAGGTAGTTTTCCGAAATGCGTAATCAAAACAGATAGCACACAGATAAGAACTGGAAGAATTCCAAACTCTAAAAGAAAATCAGAATGAGTAAAACTCAGAACGTGGAAAAGGATGATATTGGGTGTAGAAACATCGGAGGTTTATTACGAGAGATGTTTCAAGCGATTCGGAACAAAACAACTCACCAGGAATCACTTGGCGGCATCTTCGATCGGAACCCGGGGCGGGAGCTGGCATTCCTCGCATGCTGCATCACGACTTTCTCGTCTACTTCGCAGAACTTTACCTCTGCGTGACGCTGCTATCAAACTTCGCCAGAATTTCCAGACGGAAAGGCGAGTGGTTTTGGTTAGCCGGAGGTATGCTCGGTGGAATTGGACCTCTCCTTCGAGAAACAGCGATTTCTCTGAGACTCTTAACAGCTGCTGTTCATGATGATGGTCGTCGCCCTTTCTGACTCATTTTTATAATCCGTTTTGCAGTTTCACTTGGGTTATTGGAGAAAAAAAAGTTTATAGCCATGTGTGGTGGCTGACCTTTGTATTTCCAGTCAGTGAGCCAGACTTTATAGCGTTATCTCCTGTGTTGCCACTACATTTTCGATACCCCCAGCTTAATCCATCCAAGCATTACGCCACCGTTAGCTGAGCGCTAACTTGTTGACAGCGTTGTAGAAGTCTCTTCGTGTCTGCACACCTACGTGTTGGTTTTTTTAAACTCAGGGATGCTCAGTGACCTATCAAAACAACCACGGCCACGAAATTGAAAGCGACCCTTGGAAACATGATACAGAACTGATGGCACCCTGTACGCTCCCGCAAGCTGGAGGCCACCATACGCACAAGTTTTATGAAACCCGATCCTGGAATGCATCTGGCACACTGCGCGTCACTGCTCGCTCCCGAGACCCATAGGCCATGGGAGTGAACGTTTTCAGAAAAGGCGGGACATACCCTCGCCTTTGGCCATTTGCGTGCTTTCATTTTTGAAAGCCATACACAAAGGCAAATATAATGTGTGGGAGGAGTCCAACTCACACGGAGAAGTCTCTTGGAAGTCTGGAGTGATTCCAAGAGGCCCTCTCTTAGAGCAGCGCATGCGTGCTGTGCTAGGCTCGACCTAAAAATACCATGTAATCCAACATTCACCCATGTTAGGAGAAATCTTTCATTTAGAGTTCCACAAACAGATCATACAGGATGGGGTTGGACTCCAGGATCTAGGACCTCATTCCACAACAATCCAATTTTCTATCAACCTCAAGTGAATTTGCAGCATCGTCTTTCCACATCAGCTGATTGAAAGCAGCAGGCACTAGGCAGAGGAGAGAAAGCATGTGAATCAAGCACACAGACCAGGCAGAGGAGAGAAAGCATGTAAATCAAGCACACAGACCAGGCAGAGGAGAGAAAGCATGCGAAGCAAGCACACAGACCAGGCAAAGGAAAGAAATCAAGCACACAGACCAGGCAAAGGAGAGAAAGCATGTGAATCAAACACACAGACCAGGCAGAGGAGAGAAAGCATGTGGATTGAGGTAATATAAATTTTATGGTCAAGTTATGTTCCCTAGCGCGTACCCCACCGACTCCATGTACGAGTTAATGCGCATGTAACTTCCCTCCTGTACCAGCTATGAAGACGCAAATACATTTGCGTCCAACGTTAACATGTCCTCTTTCAGACCCACCATGAATGGGTTGAATGGTCCGTTCCTAAGTATGCTATGCCAACGTCTTTTTGTAGTGTACTCCTAAGTTTTCCAGCCCTGGCTGAAGTAGGCCCTGAATCTCTGCCACCGAGCCTCCTTTCTGGCTTCTGACTGCGAGGGCCTCTGCCCAGGCTGCCCCCGTACCCGTGAACTCTGACTTACTTCTAGCGCGGTCCTCCGTGCTCAGCTCAGCCTGCTGCCTGCCAAGATTGACTATAACCTTCGAGTTATCTGTTTCCCTCCCCGAAAATACATTCCTGCCTGCTAGCTTCAGTAAACATCCTTCCTCAGCTGCAGGGCTAAAGGGCCGACCTGTCTCTGTGCAAGTAATTCATAGCTTCTGTTGCCATGCTTCCATGGAAGGCCCCATGCCCCCACGCTTCTCATACAGACACCCAGGCGCTTATACACGCACTCACAGCAAGTATAGAATAGCTTCTGCTCTAGAGACCTTTCTGCCCAGATAGCTTAGTTCCTAAACATCCGATATCAGATATGATAGAAGCACAAGTTGATCTGACATGCCAGACTTCTGTCTCTTTCCGTCAGTGTAAATGTCAAGTCCCCTGCACCCCTCCAATTACACGTCATGCAGCTGCGCGCGCATCCAAGCTTCCGATTTCTGCTGACATTGCAACATTTTCTGTTAGTGCCACCCATTCGTGACACCTATCTGTGACGTTTCTAGCACACACCTCTAGTTCACGCCTCTTGATTACGCACATGTACCACGTGTATACTGTTATCTTGTCTTCTCTCAGCTGTTACGCCTTCTATACTGTTTTCTATGATGTACAATAAGTATATAAGCTATGTACTGTTAATAAAATGTTAGCGCGCTCTATCCCTTCTGACACCCCTGTGGTGGTCAGAACATGATATCTTGGCCATGACCATTCCTTTTTAAGGAATAAAACCCCTTAGAACTCTAACACCACGGACTCTGTCTTTTTTCATCCGATCTGAGTTATTATTGATTAAGTACTTACCTGCATAGAAATTAAGAGAGTAAATTATTTATTTACATCATTTTGGCGCCCGAATAGGGACCCCTCCCCCACCTCACGCGCCGGTTGGCGCATTGCAAGCTCTGTCCCCTGCCGTCAGTTAGCCGGAACATACGCGTATCGGCAGGATTTCCTGCATCTCCCTCTGACCCACGGAGGTGACGAAGACTGCGATCAGTGCCCAGACGAGGCGGTGAGGAGTGCGGAGGATCCCGACCAGAGCCTAGCCGAAAGAAGCAAGGTCCGAGGTGTCAAGAGGCCCACCAGGTCTCCGAAGTTTTCCGAAGTTTCCCGAAGTTTTTCCGAAGTTTCGAGTCGAGTCCAGTCGAGTTTTCCGAGGCCTTCTGTTTTCCGTGCTTCCCGGTGAGTACCATTGCTGGGACGTATCCAGACGGGTTTGGGTACACAAGTCCGGTCTGCACTGTTTTTAGGCAGTGTATCTGTACTGTTTAGCAGTATATCTAGTATTCCGAATTTCTGAATTTCTGCACTGTTACCACAGTGTATCTGTACTGTTTAGCAGTACATCCGATATAGGGGGTAGTCATCTATGTCTCAAATGTCTTTTCATGTAATTAATGTCGTGGTATGAATGTGACTGTTTTTATTGTGCATTATTGTGTTTTCTTGTATAAACTAGTTAAACTCAGAGTTAAGTATCAAGGATCGAGCGTTTCAGTATCAAGTAGGCACAATGCCGTTTTTCAACAAGTTAAAGCAGATAGGAACTAGGAAAGGGATGTTAGAGGAAGAAATCCCTATCCCCCCTAGGGACACTCCAGGTAACTTCATGTATCATAAACATGGCATAGACGCCATATTGTATCTAGAATTATGGACCGATTATACAAAGCATCTTGAGGAAAGATACCGATGGCCAGTTAACGGAACATGGGATGCCGAGTGCATCATAAAGGTAGAAGAGGCATTACGGAAGAAGAAAGCCAGACAATCCCAGAAAGACGCCATAGAATTTTGGCGTAAGGAATCACATAAACGTGCTGAAAGAGCACTTCGTAGAGAAGACAGACTTAAGGAATCAGAAAAGGCCCAAGAAAATGAATTAGTTATTGAAGGAATCCGAGTAAAATCAGAACAAATAGATCGCATCCGAAATAGCAAAGTGAACAGTATGTATCTTTTGGCCGAGGGTACACCTGACGCCATTTCAGAAATACCGAAAAATTTGCCGTCACCATTAGTTCCAACTAAAGTAATGCACAAGACTACTAAAGACATATTCCTAAATTCCTACCTAGAAGATGTAGCGCCAGCTTACACCAATCTGCCTGTTCGTGCCCTGCCTACTGACAGGGACGGAGGTGGCACACCACCCCCAGGTCATGTTCCGCCGGTACCACAACAGACTTCTCCTGTTCCGCCAGCCCCGCCTCTTCCCGTACTCAAAACAGACCTACCGAAACCACGTTTACCTGATCCACCTAAACGGCAAATTCAAGTTCAGATACAGACTCCACACAGGGAGGATGCCCAAGTTTCCGCTTCAGGAGGTGCGACCGCGGGTCCTCAGACCCCGCCACCAACTCACAGATTCAATCTCAGAGGTATGCAGAGTCCTCTCACGTACAGGTCTCCCCACTCCTCTAATTCATCCCGCCTTGACGCATTAAAAGAAAACATGTCAGTTTGCAGATATGATCCAGTACCCGGAAAAGACGATTTAATGATATTGGCATCATTACGGTTAAGATCTGCTACTGATAACTTGTTATGCTATGTAGGAATGAAGGAGCGTCTAGATAGAATATATGAGTTTGTTCAGACAGGGAAAGACCCTGACAGTATTAAGGATGCCATGGAGAAACAGAAAGTTGACATGCAAGCACTGATACTACGATTTTTTATAAATTGTCTAATAAGAGAACGAGACAGGCCTGGAACAGATCAGAGTGAATTAGATGCATTGAACAAGTGGGGTCAAAATATAGCTGAAGGAAAACACGACAAGGGGACTTGCATAGCCTCCATGTACAAGAAGATTAGGAAAGCAGTGATAGCAGTACACCAGAAAGAGAAGGAAAAGGCTTCCTCCGAGGAGGAAGAAGAACAGGAAGAATCCGAAAGAAATGTAGGCACCATAGCATATGTAGGTAAGGGAACTTACCTTAGGAAGGGTGTCCGTCCAGAAAGCAAGAGAGTTTTCTTCTCTGCCTTAACAAACCCGAATTCTGCTGAGCATCAGTTCCAGGAAACTGATAAAAGGCTCCGAGACCGAGTTGGGTATCATGTACTCAATTCTATGGATGAACAAGAACTAGCCCGATCAGCTGTATCATGGGCCGAGAATGCAGACATATATAATGATGATACCGTGGCCCAGACATTTCTGAACTTCTCCCCCGACGAACAGAAATTAGCAGGGGTATACATGATTCAGCACCTCCTCATCAAATACAGAAAGCACTATTCGGATCCAGGTCCCTTACACGAAACACTAGAAGCACTACTCATGGATAGATGGAGAGGCTTAAGCACCAAATTAATTCAAATAATTCTAGAACAGCGACACAGATATAATACCTTTGTAAGCTCTGAATACGTTCCCGCCCCACCTCCAGAAAGGAAAATGTACCATATGCAGTGCGGGGGTAGTATTGAAAGTCAGAACCCCTTACGAGAAGTACACCCAGTTATGGGTGAGGATAAGGTCTTGAAACGCGTGTATGTACACACGCCTCTGACTAAATTAGAACTGTTAGAAATGAAGAAATTAGTCCCGTGCCATGATAAAGACCCTGCAGGTTTCCACAGAGAGCTCAAAGACATGTTACTGATGGGAGACTACACATATGAGGACATCATGAAAATGTTGAAAGTATTATTGCCCACGGGCATATTCGAGAAATTGAAGGAAAAAGAATGGGAGGTGGGAGATACAAAGATTGCATGGGCAGAAATAGAGGACGAAGAAAAGAAACGGATCCCGGGGTTAGGCCTTGGGGACAGAACTAAAGCATTACCAGGTTTGATAGTACAGGTTCTACCAAGATTATTGACAACTAGAAAGGAAGATTGGGACGCCATCTCGTCCTGTAAACAGAAACATGATGAAGATACTAGTGACTTCTATTCAAGATTCGAGAAATGTTTTATTATCAATAGTGGCCTCAAGCCAAGTAGCGAGTCGTACCCACATCTTTTTGTATCAAAGTTAGTCGAGAATTCTCTACCGTTAGTTAAAAATCGAGTGTACAAGGTCGAGAGTACATGGCAAGCAAACACGCCATCACAGATGTTACAGATGTTACAATATCACCAGAACAGAATTAGAGAAGAACAAGATCAGGAACAGAAACGTATGAAAGACACGAAGATGAAAATGTTAGTAGCACAAACGGTCCCAGCCGACAGTCACAGAAAGGGTGCGACCCAGACAAGTCACACTACAGCTCCCGTTAAAGGGACATGTAATTACTGCAAGCAGCCAGGTCACTACGTACACGAATGCCCAGTTCTGAAACATAACATAGCGACAGGTAAAACTAAAGAAAGACCGCATCCGCCTAGACAAGACCATAACCAGCATCAGACTTCACAGAATACACAGAATACACAGCCTATGCATGCTTCTTCGACTCCAGCACAGACAGTAGCGATACCACAGCCACAGCCTATTGCCGCGTCTCAGCAAGTCTCACAACAGATGTATCAGTATGTCCAGTCCGCTTATCCCGAATATTCCAGATATACATGAAACAGCCTAGAGAGGGAAGGTGGCTTGCCTCTTATTGAGATTCCTGTAGATCAAGAAGGTCCTTATGTACACAGTCAAGTATTGGGAAAAGACAGAAAGTTTTTAATTGACACAGGGGCAAGTCGCACTACAATCAGCCATGATGAAGTTCCAGGGGCACCCCTCTCAGGCTCACAAAATGTTTCCCTTGGTTTTTCAGGACAGCCTATTGTAAACGAAGTATCCGAACCAGTCCCCCTGGCTGTGGGTCCCTTATCACGTGTTACAGACTTGTTACTTACAAAATCATGTCCAGAAAATCTGTTAGGAATTAAAACATTGAAGGCTCTAGGAGCTATAATATGCTGTTCCCCGGAGGGAGTTAGACTCTTTCTGCGGGATTTCAAGGGTCATTATGTTCTGCGTGAATTTGATGTCAGATTGAAAAATGTACCAGATTACTTGTGGGCAAAAGGCCCTACTGATGTAGGATGTATGCACATTACACCATACCGCGTTACACTCAAAGCAGGAGTTGTATTACCCAGAATCAGACAATACAAGTTACCACCCGATGCTGTAGTGGCTTTACTGAAAATCATTGAAGAGCTCATTGCCCAAGGAGTGGTCGTCGAGACCGACTCCAATATCTGTAATTCACCCATCATTCCGATTCTTAAACGTACAGATCCCAATGCACCGCCAGTATATCGGCTGGTGATTAATCTTCGAGAATTAAATAAATGCATTATTCCACAGTACCCTGTGGTCCCGGATATCTCATCCTTATTGACTGCCATTGATTCAGAAGCAACGTTCTTTACTGTAATTGATCTCAAGAACGCCTTCTTCAGCGTGCCTATTGATCCAGAGAGCCAATATCTCTTCGGATTCAGTTTAAATGGACGCAGCTTCAAATTTTCACGCGCACCTCAAGGATTCACAGAAAGCCCCAGCATCTATAGTCAAGCACTGAAAAGACAACTAGATTGTATTCAAATGCCAGTTAACACCGCTTTACTGCAATACGTCGATGATCTACTGATCACCGCACGAAGTGAGCCCGAATGTGAAAAAGCATCACTGACAGTTTTACATTTCCTGGCCGACAAGGGACACAAGGTGTCTCCTTCGAAGCTACAATTCTGTGTTCAGCAAGTTGTATACTTGGGTCACTTGCTGTCCAAAGTGGGGAGACAGCTCACTCCCGATCGCATTCAGTTAATTGCAAATATGCCGCAACCCCAGACACAAAAGGAAGTGCGGGCCTTCATAGGCCTCACCTCGTACTGCAGACAATGGATTCCCCAGTATGCATTTCTAGCCAAGCCACTCATCCAGTTAACGACACAGGAGGCAGCGACTTCGACTGCCCTCCCTTGGACTCAGGAACATACACAAGCTTTTGAAGACTTAAAGAAAGCCTTATGCCAAGCACCAGTTTTAGCAACACCATGTTACAGCAAACCGTTTACACTTTTTGTTACAGAACGTGATGGTACAGCGTTGTCTGTCCTCACTCAAGATCAAGCAGGTTCACACAAGCCTTGCGCTTATTTCTCTAGTACATTGGATTCAGTAGCCCAGGCACTCCCTGCGTGCTTAAAGTCAGTAGCAGCAACAGCGTTAGCAATAAGACAAAGTGATTCAATTGTTTTAGGTCATCAGTTGACAGTTCAAGTGCCACACTCTGTAGAGGTTTTGTTAAACAGAACCCAGACTCAACACTTAACTATAGCACGACTGACAGGTTATGAATTAACACTATTCCAGCCACACATAGAAATCAGACGCTGTGGCATCCTGAACCCAGCAACACTGTTACCCACAAGTATGACAGATCCAGCCTCGCATGATTGTATAGAAATCATTAATGCAGTAACCAAGCCACGACGAGACTTAACAGATGTCCCACTGACAAATCCAGACCTGACACTTTATGTGGACGGTTCATGCATGAGAACAAGTACAGGAGAGTTAGTGGCCGCGTATGCCGTGACCACTGAAACTGAAATTAAAGAAACACATCGTATTGACACACTGTCTGCTCAAGCAGCAGAGCTCATCGCTCTGACCCGAGCTTGTATTCTAGCCAAGAACAGAAATGTTAACATATACACTGATTCCCGTTATGCCTTCGGAGTTGTACACGACTTCGGAGTCCTCTGGCAAGAACGAGGTTTCCTGACCTCTCATGGGGCCAAGATTCAACATGGTCCCCTCATTCAAGCACTGTTAGAAGCAATACATTTGCCCTCGGGCATATCAGTCATGAAGTGTAAAGCACATACTAAAGTTACAGATTCCGTTTCCCAGGGTAACGACCTGGCAGACCAAACAGCAAAACATACAGCACTGACTCACACCCAGATTAATGATGTGACAAAGACGATAGTCCCGACAAAATGTATGACAGTTAGAGATCCCACCCTAGACGTAATCGATATCCAGACACATGCTACTCCAGATGAGATAAAGAAATGGACTGAACTAGGAGGGATTCAGACAGATCAAGGTTGGGTGACGAAGGAAAAATCTATATGGTTTCTCCCCGACTCAATGGTCCAAGTCATGATAAATACAGCACATAGCCCGGCACATCTAGGAGAGAAAGCGATGTTAGACAGTTTACAAAATCTCTGGTACAACAAACACTTACGAGCAGCAGCAAAACAGAAAGTGCGTACTTGCATGATCTGTTGTCAGTTCAATCCAGGAAAAAGCGTCCCTGTAGAGCAAGGTGGATTCCATCCTCCCGATCACCCTTTTGAAGTCCTCCAGATGGATTATATCCAGATGAACAGTTGTCGAGGATTCAAATATGTCCTTGTAATTGTCTGTGCTCTGTCCCGTTGGACCGAGGCATACCCAGTTCCAGACTACACTGCTCCGACCACTGCCAGACAGTTGGTTCGTGAATTCTTCCCACGGTACGGTTTGCCCCGTGTCGTGTATTCAGATAACGGACAGCCATTCTCGTCCGAGTTGATGAAACAGGTTTCCCTTTTGCTAGGATATAAGTGGAGGTTCCACTGTGTCCGACACCCCGAAGCAGCAGGCCTTGTAGAAAGGCATAATCAGACACTAAAAATCCGACTTGCAAAAATCTGTCAGGAAAAGGGGGTCGACTGGATAGTCGCCCTGCCCGTGGCACTATTCTACATGAGAATGGTCGCCCATTCAAGATCAGGGCTATCCCCGTACGAAGTGGTCTTTGGCAGACCACCGAATATGTGGGGGACGCCCATTCCAAAGAAAATCACTGATGTTGATTGCAATATGTTGACAGATTACCTTGCCTCCTTGATGTCTGCACTCCAATCATGTCGTTCACAGGTTGCCGCAGCCTTTCCTGACAACACTGATGTAAAGCCACACGAGGTCCGTCCTGGGGACCTGGTACTCGTCCGGAATTTCGACCGGAAAAATCCGTTGGAGCCCCGCTGGAAGGAACCGAAGACCGTCCTTCTCACCACGAGGACCGCCGTGAAGATAGAGGGGAGAAAGGGGTGGGTCCACACGAGTCATGTGAAGAAATTTTGTGGACTGAAACCTGATCGAGACTCGTCCACCCCCACCAAAGACTGTGTTGAGGAAAAAGACTTTACCGTATCCGAACGAGAAAAGACTCCCCAAGAACAATATCGTATGAAACTCAGATCTAGCAAGTCAGACAGTTTAATTGTTTAAGTCCTCCCCTAGGTGAATCGGTTAAATAGTTTCTGACATGTATCCCCTAGATCGAGATAGAGAGAGAGAGAGACAAGTCAAACGAATTACATACTGCAAATCACTGCGTAGTCACTGTATAGTGACGTTGTTAATAATGTTTTTTCTAAGTGTTCTAATTATTATTGCCAGTATTCTGCTACCTATCTATTGGCCTATTTTCAGGCGTGAACAATCTGTCTACAATGTCTCTGCTGAACAGACTTTTAGTGAACTTCCTGCACACGAACTCTCTTACAGACTTGCGCTGCGCAACAATACATTCATTAGTATGTTACACCACTCCCATCAGACAAATAATGCTACCGACTGCTGGATATGTGGCCGACTCCCTCCCTACCAGAATTACAAGGGAGCTCTGCCCCTCTTTCCGTACCCGTTCACTCACAATGGCTCCTGTGGAGCATGGTTTAAAATAATTAATTCCTTAGATCCTGATATTGCTGTTTTCGATGGGGGCTGGGTTTGGGGAAACTTGAACTTAGTCCTGCTCGACGTCTGTTACCCTGATAAAGAGGGACTTCCCACTCGAATAGGAACTGATCTAGAAAATGAAGTATATGGATTAGGTAATTACACAATCAGCCTTATGATCCTTACCGTTGAATCCGAAGCTGCTCCAGTTCTGCCCCATATGTTAGTATTACCAGTCACAGGTGAACTATGTGTTAGCAAGAAAGGTTCAGTACACGTAGGTCATAGTAAATGCACTACTGTGGTCGAATTCAGTGACCATGGTAAATCGTCCTTCAAAGCTATCAGTCACTCCTATTTTGTTTGTGGTCATACCGCATACATACGTTTGCCTCCAGATTGGGATGGTACCTGTTATATTGCATTCCTTCTGCCACCTGTTTTTCTAGCTCCCCCTGATTACCATAGAAACACGAATCTAGTACAGAATAGACCCAAAAGAGATATTCCACTTGTCGACTACACAGAAACGGCATGGGAACAGTACACTGATTTCAATAAAGGATTCTTTTTCTTTCTAGGACCCGTCCAAAATAGTAAATTAATACGCAGATTAACCAGAACACTTGAAGCTGTAGTACATGAAACTGCCTCCGCCTTAGGTAACTTAACAGAGGAGCAATCTGCTATGCGGGTTGTTGTCCTTCAAAATCGTCTTGTAATTGACGTCATCTTGGCAGATAGAGGTGGAGCCTGTAAGGTCATCGGGTCAAGTTGCTGTGTTTTCATTCCACAAAACGCACCATCTGTCTATCAAGCTATTACCCGTCTGCATAAAATTGCAAATCAGATACATCAGACTCCAGGCACCTGGACTTGGTCCGGTTGGTTCTGGACAACGTTATCCGCTTGGGGATGGAAGATCTTATCATTCCTAGGCATTGGCCTTGTTATAGTATTCAGCTGCTGCCTGTGCCTACAGTGTGGGCCAGCGATATGTGGACTGTGTGCCACATCGTGCATTGAACATTCCAGTTTTCTCTCAAATAGTCAAAGAAAGAAAGATGAACATATAATGTTACAAGAACAGACTGATCGATTCATGAGGATCGATATATCATGAAGGGTTCGTAGGGAACAAGGAGGGAATGAGGTAATATAAATTTTATGGTCAAGTTATGTTCCCTAGCGCGTACCCCACCGACTCCATGTACGAGTTAATGTGCATGTAACTTCCCTCCTGTACCAGCTATGAAGACGCAAATACATTTGCGTCCAACGTTAACATGTCCTCTTTCAGACCCACCATGAATGGGTTGAATGGTCCGTTCCTAAGTATGCTATGCCAACGTCTTTTTGTAGTGTACTCCTAAGTTTTCCAGCCCTGGCTGAAGTAGGCCCTGAATCTCTGCCACCGAGCCTCCTTTCTGGCTTCTGACTGCGAGGGCCTCTGCCCAGGCTGCCCCCGTACCCGTGAACTCTGACTTACTTCTAGCGCGGTCCTCCGTGCTCAGCTCAGCCTGCTGCCTGCCAAGATTGACTATAACCTTCGAGTTATCTGTTTCCCTCCCCGAAAATACATTCCTGCCTGCTAGCTTCAGTAAACATCCTTCCTCAGCTGCAGGGCTAAAGGGCCGACCTGTCTCTGTGCAAGTAATTCATAGCTTCTGTTGCCATGCTTCCATGGAAGGCCCCATGCCCCTGAGGTAATATAAATTTTATGGTCATGTTGTGTTCCCTAGCGAGTACCCCGCCGACTCCATGTACGAGTAAAAGTGCATGTAACTTCCCTCCTGTACCAGCTATGAAGACGCAAATACATTTGCGTCCAACGTCAACTTGTCCTCTTTCAGACCCACCATGAATGGGTTTGATGGTCCGCTCCTAAGTATGCTATGCCAACGTCTTTTTGAAGTGTACTCCTACGTTTCTCAGCCTGGCTGAAAGTAGGCCCTGAATCTCTGCTACCGAGCCTCTTCTCTGGCTTCTGACTGCGAGGGCCTCTGCCCAAGCAGCCCCCGTACCCGTGAACTCTGACTTACTTCTAGCGCGGCCCTCCGTGCTCAGCTCAGCCTGCTGCCTGCCAAGATTGACTATAACCTTCGAGTTATCTGTTTTCCTCCCCGAAGATACATTCCAGCCTGCTAGCTTCAGTAAACATCCTTCCTCAGCTACAGGGCTAAAGGGCCGACCTGTCTTTATGCTAGTAATTCATAGCCTCTGTTGCCATGCTTCCATGGAAGGCCCCATGCCCCCACGCTTCTCATACAGACACTCAGGCGCTTATACACGCACTCACAGCAAGTATAGAATAGCTTCTGCTCTAGAGACCTTTCTGCCCAGATAGCTTAGTTCCTAAAACATCAGATATCAGATATGATAGAAGCACAAGTTGATCTGACATGCCAGACTTCTGTCTCTTTCCGTCAGTGTAAATGTCAAGTCCCCTGCACCCCGTCTATCACACGTCATGCAGCTGCGCGCGCATCCAAGCTTCCGATTTCTGCTGACATTGCAACATTCTGTTAGCACCACCCCTTGGTGCCACCCACTTGCGTCACCTATCAGTGACGTTTCTAGCACACGCCCTAGTTCACGCCTAGTCTACGCCTCTTGATGATGTACTAGCACCACGTGTATACTGTTATCTTGTCTTCTCTCAGCTGTTACGCCTCTTACATTGAACAAAATGATGTAAATCAAGTATATAAGCTATGTATTGTCAATAAACGACAGCGCGCTCATCTATCCCTTCTGACACCCTGTGTGGTGGTCAGAACATGATATCCTGATTCCTTTATGAGGAATAAAACCCTTAGAAACTCTTACACCACGGACTCTGTTTTCCTTCATTTCGATTGAGTTATTATTGATTAAGTACTTACCTGCATAGAAATTAAGAGAGTAAATTAATTATTTACATCATTTTGGCGCCCGAACAGGGACCCCTCCCCCACCTCACGCGCCGGAAGGTGCGTTGCAATCCGTGTCCCCTGCCATCAGTTAGACGGACAACACGTGTACTGGCAGGATTTCCTGCATCCCCCTCTGACACACGGAGGTGACGAAGACTGCGATCAGTGCCCAGACGAGGCGGTGAGGAGTGCGGAGGATCCCGACCAGAGCCCAGCCGAAGGAAGCAAGGTCCGAGGTGTGAAGAGGCCCACCAGTTTTCCGAAGTTTTCCGAAGTTTTCCGAAGTTTTCCGAAGTTCCGAGTCGAGTCCAGTCGAGTTTTCCGAGGCCTTCTGTTTTCCGTGCTTCCCGGTGAGTACCATTGCTGGGTCGTATCTAGACGGGTTTGGGTACGCAAGTCCGGTCTGCACTGTTTTTAGGCAGTGTATCTGTACTGTTTAGCAGTATATAAAGTATTCCGAATTTCTGCACTGTTACAGCAGTGTATCTGTATCGTTGAGCGGTACATTCAGAGTAAGGGGAAGTTAGCTATGTCTTTAAATGTTTCATGTGATTAATGTCGTGGTATGAATGTGATTGTTTTTGTGCATTTTTGTGTCTTTTTTGTATAAATAGTTACAGTTGACATTAAGTATCAAGGATCAAGAATTGCAGTATCAAGTAGGCACAATGCCGTTTTTCAACAAATTAAAGCAGATAGGAACTAGGAAAGGGATGTTAGAGGAAGAGATTCCAATCCCCCCTAGGGACGACCTGGCAGACCAGACAGCAAAGCATACAGCACTGACTCACACCCAGACTACTGATGTGACAAAGACAATAGTCCAGACCCAGTGTATGGCAGTTAGAGATCCCGCCCTAGATGTAATTGATATCCAGACACATGCTACTCCAGAAGAGATAAAGAAATGGACTGAACTAGGAGGGATTCAGACAGATCAAGGTTGGGTGACGAAGGGAAAATCTATATGGTTTCTCCCCGACTCAATGGTTCAAGTCATGATAAATACAGCACATAGTCCTGCCCATCTTGGAGAAAAAGCCATGTTAGACAGTTTACAGAATCTCTGGTACAACAAACACTTACGAGCAGCAGCAAAACAGAAAGTGCGTACTTGCATGATCTGTTGTCAGTTCAATCCAGGTAAAAGTGTCCCTGTTGAGCAAGGTGGATTCCATCCTCCCGATCACCCTTTTGAAGTCCTCCAGATGGATTATATCCAGATGAATAGCTGTAGAGGATTTAAGTATGTCCTTGTAATTGTTTGTGCTCTGTCCCGCTGGACCGAAGCATACCCAGTCCCAGACTACACTGCTCCGACCACTGCCAGACAGTTGGTTCGTGAATTCTTCCCACGGTACGGTTTGCCCCGTGTCGTGTATTCAGATAACGGACAGCCGTTCTCGTCCGAGCTGATGAAACAAGTTTCCCTCTTGCTAGGATATCAGTGGAGGTTCCACTGTGTCCGACATCCCGAAGCAGCTGGCCTTGTAGAAAGGCATAATCAGACACTAAAAATCCGTCTTGCCAAGATCTGTCAGGAAAAAGGGGTCGACTGGATAGTCGCCCTGCCCGTGGCACTATTCTACATGAGAATGGTCGCCCACTCAAGATCAGGGCTATCCCCGTACGAAGTGGTCTTTGGCAGACCGCCGAATATGTGGGGGACGCCCGTTCCGAAAAAGATCACTGATATTGATTGTAACATGTTGACAGATTACCTTGCCTCCTTGATGTCTGCACTCCAATCATGTCGTTCACAGGTTGCCGCAGCCTTCCCTGACAACACCGATGTAAAGGCGCATGAGGTCCGTCCAGGGGACCTGGTAGTCGTCCGGAATTTCGACCGGAAAAGTCCGCTGGAGCCCCGCTGGAAGTCTCCAAAGACCGTTCTGCTTACCACCAGGACCGCCGTGAAAATCGAGGGGAGAAAGGGGTGGGTCCACACGAGTCACATCAAACTATGCAATGAACTAAAAAACGGACTGAAACAGGACTCTGACTCGTCCACCCCCACCAAAGACTGTGTTGAAGCACAAGACGTTACTGTGCCTAAAAGAGAAAAGACTCCTCAAGAACTTTACCGTATGAAGCTTCGATCTAGCAAGTCAGACAGTTTAATTGTTTAAGTCCTCCCCTAGGTGAATCGGTTAAATAGTTTCTGACATGTATCCCCTAGATCGAGTTAGAGAGAGAGAGGAAAAGAGAAGAACATATTGCAAATCACTTCGTAGTCACTGCATAGTGACACTAATAATCATGTTTATTCTGAGTATTCTAATTATTATTGCCAGCATTCTGCTTCCTATGTACTGGCCTATTTTCAGGCGTGAACAATCTGCTTACAATGTCTCTGCTGAACACACTTTTAGTGAACTTCCCGCACATGAACTCTCTTACAGACTTGCGCTGCGCAACAATACATTCATTAGTATGTTACACCATTCCCATCAGACAAATAATGCTACAGACTGTTGGATATGTGGCCGACTCCCTCCCTACCAGAATTACAAGGGAGCTCTGCCCCTCTTTCCGTATCCATTCACCCACAATGGCTCCTGTGGAGCATGGTTTAAAATAATTAATTCCTTAGATCCTGATATCGCTGTTCCCGAAGGGGGCTGGGTTTGGGGAAACTTGAACTTAGTCCTGCTCAACGTCTGTTATCCTGATAAAGAGGGACTTCCTACTCGAATAGGAACTGATCTAGAAAATGAAGTATATGGATTAGGTAATTACACAATCAGCCTTATGATCCTCACTGTTGAATCTGAAACTGCTCCAGTTCTGCCCCATATGTTAGTACTACCAGTCACGGGTGAATTATGTGTTAGCAAGAAAGGTTCAGTACACGTAGGTCATAGTAAATGCACTACTGTGGTCGAGTTCAGTGACCATGGTAAATCGTCCTTTAAAGCTACCAGTCATTCCTACTTTGTTTGTGGTCATACCGCATACATACGTTTGCCTCCAGATTGGGATGGTACCTGTTACATTGCCTTCCTTCTGCCACCTGTTTTTCTAGCTCCCCCTGATTACCATAGAAACACGAATCTAGCACCGAATAGACCCAAAAGAGATATTCCCCTTGTCGACTACACAGAAACGGCATGGGAACAGTACACTGATTTCAATAAAGGATTCTTTTTCTTCCTAGGGCCTGTCCAAAACAGTAAATTAATACGCAGATTAACGAGAACACTCGAAGCAGTAGTGAACGAAACTGCCTCCGCTCTAGGTAACTTAACAGAGGAGCAGTCTGCTATACGGACTGTTGTCCTTCAAAATCGTCTTGTGATTGACGTCATCTTGGCAGATAGAGGTGGAGCTTGTAAGGTCATCGGGTCAAGCTGCTGTGTTTTCATTCCACAAAACGCACCATCTGTCTATCAAGCTATCACCCGTTTACATAAAATTGCAAATCAGATACATCAGAATCCAGGCACCTGGACTTGGTCCGGTTGGTTCTGGACTACGTTAACAGCTTGGGGATGGAAGATCTTATCCTTCCTAGGCATTGGCCTTGTTATAGTATTCAGTTGTTGCCTGTGCCTGCAGTGTGGGCCAGCGATATGTGGACTGTGTGCCACATCCTGCATTGAGCATTCCAGTTGCCTCTCAAACAGTCAAAGAAAGAAAGACGAACATATAATGTTACAAGAACAAACCGATCGATTTATGAGGATCGATATATCATGAAGGGTCCGTAGGGAACAAGGAGGGAATGAGGTAATATAAATTTTATGGTCATGTTGTGTTCCCTAGCGAGTACCCCGCCGACTCCATGTACGAGTAAAAGTGCATGTAACTTCCCTCCTGTACCAGCTATGAAGACGCAAATACATTTGCGTCCAACGTCAACTTGTCCTCTTTCAGACCCACCATGAATGGGTTTGATGGTCCGCTCCTAAGTATGCTATGCCAACGTCTTTTTGAAGTGTACTCCTACGTTTCTCAGCCTGGCTGAAAGTAGGCCCTGAATCTCTGCTACCGAGCCTCTTCTCTGGCTTCTGACTGCGAGGGCCTCTGCCCAAGCAGCCCCCGTACCCGTGAACTCTGACTTACTTCTAGCGCGGCCCTCCGTGCTCAGCTCAGCCTGCTGCCTGCCAAGATTGACTATAACCTTCGAGTTATCTGTTTTCCTCCCCGAAGATACATTCCAGCCTGCTAGCTTCAGTAAACATCCTTCCTCAGCTACAGGGCTAAAGGGCCGACCTGTCTTTATGCTAGTAATTCATAGCCTCTGTTGCCATGCTTCCATGGAAGGCCCCATGCCCCCACGCTTCTCATACAGACACTCAGGCGCTTATACACGCACTCACAGCAAGTATAGAATAGCTTCTGCTCTAGAGACCTTTCTGCCCAGATAGCTTAGTTCCTAAAACATCAGATATCAGATATGATAGAAGCACAAGTTGATCTGACATGCCAGACTTCTGTCTCTTTCCGTCAGTGTAAATGTCAAGTCCCCTGCACCCCGTCTATCACACGTCATGCAGCTGCGCGCGCATCCAAGCTTCCGATTTCTGCTGACATTGCAACATTCTGTTAGCACCACCCCTTGGTGCCACCCACTTGCGTCACCTATCAGTGACGTTTCTAGCACACGCCCTAGTTCACGCCTAGTCTACGCCTCTTGATGATGTACTAGCACCACGTGTATACTGTTATCTTGTCTTCTCTCAGCTGTTACGCCTCTTACATTGAACAAAATGATGTAAATCAAGTATATAAGCTATGTATTGTCAATAAACGACAGCGCGCTCATCTATCCCTTCTGACACCCTGTGTGGTGGTCAGAACATGATATCCTGATTCCTTTATGAGGAATAAAACCCTTAGAAACTCTTACACCACGGACTCTGTTTTCCTTCATTTCGATTGAGTTATTATTGATTAAGTACTTACCTGCATAGAAATTAAGAGAGTAAATTAATTATTTACATCACCCCCACGCTTCTCATACAGACACCCAGGCGCTTATACACGCACTCACAGCAAGTATAGAATAGCTTCTGCTCTAGAGACCTTTCTGCCCAGATAGCTTAGTTCCTAAACATCCGATATCAGATATGATAGAAGCACAAGTTGATCTGACATGCCAGACTTCTGTCTCTTTCCGTCAGTGTAAATGTCAAGTCCCCTGCACCCCTCCAATTACACGTCATGCAGCTGCACGCGCATCCAAGCTTCCGATTTCTGCTGACATTGCAACATTTTCTGTTAGTGCCACCCATTCGTGACACCCATCTGTGACGTTTCTAGCACACACCTCTAGTTCACGCCTCTTGATTACGCACATGTACCACGTGTATACTGTTATCTTGTCTTCGCTCAGCTGTTACGCCTTCTATACTGTTTTCTATGATGTACAATAAGTATATAAGCTATGTACTGTTAATAAAATGTTAGCGCGCTCTATCCCTTCTGACACCCCTGTGGTGGTCAGAACATGATATCTTGGCCATGACCATTCCTTTTTAAGGAATAAAACCCCTTAGAACTCTAACACCACGGACTCTGTCTTTTTTCATCCGATCTGAGTTATTATTGATTAAGTACTTACCTGCATAGAAATTAAGAGAGTAAATTATTTATTTACATCAGGATCAAGCACACAGACCAGGCAGCGGAGAGAAAACATGTGAATCAAGCACACAGACCAGCCGAGGAGAGAAAGCATGCAAATCAAGCACAAGGACCAGGCAGAGGAGAGAAAGCATGTGAATCAAGCACACAGACCAGGCAGAGGAGAGAAAGCATGTGAATCAAGCACACAGACCAGACAGAAGAGAGAAAGCATGTGAATCAAGAACGTAGACCAAGTACTTGTAGAGTGGGAGCTACTGTCACCATACTGCCCATAGACACAAGCACTTGTGCTCTGGGCCATGAATGTATGTATGAAGGTATGTATGTGACCGTGCTTGTCCACTGTGAACCTCATTGGAAAGCAACAAAGTGCTACAAAGCAGGTGATTCAGGATTGTTTACGAGGCAGGGAACGAGAAGGCTCCTATGGTGTAGAGGACTATGGACCCTTGAGGAGTTGTGACGTCAGTTTTTTCTGAATTGCACGAGGGTCAGGACAGCTCTAATGCCCCCTAGGGATGTTGTTCCATATTCTGGGTGCACAGACAGAGGATACTGTACTTTTGGGGCCATATTACAGAAATTGCCCGGGGAGCCCCTTCTCTAATACCGATAGCGCTGGTGCACACAAAGCGCCAGCGCTATCTGCAGGGGGTGTTTCCTCATTTGCATAGGGGGGTGCTGCATGCAAATGAGGGAATCCCTTTGCCTCTGCACCTGCACAATATTACATACACGGGCACAGAGGCAATGAAGCCCTCAGGAGGCGGACTGACAATGCGCAACCTACAAGGAGGCACACGGACAGTACGCCACCTGATGGAAACCCTCAGGCAGGGGGTCCCACAGACCGCCCAGACATCCCCTTGCCGGTGGGTGCAGTCACTGACTGCACCAGCCTGCAAGGGGATCTCTAATCTCCTTTAAAAGTGCAGGTGGGTACCGCCTCCACTGTGAAAACACGGAATGGCTGTAAAGCAGCTGCTCCGTATTTCACGTGAATGCACTGCTCCCAGATCAGCACGAGCTCACGGCAGCCCTAGGGGCAACGCATTTATCGTAATGGGGCGCACTGTCATTGTTTAAGTCGGGCACACCTTTTTAAAGGTGTGCCTGGCGCAAACAATGAAAATGTGCATATTGTGTAATGTGGCCCCTCGTCTTTTCCGTTTTGCATTTCTATGCCTGCGCCTTGCAGTCCCCAGTCTTGCTGCTATGTGCTGACCACCAGGCGGTTAGTTTCTTGGTCAGTTATTTTGGTATTTGTGACAGTCTAATAGAAGACCTAACTAGTCTTGAAGATGATGTTACTTCAGATCAGAGAAGGAGCCAGTATGGATTAGTAACCATTGGGATTATATATGGTTACACTTCGAGCCCTTGGTAACATGTGCAAAGTGGTGGATGCCTTTCACATGTGCAAAATGTTTCCAGGATGGCCATTGAGCACAGCACAGCTTCCTTTCAACTGGGAAAGGACCAGGGTTTAGACTGTATTTCTGAATTCAGCTTCTGGGAGGAACAGTTTAGCTTTTTACAGGACAGACATTTGATATCATGCAGACTTGATTTTCTTGCAATGCTTTCTTTGCAGGTCAAGTCAGTGTTGAGCATAAATGTATTTATCATTGGTCGTTGGCTGGAAAGTAAACGTTTGATAGCCAAGCTTGAATATGTGATTGTTTGGTGCTGACAGCGATCAAGAGTTATTCAGTCTTGGTCAGGTTAAGCAAAATCGGTTTAAGTGCTCGACATGCAGCCCTCTATTAGCGAGCGAGCGAGCTTACTGCCCATGATGCCCACTGGCAGCAACGAGGGACCTCCATTTCTGTCTTGAGCGAGTTTCTGTATGGTGCCCCGGCTGTGGTTCAGGGACTTGATTTCTGTTTTCACAGTTCACCGCCAAGGGTTCTTTTGCTTGCCTCTTCCATTTGCCCTCTGAGCTCCAGTGAAGAGGTGTTCTTGTGATAAGAGTTTTCTTCTCTTCTGGGTGTGTCCCATCCATCTTCATCTTCTATTCAGAATGATGGTGTCCGTGTTCTCTTGCATCTGGAGAGCAGCCCCGGTTGGAGATTGTTCACGCTAGAAAATGCACAAGATTCTTCAGGGGGAGACTGACCGTTGGAGATGTCACTTTTCGTCATCCACCAGCTTTCTGATCCATACAAGCGGGTAGACAGAATGCAGCTCTGGTAAAGCTTAGGCTTGGTGTTGGTACTGTACTGAAAAAACCTCCACACAATGTACCGCATTCTAAAGGCATTCCTGGCCTTGTTCAGTCTGCTCTTGATAACGCTGCCTCTCCTCCATCATGTCTGAAAGTACTGCCTAGTTAGGTGAACTCTTCAGTCATGGATAGCTCCTCTCCATTCTCCTTGACTGGTGAAGGGTTTGAAATGTTGAGTGGCAAGGCTTCTAATTTCCTCACGTTGATCTTTAGGCCTACTTTCAGTGAATAGACGTTTAAGCGAGATGTCTTTCCCTGCACATGCTAACGTGTGAGCGCAATGCAAGGTCATCCACATAGTCATGGTCCTCCACTGTAAACAATAAGATTTGCCGGATCATCCAGTCGACGACTAGGCTGATGAGCAATGCTGACATCTTGCATCCCTGTCAAATTGGTCTTGACTTCAGAACTATGTTCACCACAATCCCATGCTTTGCAGGTAAACGTGGAAGAGGCGTGGCGCAGCGGCCAGGGAGCCGGACTCCGGACTACAGGGTTCAGGTTAGCCCAGCACCATGTGACTCTGGGCAATAGCTCGCTTAATCTTCCCGAGGGCCCCCAGCTCCAGAAAACCACTTTGGAGGTAGCTGTGCGCTTTACAAATTCAAGGTTATTTATTATTATTAAGTATTAAAGAATCCGTTGATGAAGAGAGCCATTTTCTGGGGTATACCAGAGGCACTCATACGCCAGGGGCGCTCAGTATTTGCCAGAGGTTGTCGCGGTGGACACTGTCAAAGGATTTTTTGAAATCAATGAAGTTGATGTATAGTTGTGCACTGCTCTATGATGCTGCACAGAATAAGGATCTGATCAACACACACTCTATCCTTGTGAAACACAGCCTGTTCTTTTCTTAACTGCTTCTCCATAGCATCACAAATGCCATCTATAATGATTTTCATCAGGATTTTACTCAGGATTGACAGATGGGCCAATTTAGACCACTTGCTCAAGTTGTTTAATGCACTCTTCTTTGGAATCTTGACTATGATGCCTTGGTTCTACTCAGCTGGCACTTCCCCTCTCCCAATCGATGTAAACAGTGATTAAAGAATCTCGGCTAATGCTCTGGGTCTGCCTAGAACATTTCTGCATTCAGTTCGTGGTGACCAGGAGTTTTTCCGTTACTGATAGATTAGATGGCAATGACAATTACTTTCTGTGGTGGGATGGTGTTCACATCCACGTCTGTCTTGGATTCTCGGATGTCTGTTTGACTTGTTGGTGCTGGTTTGGTCAAGGCTTCTTTGAGTGCTTGGCCCAGCGTGCTTGCTGCTCTCTCTTGGGGAGTAGTTTGCCTTCCTTGTCCATAACAGGAGTGTCATAAGTTGCACAGGTTTAACAACGGAATGTCCTTGTGACCTTCTCCCATTCTCCTCTACTTGCTGCCTCCTCTGCTGGGCTGGCAAGTTTATCTATGTACGTCCGCTTATCATTCTTTTGACAGCTCTATTTGCTTCCATGTACTGATGCTTGTACTTCTGCTGCAGCCTCTCAGTTTTAGCCTCAAAAAGTTTTTTTTGCTGCCCTCCAGTCTTCAGTAGTCCGCCATGTGTCTTATCTTTCTTTCCTCTTCCGTGGCTTGGTCGCCAGGCACTTTTCACTGCTCTTCACATATATTTAATAGACACTTTACTGGTGCTCCTTGATCTAACAGCAGCTTTTAATACCCTATTCCCTTCTATCCTGGTTGACCAGTTGAAGGGGATAGGGGTTAGGGGAAGTACCCCGAGTCTCCTGTCTTCTTTTCTTTCTCAGAGACAGCAATGGGTTCAGCTCGGTGGCTTTCTGTCTTCCTCCCAAGATGTGCAATGTTGGGTTCCTCAGGGCTCTACCCTGAGTCCCCTGTTATTCAACATCTATGTAACCCCACTTGCAGAGGTGATAAGATCTTTTGGGTATCAAATATTGTCCTATGAAGACGATACCCAAATTATCATCTCTACTACCTCACCGACCAAATAGGCCGCTTCCAATTTCGAACTTGTATGGAAGCGTTCTCTCAGTGGATGGCGCGCAATTACCTGAAGCTCAACGGTGAGAAGACGGAGGTCCTAGTCTTTGGAGGAAACCATGACATCTGGTCCAAAGACTGGTGGCCTCCTCTTTGGGAGATTGTCCCCCAACCCACCAATTCGGCCAGGAACCTTGGCGTTCTCTTTGTCTCGGCCCTCTCCTTTGACCTTCAGGTAAACAGAACTGTATCCACCTGCTGTAATACCATCCGCATGCTAAAAAAGATTGCCCCCTACTTGTCATCTGACGCTCGCAAGCAGTCAACAATTGCTCTGGTATCTTCCAGGCTTGACTATTGCAATGCGGTGCATGGGGGCATAAACAAGAAAGCCCTCCATCGTCCTCAGATGGTTCAACACTCTGCTGCTAGAATGGTCCTAAACCTTCCAAGGCTATCATCCGCAACTCAGGCCAGAAAGTATCTCCATTGGCTACCCATACATGCCAGGATTTCCTTTAAGCTCATATGTCTGGCCCACAGGGCCGTGTTCGGCTCTGGCCCTGATAGTATAAAGACTCTGGTTAGTCCCTACTTTCCCAAGAGAACCCTCCGCTCATCCTCAAGAAATCTGCTTGCGGTCCCCAGATTTAAAAAGACGAAATGGGGAGGAAGAGCCTTTTCCACTCTGGCCCCTAAACTGTGGAATAACCTTCCCCCGAGCTTTCCAACCAACCTTCTTTGACTACTTTCCGGAAGCTCTTGAAAACTTGACTCTTCTCTCAGGCTTATTATTAAATCTATTTTCTGTTTATGTATTTTTATATATACCTTACATTTAGTCTGCGCCTTGATGCCCTTTGGGCTAAGTTCGCGCATTATAAATAATCCTTCATTCATTCATTCATGCATGCTTCCATTGCTTGTTGACTGCGTCTGCAGCCAGGTCAGATAAATCTTCCATGTCTGCAAGGAGTCCGAAACTGTTTTTGACTTGTAAGATGAATGCCTTCTTTGTTGTGGGGACCTGCAATTTTCCCATATTGAAGCAGTGTCATTCTGATGTTTTGCGTTCTGGTTTTTTGAGATTCAGCTTCACAAGAGCAGTTACTAGACGGTGATGGGCCACTGCCAAAGTCCACTCCCTTCCGCACTCCGACACCTTGCAGTGAACGTCTCCAGGTACCACTTATCAGGTGGCCGATCTGGTTTCTGTCTCTGCCACTGAGTGAATACCAGGTTGGTTTGTGAATATCACGGTGGGAGAAGAGTCCGTCCTGCGCCCAGATCATTATGGCCAAACTTCCAACAATCTTTCTCCAGTGTTGTTCCTTGTTCCACAGCCTTCTTTTCCATAGCTCTGTCATGGCTCACGCTGTAATCTCCCACTTTTGTATTCAAGTCACCCATCACAATCTTCAGGTCATGGTTTGGTATGGTTTCAAGCTCAGCTTTCACTGTTTGGTAGAACATGTCCATGACTGCTTCTTCTGCATCATTTGTTGAAGCACAGCATTCATAATGGTGGTACTTGTGAGTCTGCCTTCCTTTTAACCTGGTTGTCAAGAGTCTGCGGTTGACTGGCTTCTACTCAATTAGGAACTTCTCTGTCCCCTTGTCCAGGATGATGGCAACTCCTTTGTGATGTTGGTAATCATCCCTTCCAGATTACAGCAACGCCTCTTGTGAAGGTTTTCATTCGGCCAGATCTGGCCCACCAATTTGTGTTGACCCCCAGGATGTGTACATTGCAGTGCCTCATATCTCAGATTCTATTTGATCCAGCTTTCCTGTGTCGTACATAGTCCGTACATTCCAAAATCTGCCTTTGGACTTGCACTTTACACTAAAAACCTGCTCTCCTGTCAGTAGTTTCCTTGCCACTTTGAATACAGTCAATAAAGCATGTCTCTTGAAGAGACTCTGCCTCTCATTCCCTCTACATTTAGTGGTTCTTGCTGTGGTTTCTATAAGAAATACTTTTTTATGGGACCAGTTTGCTAGCCTTGTGCCCATCCCCGACCTGGAGGACCAGTGGATTGTGCGGTGTATGGTATCTACTCCTTTGAATTTTCCAGGTTGGACGACCCTTCCAGATGACTAAGATCCTGCTGCATAGCTCTTATGGTGACGAGTCTACGAGGAACTATTAACTAACAAAAGAATAATATTGGCCGTAGAGATTTTTAGATAAAGTTGAGTGCTGATGGATCTTTATGTTGGGGGAGAGTAAAAACTCATGGAGTCCATGTAGAGGAGAAGGAGGTGAGCATGGATCCCTGGGGTATTCCGCAAGACCCTGTTCCTCTGGGATCTTGCAGTTCCCATCTGTAGGAGTTGGTAGTGGTCAGCAAGGCAGGAAGTCAACTCCAGCAGAGAAGCCCAGGCACCTTTTCAGGCTTGAAAGAAAACTATCTTCTAAGTGTTTAGAACTTAGGATGTCTGGATCCATCAAATACTCACAAAAAAGATCAAAAATACATTCAGAAAATAAGCTTTTAGACGTAACAAAGCAGTTGGGCGGAACAGTGCATTCTGGGTTTGGATGAAGGTTGCTTCGCGTATCACTGATTTCAACCTATGATGGCTCAGAGGAGATCAACAGTGGAACAGAATGAATCGAGTGTAATGGGTTCCAAAAGCTTTTAATGGTGCGCCCCCATATGAAATTACTTAATCGAGCCGCCACAATGACAAAAATATTCTCTCCCAATTATTCTATAAAATGTAAATTACTGCAAGCAAGTAAAAATATGGGCTTGAAGCACGACCCTTTAACAAATTCAGAGAAAAATGATTTTCAGTAGTGCTTTTCAATTTTTTTTCAGAATAATACACAGCAAGAAAGTCAAACATTTCAAGTGAGAATGCGGGGTAGAGAGAAATATATTTTTTTAAAATCCAAAAGCAACGCTCTAGTTTAATATCACTCTCAAATCCGTAAGTGAAACTGAAAAAACAGAGTCCATAAAAGAGCCAAATTGTGCAGGATACTTAGGAAGGAGTTAGAGAAATTATCAAAAATCGATGTTCAATCTTGCCTTATATTTCCTCACATGGTCATACTCTGCTCCCAACCGGCCTTTGTCATGTCCCACCTACCTTCAGTCGCCTTATTACCAAAAGCGCTTTGCATACTGGATATTTTTAGCCCAATCTCATTCCAAAATGCAATGCCCTGTAAGCTAAAGTAACAGAAGAGGCTGAAGTCATTCCACACAAAACTGGATCTGCTCTGAACACATTTACAGCGAGATCATTGCACTGGAGGCCAGTTCTCTCTTGAACGTTCAGTCAAATACACGATTGCAGACATGATACTGGCCGACATCTCACTCAGTGTCCACAGTGTGAAATGTATCAGAAAAGAGGGACCCGCCTCCCCTAACACTTACTCCTAGCAGACCACGACTGATCAGATGTTACCAGCTGCCCATTACAGAGTGCCCCTTCACTAAAATCAAGCATGTAAGCCCGGGTTACTAAATGTTCCTCTTGGAAGAAGTGTGGAACCACACCGGAGGCCACGCGGTGTGGGCTGAACTGCTGCTTTTTGCAGGGGTAAGACAGGGTTTGCTGCGGATTGCTCTTGGGCTGCAGTGGCACAAAAGAGCTAAACAACAATGGCATAAAGTGCATCCGAAAGAACTACCAGTAAGTCAAGCATTAACACCCTTAAAGTTTCTGCTGCAAATGACAGCACTCGAAAAGCAGCAAGTCCTCAAGTGCCATTTTAATATTCAAGTATTTTACTTGGGTTAGGCAAAAAGGCTGAAGAGTTTAATTGACAAAAGCAGTTTGTGAGATTACTTAATAAAAACAAAACACAAAGAAATGGGCTGACAACATCCCTTGTTGAAACCGTTCTCATCAGAAGATTAACAACTAATTTTGTGTTAATAAATATGTGTCAACATCTGTAGTTCATTAAGCGGCCGAAAGATTAGTCATTCCTATAAATTCTATACAGTATCTACAGTTTGTGCTAGAAGCCCTTCGGTTGGCCCTGCACAATTCTCACCAGGCAAGCTGGCAGAGCCAATAAAATCCAACATGATGCTTGCAGAAGTACGCATAATCTGATCACGTGTACCACAACCGCCGCCTCTGGGAGCATCCATCCAACTGGTTCATGTCGTCCATTCCCACTGCGCACCAGTTGATGCGGGATCACCGGCAGTATTCGTAAGAGGCAACTTTAAACAGGGAAGCAGAGACTTTCAGATGCTGAAATGCTTAGGTATTATTTGCATAACGACTCAAATACATCCAGGGTCAGTTTGATCTCCCGAATTTGTTTCGCCAAAGAATGAATGGGCTGCATGGATCGATCCAACTCCTCGCAGCGCGCCATCAGGGTATACATGCCCTTAGCGAAGGAACAAGATAAGAGTTAGAAATAGCAAAAACAATGACCCAACTTCACGGGTCTCAAAGTATAATGTTAACTCAACCAGATTACATTGGACCAAGTGCATTCCTAGCCAGCAAACAACCTGTTTTGTATATCATCACTAAGCTTGCAGCGTATGGACACTTCGGAGCTCTTAGCTTCACTTATAAACACAAATTGCTGAGCTAAAGTCTACCAGGTCATCTATTCTAAATAAATCGTATTTTGTTTTTAAAAAAGGATCCAACCTTCCTACTAAAATTTCGAATTTTGCATTTGGTTTGTTAATTAAATAAACGAATTCATAATGTGTGCATTTGTTTTGAATCCTACAAATTGCCCAGACAGGGCAGTCCCTGGCTTCCGCTAGTGGTAGACTCGGGGTACACAGAATTTGAAACGTTAAGACCCACTGAGCGGGTGTTCTGTGAGTTTGCAGTGGGTGTAGAGGAGTATCATACACATGCCCCCATGCAGCACTCGCTGGTTGCTGCATCTTGTACAACTTGAACACATTGGTTACCAGGAGATTTGAGAAGTGATGTTGCTTTCCTCGCAAGGAATGAGCAGCGCAATCCTGGTGTTTATATTGGAACACTAAATTAAGTCAGGATTAATTTTGCAGAAATTCATTTTCAGCCCTGTTTTCTGTCTGGCGTTAGCCAAAACCTTTAGATGATTACTAAAATTGTGTGTTGAATATACTTATTATATGTAATTAGGGTCTTTCGTTTATAGGGCCTTGCAGTCAGCCCTTTTTAGGTCGAGGTACTATCCGGTTCGTCTAAACCGGAAGTAGCGAAATCTTATGTTTCTTAGAGGGGCTCTTCATCCCCCCTCTAATTTTGTCTCTCTCCCATTGGCTGGCTTCCTAAATGGAGGCCAGCCATTGGAGGAGAGAGCCGTCACTCCAAATAGGCTCCGTCCTTTTCGGATTTGGAGGTGTGTTCGGTGTTCTTCTTTCCACTTTTTAGCCACACCCACCGAACACGCCCCGAAATCTGAAAAATTTGGAACCTTCCGTCAGCTATTATTTGGTTTCTCTTCCTATGAGAATGGTCTCGCTATTCGTGGCTCCCGCTGTCCCCCCTCCCGCCCCCTCCCGCTGTTCGTGGCTCCCGCTGTCCTCCCTCCCGCCCCCTCCGCTGTTCGTGTCTGTCCTCTAGTAGGATACATGGTGACGCTGCCGCCTTCCACCCACACTGGAGCCGCTTCCTCTGCTCTGACGCGGACACGGGCAGTCAGGTAAGTTTATTTTTTTTTAAAATGTATTCCTCCCTCTCCCCCCCCTCCCTCTGCTGCAGCTCTCCTCCATCGTGCTCTGCCGCTCCCCGGCCCCCACTCCTCCCTCCCGCCTCCTTAAAATTATGTTGTGACCTCCCTGCTCCGCTCGCCTCCCCCTTCCCTCTTCCGTCGCGCTCTCGCCCCCCCCCCCCCCTGCTGCAGCTCTCCTCCATCGTGCTCTGCCGCTCCCCGGCCCCCACCCCTCCCTCCCGCCTCCTTAAAATTATGTTGTGACCTGAGGCGCAGCCATGTCCCCCTTGGGGGGACCCAGTGGCGCGCAGTGCTCCGAGCAGTATGGTGTGTCATTGTACACTGGTGCAGTCGCTGCACTGCACACTGCTCTCCGAGGGTGACGTGCATTGAGACCGCCTATTACTGTCAGTGTTTGTTCTATTTAGCAACTACAATGAACCCCTACTATGATTTGCATTTTCGATCGCAGTTTCAGAATTAGCAAAGAGTTGGTCCCATTGCGATTGCCCTCCGGATCTGGTATGCACTCACACATTTTGCTTACTGCTACAGCTTCTGGTAGCTCGTTCGTACTAGTCAGCCTCTTAGTATACGTTACAGGGATAGGTTTGGGAGTTTCCAGTCTGAATCAGGATTGGTTTATTCATCTCTATGTGCCCTAGTACTCGGTTACCATCGTTGACGCCTTTTCTAGAAATTCAACACAAAATGGGATAGATTTGATTAGTTTCTGGAAAGTCTGGAAAGACTTGTGATTTCTTTCTCTCGTGTCCTGCTTCAATGCTCCCCTCCTCTAAACACACACCGCACCCATGCACTCCTTGTTGCTCCCTCATCTTTCCCCCCAACTTCGTCCATTGCTTCCCCGCCATCTATTCCCTGACTTTTCGACTCACTTTCACTCCCTTTCACTACCTCACTCTATCTCACTACATCACAACCTCACTCTCTGTTTCTATCTCACTACCTCAGAACATCCCTCTCCCTCACTCTCACTACCTGACTCTCTCAGTCTCTCACTACCTCACTCTCTATCTACCTCACTCTCTATCTACCTCACTCTCTCTCTCACTACCTCACTCTCTCTCTATTTCACCACCTCACTCTCTTTCTAACTCACTCTCTCTATCTCACTACCTCACTTTCTCTCTGCTAATGCAAAAGGTCTCGCATATGGAAGCAATTAAGCTATTGCCAATATAAATGACAATGCCATTTATTTAGGGATACAAAAAAAAAATAATAATAATGAGCAATGCCAATAGCTCTACCTATAATATTGCCGAGACCATTGCATTGTAAATGCTTGTTTATTATCTATTGGTCTTTTGTAGTGTCAATCACATTTTAAATTTTCCCACTATAGCATACAACATAGGGCAATGGGTCAGCCCACTTCAGCCACTGGCTAACTTCACTGTGAGTGACGACTTGCTGCCCTTTCACAAGGTGCACATTCACACAGAAAGTAGTTCTCTTAAGTGTCAGGGTCTACTATGGCAGTTTTGAGACCAAATATTCGTTTTACTTTTGCCAAATAAAAAAAAATATTAATAAAGAGAGGACCTAGCAGCTTTCTAAACGAAACAGTTTGGAAAGAACAAGAACATAAGCACAGACAAAGCAGCAATAAGGCCGAGGGCTTTGCCAATGCAATCATTTAAACATCATAAACGTTTAATTGTAATCAAAAATTATTTTAATTTTCTTACTTTAATGCTCATGTCCACCGACTCGCCAAGACTGTCTACTGAATCTCTGTATGTCTGGATATAGCCAACACTCAGAGCAGTCATCTGAAAGAAAAAACACATTGCACGCGCTCTATTAAAATGAGATGCCTCATTGCACCTACTTCACAAAACTGCAGTGACCCATCAAGGCACCCCTTTATACAGCAACGCCAAACACGGCTTGTACTGGACGCTTCAACCAGCAATGCCCAGTGTGTACTGCCGGCCTTTTGGCAGAAAGGAGCACAGGGTTCTGCAAGTACGGGAGGGACTAATCAGAGTCACAGAAAAGTCATGTAGTGCAGTCCAGACCAAGGCTATCTCAATATTTATTGGCCCTAGTCAGGTGTTCATGAGCCACCGGACTTTCCGGTCTACCTGCCATGCTCTTTGCCTTGTAATGCCTACTTTGAAAGCAGTTTCACATGTTTTCAAATGCTCCATGCTTCGTTCTGTCGCGTGTAGAACCCGTGTCGATGCATGGATTGAGGGCCATTCCAAGCCCAATCACCCGTTGGATGCAGCATCCCCTTTAAGCACAGGCAACGCTGGGAGATGGAAACTAAAAAAAGAGCTCAAAAAACACAAACACGGCCACCAAAAACAAGGACTGGAGAATCAAGCGAGACAACAGAAGGGCAAAAGAAAATCCTGACAAGGAGCTGGGCTGGAGAACTTCTGCTGAAAGACACGAGGAACGAATGATGGACTTAAAGAAGAAAACAGTAGAGAAGAGCCCCAGGGCACGCTCTCATTTCAAGAGCCCTGCCAACCCCTGGGCAAAGAGGCTCTCTGGGGTAAAGGCCAAATAGTGTCCTGTTTATTCAACTAAAACTGCCACATTCGAACTAACAGACAGCACCATGCAAAGAAAGCACCTAAAGACTCATCTACGTCTACTAACGCAGGAAAAACACAGCAGCAAGGCAGAGGGGAGAGGAGATGGCCTAATGGGCTAGGGCGGTCACCCTCAAATCTAGGGAACTGGGTTCCAGTGTCAGCAATGATGCTGAACATCCTGTGATTCCGGGCAAATCACGTAATCTCCCCGTGCCTAACAAAAACAAGCATTTGCAATGCAATAGGTCTCGCATTAGCAAAGTTTGAGTTATTAGTATTGTAAATGGCAATGTTTTTATTTATGCTGTAGTTAAGTTTTGTCGTATGAAAAGGAACATATAAAATATGTCTTGTACAAAAGTGTAAAATTTTAATAAGGTATATTAAGGAATTTGATATGTACATACGATTTGCAAACAAGGTAATTGTAAACATCACAAACATATTGTGCAAACATTGCAATAGTGTTTTAGTTTTGTATATATATTTCTTTTTTGAGAACATGGCTTGTAAGAAAATTATTGTAAAAGTACAACTCTCTAAATAAAAAGTACATTATAAAAGCACAGTTATGCATAGTAAAGAGACACTAATTGTATAGTATTAGTGTAATATAAAATCACATTTTAAGAACAAAAACAAATATTAAAATCAAAACGTGTCAGTATTTTTTTAGGCAAGTAAACAGTTCTTTGCAGTTCCAGAAAAGTTTTTTGTTGTTGGTATGTAATTAAATTTCTTCAATTACATCAGTGATGCATCCATTGCAAAACAACACTTTTAATTTGGTGGGTAGATGTGGCATCAAAGCATCTTCAAAGTTGTCAGTATCTGTTTCAATTTCTAAAAAGTCCATTAAAGCTATATTGACAATGTCTACTGACTATAAATTTTCATTTGTTCCTACTTGTGCTGTCATTGTTGTGTTTTCTTGTAATGTTTTTTCAACTCCATATAATGTAACGAAAATAGTTTCCTTTGGAGGTTGTATAACCTATGGGAATTTAAAAAAAAAAAAATTATTGTTTTACATTTGTGTCATTTGTTAATACATGCATCCATATTGATAAATACAGGAGATTAACTTAAGGAAAAACATTTACATACATTCTAGAAATGTATGTATCATACATTAAATGAAAAGTTACTACTATATATAATTTTTATATGTTCCGTCGATGAATGGACTTTTGCTTTATTTTAACATTGTTACTGTATATTACTTCCATTGACAAATGCTACTTGCAATACATTGTGATTTGCAAATTTTGAATTGCTAAATGAAGTGTAGAATAGTGTGTTTAATCTATTTGGTATTTCCAATGGTGTTGCAAATTGTGAAGTTCATTATTATGAATGAGTCCTTGCAATTTTCAAGGCCATTGGGAATGCCTGCGTCCCTATGGATTGTT
Organism: Lissotriton vulgaris; assembly: GCF_964263255.1. Lineage (NCBI taxonomy): Eukaryota > Metazoa > Chordata > Amphibia > Caudata > Salamandridae > Lissotriton > Lissotriton vulgaris. Next base: position 659,675 of record NW_028250273.1, on the reverse strand, counting down.
GTTGGCTGTGATGAGTGGGCTAATGTATTACTATTTTTAGAATTTTTTTAAAAACAGCATTTAAGAAAATAAATCAGTTTTTTTATTATGCATTTTTTTGTAAAAAGAATATGAAATGTTTTGTTTAACTTTCTAAGATCTGGCAGAGGTCTCTGGTAAACTGTTTGCTGTTAAAAAATAATTTTGCATGCATTTGCAAAGGGGAAGGGTCTTTTGGAAGGTCTACTATTTGATAAGGGTAAGCGGCCAGTTATGCTCCGTGCATGGAGTGCGAGTAGTGCCGTCTCCTATGCATTTTGCGTAGCGGGCATAGCCAGGCGGCACTATGCGCGCTCTGCAGACGGTGCGTAGCCGGCTGCCACCCGCCTCCTTCTTGCCCTCCCTAAATACTTAAATAAAAGGATAGAAAGCATTTAAAAATACTTACCTTGTATGTTGCGTCCCCGGGGCTCCCTCTTGCCGTTCCTGGATTCGTGCCGCCATTTCAGATACTAATGCGCATGCGCGGGCGGCCGTGCATGCGCATTTCTCACGAGAAATGTGCATGCGCGGGCGTACCCGCATGCACATTAGTATCTGAATCGGTGGCGGCGCGAATCGCGGTACGGTGAGAGGGAGCCCCGGGGATGCGGCGGACAAGGTAAGTGTTTTTAAAAGATTTCTATTCTTTTATTTAAGTATTTAGGGAGGGCGGGAGGGAGGTGGGCGGCACGTAGTGGGACTATGTGGAGTGTGCGGGTGGGCGTAGTTTTGTGCCCACTTCGCATAGCTCCGCGTAGCCCCACTCTGCATACTACGCCCAGGGTTACTATTTGAGAATGCATTGTTATCTATTTGAAGTAGGTGGTAATTTTGACTAGTTTGTGACTGCAAAATATTTGCATATTTGTTGAGACTCCTTATTTGAAAGGGAATGCCTCATGCAAGTAGCAATTTGCAAAACTTATTTAGTAAGTTGTTAAATTGCAACTTGGAAATAGGCTATGTACATGGCTTAATAAGTTTTTACATGCTTAAATTAGTTTGCGTATGTTTTTGGCATATAAAAACATATCGTACATTTGGTGTTTAGTATTTTATATTGAAGTAATAACTTCTGTGTTATAAGTATTTTATTTGTTTTATATCTTCTTTTATACGATTGTAGAATGTTAAAGCACTTTACATGGCACCTCTTGGGTGTCTTTTGAAAGCCCTCACCCACCAACCTAGTTGGTGGCATGCTTCATCATCGGGCCCACCCAGTGACACCTAGCGTGTCCCGGGTGTGCTTCGACGCCTGATTACAGCGGAGCAGGTATGTCACTGTGTGTGCGGTGTGAGGTGCTAAGGTAAGTGAAATTAAAACGGCTTGGCAGATGGTCCCTGGGGTGAGGATACTTTATTAAAAGGGCCTCTGCCAGCGGTTAAAAATAAGGCTGTGGGACGTTAGAGGCGGGTTACGACCTCCTACGTCCTTGAGTAGTCAACATGTTTCAGCCAGTGCCTTATATTAATCTGGCTTTCATCAGGACAATAAATATGTGTGGGTTAAAATTAGGGGTTGTGTAGTGTAGTCTATGTGTCTACACGCCCTAAAGTGTATCTAGCTGTGAGAGGGGGGATTCCCTTCTCAAGATCACGAACCGGTTCTGCGAAGGAGGCACAACAGGTCCCACGCTGGTGCTGGCCAGAAATCCTGGCTTCACCCTGCCACTTCAATAACCTTGGAGCTATCAACAAGCATTGAAAGCGTGATCTTGAGAAGGGAATCCCCCCTCTCACAGCTAGATACACTTTAGGGCGTGTAGACACATAGACTACACTACACAACCCCTAATTTTAACCCACACATATTTATTGTCCTGATGAAAGCCAGATTAATATAAGGCACTGGCTGAAACATGTTGACTACTCAAGGACGTAGGAGGTCGTAACCCGCCTCTAACGTCCCACAGCCTTATTTTTAACCGCTGGCAGAGGCCCTTTTAATAAAGTATCCTCACCCCAGGGACCATCTGCCAAGCCGTTTTAATTTCACTTACCTTAGCACCTCACACCGCACACACAGTGACATACCTGCTCCGCTGTAATCAGGCGTCGAAGCACACCCGGGACACGCTAGGTGTCACTGGGTGGGCCCGATGATGAAGCATGCCACCAACTAGGTTGGTGGGTGAGGGCTTTCAAAAGACACCCAAGAGGTGCCATTGCCACCCGGCAAAATACTGAGTCGCTACATAACTAATATTAATCTACCATAACCGTGTCAGATTAATCCATTCTAGAGCTAGTCTCCTATTGATACCGATACATATAAACCGGGGATCTGGACTAGCTTTCTGGTCCTCTCTCTCCCTCTTGATTCTCGCCAAAGCACTTTACATCACACACATATAGACATTTAATTATACATTCATTTAGTGTGTGTATAAAATGTTTTGAGGATTAAGAACATAACGCAGTAGCTAATACTGATTTTAACATAAAAAAACATGTATTTCCAATTAATTAATTCTTTTAACAGTATCAGTAAAATAATTAGTTGGGAAAAAATATAAGTTAGTAACTTGTACCATGCAGTGATAATTAGCTGTTTGATGACAGTTATCTGTTTCTCTGCTAGATTACGATTGTCACTTATAAAGTACATAGTCACAAAATAATATTTGTGAGAGAAGCAGTTACTATGAATTTATGCATAAAAAAGATACTGTTTTTTTCAAAAATTGATGCATTTACAAATTTTTACTTACTTGCATTATGGTATGTCTCGTCGTATTTAATATTTTTTCTCCGTTAAATTCGTGTACAGTTAGATGCGTTAGCTGTACATACTTTCCAATATCCATAGTAAAGTCTGTTGCTTCTCTCCACAGACTAATTTTAACGGAGTCGGTAGCATCATTTATTGTTATGCTCCTTATTTTCGTTTCTTGTCCTTTGACCAATATAATTTTTGTATCTTCAACCTGCAATATTAAAAATTATGATTTGTTATTGTGTTATTGCTCTCGTATATACGTTGTTTTTAGATGGAAAAAAACAGTTTTTACATACTTTATTAGTACATAATTAAACTTTTTGAAAAGCATAGCATGTATATTTTAGCTAGCAATGTTTAGCAAGTAGTATCATATGTAAAGATTTTACCTACCTCATACTTGGTTGTGATTGGTTGCTTTCTAATTGAATAATTTGTTTGAAAATTGTTTACAAAAAGCAGTTGTAATAGCTATAGTAAACTATATAGAATAATTTCATACAGAAGAGCATTGCTATAATGCAAGTTGTTGATTGGACTGTATATTTTTTATAAAGTAGTATCATATGTAAAGCGCTTTACTTACCTCATAATTGGTAGTTAATTGCTGCTTTCTATTTGTATAATTTTTTTTGAAAATTGTTTGTAAAAAATAGTTGTAAAAGGTATTCTGAACATTATAGAATAATTTAATGCAGAAGAGCACTGGCATAGTGGAAGTTGTTCATTGGATTGTATATTTATTAGCAAGTAGTATCATATGTAAAACGCTTTACTTACCTTGTACTTAGTTGTGAATTGTTGCTTTCTAATTGTATAATTGATTTTATAAATTGTTTGCAAGAAATAGTTGTAATAGCTATAGTGAACATTATAGAATAATGTATGCAGGAGAGTACTTCAATAATTGAAGTTGTTCATTGGAATGTATATTTATTAGGAAGTAGAAACATATGTAAAGCGCTTAACTTACCTTATAATTGGTACTAAATAGTTGGTTTCGACTATAATTTGTTTGTGATTTTTTTGGCAAAAAATAATTTTTAAACGCATAGTGAATATTATGTATTAATTTCATGCAGAAGAGCAGCTTAATAGTGCAAGTTATTCAAAGCTATGTACCATTATACGCATGGTTAAGTACATTTGCATAATAAATACTTAAGTGTAGTCATCCAGTTTTAGGTTACTTGATTTTGCTTTTCGAAAGGAGATAAAATGGCAAATGTCATAGTATTAATAAAATAATTCAGTGCATCTTACCTCTGTTACTGTTCCCGATACACCAGGGGTCTTCAAACTGTGGGGCGCGACCCCCAGGGGGGCCGTGGAGTGATGTAAAGGGGGTCGCGCCTTCACAGTCATATTTCTTCCCAGGCCGAAGGGCTTCAGCCCCCCTCCTCCCTCGTGGTGTCTCTCGGCCTGGCTGCTGCTGCTGTGTAACTCGAGCTGGGGGCTTGGCTGGGCAGTGTCTGGAGTCATCTCCAGCAGGCCCGAGATTTTCACAGGTCTTTAAAGACCATTTGCATATTTACATGCCTTTGTTAACTGATTACAGAGGCTTAGTCTTTTTTCCTGGTTTCCGTACCCCCTGGGCCCCCACTGTGCCTGTTCCTTACATTTGTATTTCCCAATTACTGCTGTAGTGTGAAAATGTATTTACTGGAAAGGAATATAAAGTAGAGTTTGCCAAAAGAAAAATGCCTGTTGTTTTGTTTAAAGAGCCCGCAAAGATCTCCTCTTGACACTAAATAGACTTTTAAATACAAAAGTATCTATGCATTAGTTATGTGACTTTTCTGTCTTTTTTCTCTTTGTCAGTCAGGGATCATTGAGGCAGCCCTAGAACACAATTAAAAGTGCTTTCCATTTATATGTGTTGTTCGAAGTATGCACAGATAAGTGCTTAAAATACAGCTTTAGGTGTCTGCTTATTTTTGTACCGACTGTGCCATCAAAATAATCTGCTGGCAACCCTAACCATAGGACTGTAAGTTTGTTGCAGGATCAGCACATTATTTATTTCCTCCACCCTTGATCCCCGATTAATTCCGCAATAGTTTAACTTAGATCTTAAACCCTACGCCGCCGTCAAGAACACGCTGAATTACTTCAAGTGTATGGAAATGCACCCTGCATTCAGACAACTTGCTCCTCATTCTCGCCCTTCACTTTCACGCTCACCGTGCACTCACACTGATCACCCTGCACTCACACCATTCACCCTGCACTCACAGTAATCACAATGCCCTCACATTGATCCCCATGCACTCACAGAATTCACCAGCTCAACCTGCACTCACGGTGATCTCTCTGCACTCACATTGATCTCCATGCACTCACACCATTCACCCGCTCACCCTGCACTCACAGTGATCACTCTGCACTCACAATGCACTTGCGCTGTTCACCCTATACCTCACCCTGCAGTCACACAAGTACACTACTCATCCTGCACTCATGTGACACTTCACTCACCTGACCCCCTCACTGCTCAATAAGCAAGTCACTCAAACAAGCCCATCAGTAATCATACATTCATTCCTCCCATTCTGAACTTTCATCCGCACCCAAATTCATAAATTCATACGCCACCTCACTCACCCTGCAGTCACTCCTCTTACCCTACTCTCGCACTGTTGCATCGCTCACCGTGCACTCACACGGGCACTCTTGTCACCCACACAGTGTGCAGAGGGTTAATGTGCCTGCTACAAAGAACGTGTACCATGCAGATCACAGAACTGAGTTTGAATAAACTATGAGTAGTGCTAAAAAAAAATAAAATGTTTCTCAGAAAGGTGCTATCGAGAGATGAGGTGCATTATTAAAGTGAGAGGCTGAATGCGGAGAGTTCAGATTTTGTAAAAAGGGGTGAAAGAAAATGGCCTGCAAAGTGAGAGAAGGATCCAGGGTTAGGAGAGAAGGGATGGATGGAAGGGAGGGGATGAGAGGAAAGCTGCATGGGTAAACTGCTTAACTCTGCACAAAACCGCCAGGTTTTTAAGGGACCCCTGCCTCTCCTGGCTAGGGCCAGGTGAGCTTCTAATGTGGCAGCACATATTCCTGCTGAGTGGAAGGCCCTTCTCAAAGGTTGACTAGAAATCTTTCTGATGTTAATTGCTATATTTTGGTTATAAACGGGTAGTGATGGGGTGAAATCTTTCCTCAGTGTTACTGTGTGTAAAAAATGACAAAATAATAAAGCAATGCTATCACACAATACGCGGCATCACATAACATCACTTACATTTTCTTCCCACACAATTTAGTCAAGCTTGTCGCGTAATTTGGTCCTCAATTGCCTCATAATTCTAGTAGCCCTGTCTACAGGATTAGAATTTTTTGTCAGGGGGGAGGGGGGGGGGGTCCTTACGCCTCAAAATGTTGACAGGGGGGTCTCGGCATCCAAAAGTTTGAAGACCTCTGCGATACACTTAGTAGTGTTCTCACAGGAGATTCGCGTACAGCCTTTATTGGAGACACTGGTGGTGCCATTGGCTCTAGAATGTATTCTGCTTCCTGGATAAGAGCTGAGGAAATAGAAAGTGGTGGCATCCTTGCAATCTTTGTTTTTTTGGTCAATAATAGTATACCATCTCTGTAAATTTAATTTCGAATTATTAATCCATTTTGTTCTCTTTGATTATAGTATTCTTCGTTGTAACATGTTGCTTTAATACATCCAGTTTCATCTGCTAATGACATATGATATAATACTTTATTCTCATATTTAGCATTTCTATAGTAAGTCTTTGATGAACATTTAATAATGTTGACACAAATTCCTTTTTGACATGGTTTGGCATCAACTTCTTTGTTGTTCTTTAGTTCTTCAATAGAAATCATCTGTAAAATATAATGCATTATTTTAGAAACGTGGATAATGATGTAAACAAGACAATATATACATACAGTAATCTAATGCATGCATTTAAATAGCCATTCATATTGGTTTGTGATCACTATAATATGATTCTAATGTGCCGCAATTTATAAAGCATGCATTTGTAAAAATGTGGTCTAACAAAGAGTTGTAGTCTGTTGTAGCTGTGGTTATTTTTTGTTCGCAATTGAAATGTGTTTGCATGTAAGTCAAAAGCAATTTCGCATTGTGTGTTGTTTTAAGTAAATCAATATTAAAATCACCCATTATTATATATTTATGATGCGGGTATGCATTTAATGTACTTGTCAATATTCTCAAAAAGGCTTTTATTGGTACTTTGGGTTGTTTGTATATAAATACTATTAAGTAATTTGTGTTGTTTATTGTTTGTTTTATTTTCAAAATGTCAACTTGTTCTTTTGTTGTAAATATTGGATGTATTGTATGTTATTTTTTGTAATAGATTGCAATTCCATGTTTATTGTAAAAATTGTCAAATATTACACAATTATAATTATCAATATAATATGTATTGTTAGGTGTTTTGTGTGTTATATTAATTTCAGTTAAGCATAATATGTCAGCATTTAATATGTTACTATCAGCTGCCATTGACTTAAAATGTTTTTGTAATGATCTTATGTTATGTGTTATAAGTGTGAAATATTGGTTATATTGTGCTATCTGTGTTACAGATATTTCTAATAACATATGTTTTTAAACGTAGCATTTCTTCACGTACTTTAAAGTGTGTTGCTATTTTATTTTCATTGAAGTTTTTTAGATATATGTTTTTTAATGATTTTGCTCGGCTGATTGCTACATAATGTAAGTGATGTGTTTTGATGTTATTGAAATGTATATATAATGGTTCTATTGTTTGACCTTGTGTTCTATGTATAGTGCGTGCAGATGATTGTCGTAATGGAAATTGTTTTCGTATAATAGTTATACACTGTTTGCTGTATTGAAATTGGTGAGAAATTTGTAATATTGGTGTCCAAGCATTAGAAATATTTGTATGGTACAGATGTTTATTTTGTTGTCTTGTTTGTTTAACTATTTTGTGATTGTCAAAAAATATCCAAATACTAATTGGGATATCATCTGTACTATCTACATATTCAACTATGCCTGTTGCACCATTAGTTAAACCATCATTAACATTTATATTTGAAGTTAGATCATAGCGCAATTTAATGGCAATATGTAATGTTTTTGATAAGTTCATTGTTTGTGTTGCATTTTTGGGTAATCTTTCTATTATTGCTTCTTTTGCTATTGCACTTAGGTCTCCTGCTACTGTATCTATTGCTATTGTTGTGTACATAGGATAGTGTTTTATGTGTTGTTGTAAAACATTATCATTAACTTCATCAACTTCTTTATTTGTACCCATTATATATGGTATTGATTGTATTATATGTGAGTCAGGTTCTATTTCGTGAGTTTTTAATGTTTGTACATCAGCATTTGTATGTTCACCTATTCTTAGTCTATTAAGCATTTCTGCAAATGGTAAATCATTTATTTGGCGCATTATTTTAGTAAGTTCATATAATTTGAAATGTGTTTGCCACAAGTTTGTACTCAATGGTGCATACATGTGCTTAGAGTTTTCAAATATATATGAATCAAAAACTAGTTTCAATTGGTAAAAGTCTCCAATAGCCAATATAGATATTCCACCAAAAGGCTCGTTGGATGTTTTTATTTCTTGCATTCTATTGTGTATAAAAGTGAGCATATTTGTACCTACCATTGAAATTTCATCTATTACTAATACTTTCAAATGCATTAGTTTACTTTGTAGTGCACCTCTGTTTTCATGTGTTAATTGTTTATATGTTAAAGTTTGTGATATTGGAATTTTAAATGTGCTATGTAACGTTTGTCCACTAATATTATGTGCTGCTTGTCCTGTTGGTGCTGTAAGCAAAATATGAATATTGTCTGGATTTTCTCCTGCTTTAGTATTGTAGTATCTTAGTAATGTTTGATAAAGTGCAGTTATAAGAAAACATTTACCTACTCCTGCACCACCAGTACAAAAAGTAAAGAAATTTGTTGTTTGTGTTTTCAGCCAATTTAAATGGTGATATACAAAATTTAGTTGCTCTGATGTTACATTTTGCATGATGTTATTGTACTCTTCTTCTGGTAATAAATTATTTACTAGTAAATCTTCTTCTGTTATACTTCTAACTCCTAAATCTAGTGACAAGTCATAGTTTGCATCTTGTTGATAATTATGTGCATGAATTTCTTTGTCATCTATAGATATTTGTGCTGTAGGTGATACTGGTGATGTTAGCATATTGTCATCATTATATGTTTCTTCATTAGTAGGCATTATATGTTGCTTGTTATATAAGGAATAGTTGTTATCAACTTCTATTTGTAATTCTAGGTATCTTTCATAATATGTGTTTTGGTCAGAAATTATATTACTTTCTATTCTCCAGGGGTAAAAAAGCATCAATAATTCCCTGTAATAGTTTTCAGGGTCATCAAGTTTATTAAATTTGCGATAGCGTATTATTTTGTTTTTTTTACGGCAAGTGTATATTTTACTTGTTTTACTGCTAACCAATTCATCTATCATAAGTTCTTCATCATCTGAACTATAAAAGTTTGTTTCTAACAGTAAATTATCATAACTGTTTTGTACTTTATGTTACTTTTTGGTGCTGTATTATATTTGGATGCATAATCAGCTAAAGTACATTTTTCTAATGTTATTGGCCGCTTGCTATATTTATTAATTATATTATCAAGTTGTACTTTTGTTGATGTTTCAGGCATCAGATTAATTGTATTCATGTCTTTCATTAAGTATGTTCGTTTGTCTGGTAAACTTGTATTAATAAATAAAAATGATCTAGAGCTTTTTCTCAATGGCATCTGTAGTTTAAGATAAGCAGCTTCTTGTGCACTCATTTCAGTGCAATTCAAACATTTATTTCCAATATGTTTTAATTGTTCTTTAATGTTTACATTATGAGAAACTTCTTTTGCGGCTTGTGCTATTATTTTGCTTAATCCTCGCTGAGATTTACTCATATGATACAATATATACCGCACAAGCGTATGCATCTAAGACATATTGCATATCTATGTTAGCTTGCCATGCTTGTAATATTATTTCATTGTAATTATTAATAAAAGACTCAGCTGGTGTTCTTTCTAAAAAAAGTTGTTTTGTTTTGTTACTTTATATATTGCTCTTCTGTTAATTCTATTTTTTGTAGAAACTCTTCATATGTGTAATGTGGAAAACTTTCTGTGGACATTGTAGAATAGATAATATCTATGTGTTGCTTTGCAATAGTATCTTTTTTGTCTAATTCTAATGGCTTTAATATTTTAGTACATGGCACAGGGTATTTGGGGTATTGATATTTACATGTTTTTTATGTTTTATACGACAATTTTTAGTATGTCCATGTTTTTGCAGTGGAAGTAAACCTTCAAAAGAAATGTCTTCTGATTTGTGACATGTAATGTGTTTGTTAATAAAAGTAATAACTTTCTCATCTTTGTCTATGCCATACTGTAGTGCATTATCTACCCAAAGTAATGCATGTATATGCGGTGATCCTCTTTGTTGAAATTCAACTCGGTAGAAAAAATCTGCTATTTTACCTATTGGATTACTTTTGTGTAATAAAATACAGTTAAATAATTTTTTTATTTGATAATCAAAGTGTCGTGCACATAATATAGGATCTTGCTGAATTAAACTACATTTACTTTCAAAAGACATACTTTTTGAAATTCTTCTTTGGTGCATTCTTTTAGTTTTTTTATACGTAAAAGTATATTAATTAAATGATACCACTTTGTTTCTGCTGCAGACAAAGTAAAAAAAAAGTTGGAATTCCTAATTGTCTTATCATAGCAAACAAATCTCTTTTGCAGTTTTCCCAGTAAGGAGGAAAACTTCGTATTGTTTTTAATATTTTATACCCTTCATTAAAGTGCAATATAGTTTGTAAATTTTCTTTTATGTCTTTCACTGTAATAATTTTACCATCAGTAAAATGTTTTCTAAGTGATATAAATATTTTATCTTGTATCTGTTTAATTTGCAATTTTTTCAATTTGAAAAACAGATTTGTAATGTTATTAGCTGCTCTTTTATTATAACTTCGTAACTCAACTTTACATATTGTACTATAATGTACTGATACATGTCTATCTTCATTAGCTGTTCTACGTTTGCCACAAAATATTGTGGGAAATGCTAAATATTCCGAATTTTTATCTTCATATAATCCACGTGGCTTATTATGTTCAGCAGGTGCTAAATTTAATACATTTATGTTATCGTCTGTTATTGTTTCATTATTTAATAACGTATCTAAATTGCCTACAGGTATGTCATCCGTAGTACTTGAACTATTACTACTGTCAGATGTATGTATAGTACTTTTTTTATTTGGAGTATATTCCCAATCTGCATTTATTGTTACTCCATATTCTTTAAACAAATCACTATTGTATGCTAACCATGAAGCTGCATTTTTAACTATATTTGGTCTCACATTTTCATAATGTGTGTATGATTTATAGCGTAATCTTCTTTTTAATTTAATTGGTATTGTCATAGTATCACTTATCTGTCTTGGTAATATTGTAGTAGTTGTCATAACATCAGCTGGAACATTAACAACAGCACCTGTTAATGATTTTTGAAATCCACGTGGCAGTGTTTTAATTTGCAAAAAAGGTATTCTTGGAGATATTAATCTTTCTTCCAAGTCATACAAATGTAATTCAGGAGGTATATCAGGAAAACTCATGCCATTATAAACTGAACATGGTGGTATTTTATTTTTAATAATGTACTTATTGCATGTATTACATATATAATTAGTTTGCTGGTTACTAACATTACATAATATAAATGTTTTATTGTGGATAATATTGCAGATATTTCTAACTGTTTCCTTATGCCACATTTGGTTACAAATAGTGCATATATATTCAGGTCCATAATGGATTTGACTAATAAAGTGATCTATAATAGACATTGTTTTAAATTGACTACTATTTATATTTTGTGTTACATCTATTGTAAAATTTTTAATGGAAGTAACATGAATATTTTGTTGGCTTACAGTAAGTTTTTCTATTTCAGAGTCTTTATTTAAAATATTAGGCATCATGGTATTTTCTATGTTATCTGTTTGTTCTACATTAATATTATTTTCAGTAGTACTAACATTTAGTTCAATATCTGCAGATATAACAGGTATACCTTGAGAGGCTAATTTTGTACTATAATGTATAGGCATACGTGTAAGTACCTTCTTTTTCCTTTGTGTACTTAGTCTCCTTTGAGCTTTTTGAAATGAACTTGTAAGAATTACAGTTATAGTGATAGGCATAATGTTTAGTAATATTGATTTATTATTTACAGGTAAAATGTTATTTAAAAGCATTGTTATATGCTGCAGTAAATGTGTGATTGTTTTAGTATGTAAAAGTATTGTTGTACAATTATGTGTTTTCCTATTTTCTGATGTTGTATATGAATAGTAAATAAAATAGTTGTCATCAGTTTAAGCATTAACAAATATTATTGTATCTAAGTAAACTATGATAGATGCATGTATACTTAATGCATTTTTTAAAGCTAATGTTATGCTTTTTTTTAAACTATCATTCTGTAACATTCTATGTTTCTGTTCTTTTTAAGCTGAATTGAATATGTTGTGTTATTGTATTTAATGTAATTAGGCATGTCTTTAATGTCTATATTTTGTTTAGGATAAAACATTAGCATGTCTATATACATTTTTTTCCAAGTTGCATTACATTATGTATGTCTTGTATAGTCCATTCTTTCAAATTTATGGAAAAAAAGAACAAATACAAGATTGCAAATATATATGCTATTTAGTTCTTTTTCTTGAAATTCTGTATTTAAAATGCTATTATGCAGTTTTATTAATTTGCTACTATCTGTATGCTCATTATTGATAAGGCTAATTTCATTAACATTCAATGCATGGTTAGAGAGTTGCTGTATTTGAGTATTTTTAGAAATTTCTTCAGTAACATTTTCTTTCTTGCTATTGCTAATAGTTGTTGATGTATTTGATAGCAATCTTTCTTTTAAAATTAACTCTTGTTTATTACCTTTCTTTTTTGATATTTTCTTTTTATCTTTTTTAATATTCTGCAAGTGTTCAGTAAGTACTATATCTTGGGTAACAATAGTTGTAATTTTCTGTTTCTTACAAGGTTTACAATTTTTTGTTTTTGTGTAATGCCTTTTTGTTGGTGTTTTTATTAAAGTAGCAGATTCAGATAATGTATTTAAGGATGAACTTGCTACTTTTGTATGTGTACTATTATGCGTCTGTTTTTCTTGCAACATAGATGTTGATGCTTCAACATTTATGTTACTACTGCTATTTGTGTCTTGCAACATAGATGTTGATGCTTCAACATTTATGTTACTACTGCTATTTGCTTGTACACAAATGTCTGCTGTATGTACAAAAAAATTGTTGTTGTTTGTAATTTTTTCTGCTCTATTTTTAAAGCTCATGCAAATGATGTTTTCTGTATTTTTTGAATATTTATTGGTGTTAATTCAAATTGGACATCTACTGCATTAAATGCTTTTATGCTATTTGCTACATTTTTAATATAATGGATCACTTCTTGAAAAGTTTTTTTTTAATAGTGCACATGTGCCATCATGATGTGGCATTCCAGTCTTATCTCGACTATGTGAATCAAATACAAAATAGCTATCTTCATTTTTAAAAATTGATATAACAAACATCCATACAAAGCAATACTCCAGAAGCTGTTATTGATAAATTTAATGCTTCTTGTATGTCTGGATATATTAAATCGAAACGTGTAAATATATTACCATAATAAACTTCTACAAATTTAATTGAATAAACATTTTTTCCATGTGTAATATATTTGGGCAGATCATCAGGATGCATATAATCTTGTTTATTGATAGAATGCATTTCTAAATATAATGCATTTCCAAGATCCATTATATAATGTAAATATTCTGCATCCCATATATATGCTATTTTATTTTGGTTGTGAATAATAGCAAAGACACTATTTGAAAGGCATTGTTTACCTCTTGAATGTATTGAAAACTTTTCATGGCCTTGATGGTATTGAGCTTGTATAATATTATGCATTTTTATATCTTTACAAAAGACTATTTAAATGTTAATATCTAATACTATTTGTGTACTTACTAGGTGTATTGTATATTTACAATTTTATACGAATAATAACAGTGCAAGTACAGAGATATAGATAGGCTTTTAAATGATAATTTTGTATCTAATCAAGAGTTCTTACCTTATTGATTTCTTCTTCTTTTGAAGAACCTGTAAGACAAAGTAATGTGTAATTAATGTTTCAGTCTATATGTGCATTAATAAATGTATTGTTATACAATAGCATATAATAGAACATGTATGTAGAAAATGATAATCACAATGTTCTGTAATACTAAAGACAATACCTGCAAATATATATTTTGTAAAAATACTAATCATATATTTAAGTATACATTAAGGGGTCGATTAGGATGGCGGACGGAAGAGCCACAGCGGGCCGTGAGTAGGTGGAAAAAGCCTTTTCCGTGTCCGCCTGCCGCGGATACTCCGTCCGCCATATCAGGATAGGAAAACTTGTCAAATTTCCGTCCGCGACGGAAAAGCACGCTCCGCCGGCCAACTACACACGACCACGCGGCGGACGTAACAGATCCGGACGCACCGCCGTACGTACTGACGACTAAGACCGTCCCCCCAATCAAGATGGCGGAAAACACACATAAAACCGCAGCGGAAAAACAACCTGTCTGAACACGTCGGAATCCCCACAGCGAACACAGGTGACATAGCCGAGATACCCACCGCAAGCTGACCACCACCATGGACCCTGCGCTACACGCTTTCCCGATGCTCTTCGCGATCCACCACGTCCTAGTCATGGCCTACTATGGACGACGCAGGTAAGGCACAAACCATTGGCTGTCTGGAGGTCAATACCAGCAAGGGACGTGACGTAGGGAGGGGGAGTGTCATGTCACCGTAACCACTGATGAGAAGCAAATACGAATACACATTTGTAGTACGCAAGCAGGAATGACAACGAAAAACCACGAGATTTGATAGACCACCTTTATTTCACAAAATAGGGGTTTAATCACAGTGTATGCGTGAGCATGGGCAAAGTGGGCACCAGAGCAGGCACATCATAGCAGGTAACGAGAGGGCAGTATGCAGTATCAGAGCATCAACAGGGCATTGTGCAGTACAGAGCAGGTACATCATAGCAGGTAACGAGAGGGCAGTATGCAGTATCAGAGCATCAACAGGGCATTGTGCAGTACAGAGCAGGTACATCATAGCAGGTAACGAGAGGGCAGTATGCAGTATCAGAGCATCAACAGGGCACAGTGTAGTACACAGCAGGTACATCATAGCAGGTAACGAGAGGGCAGTATGCAGTATCAGAGCATCAACAGGGCACAGTGCAGTACACAGCAGGTACATCATAGCAGGTAACGAGAGGGCAGTATGCAGTATCAGAGCATCAACAGGGCACAGTGCAGTACACAGCAGGTACATCATAGCAGGTAACGAGGGGGCAGTATGCAGTATCAGAGCATCACCAGGGCACAGTGCAGTACACAGCAGGTACATCATAGCAGGTAACGAGAGGGCAGTATGCAGTATCAGAGCATCAACAGGGCACAGTGCAGTACACAGCAGGTACATCATAGCAGGTAACGAGAGGGCAGTATGCAGTATCAGAGCATCAACAGGGCACAGTGCAGTACACAGCAGGTACATCATAGCAGGTAACGAGAGGGCAGTATGCAGTATCAGAGCATCAACAGGGCATTGTGCAGTACAGAGCAGGTACAATAGAGGCAGGTAACGAGAGGGCAGTATGCAGTATCAGAGCATCAACAGTCCATTGCAAAGAACAGGTCCATCAGAGGCAGCACATGAGAGGGGCACAGAGAATCAACAGTCCATTGCACAGAACAGGTCCATCAGAGGCAGCACATGAGAGGGGCCAAGTGCATGAACAGTCCATTGCACAGAACAGGTCCATCAGAGGCAGCACATGAGAGGGGCCAAGTGCATGAACAGTCCATTGCACAGAACAGGTCCATCAGAGGCAGCACATGAGAGGGGCACAGAGAATCAACAGTCCATTGCACAGAACAGGTCCATCAGAGGCAGCACATGAGAGGGGCCAAGTGCATGAACAGTCCATTGCACAGAACAGGTCCATCAGAGGCAGCACATGAGAGGGGCCAAGTGCATGAACAGTCCATTGCACAGAACAGGTCCATCAGAGGCAGCACATGAGAGGGGCCAAGTGCATGAACAGTCCATTGCACAGAACAGGTCCATCAGAGGCAGCACATGAGAGGGGCACAGAGAATCAACAGTCCCTTGCACAGAACAGGTCCATCAGAGGCAGCACATGAGAGGGGCACAGAGAATCAACAGTCCATTGCACAGAACAGGTCCATCAGAGGCAGCACATGAGAGGGGCACAGAGAATCAACAGTCCATTGCACAGAACAGGTCCATCAGAGGCAGCACATGAGAGGGGCACAGAGAATCAACAGTCCATTGCACAGAACAGGTCCATCAGAGGCAGCACATGAGAGGGGCAGTATGCAGTATCAGAGCATCAACAGGGCACAGTGCAGTACACAGCAGGTACATCATAGCAGGTAACGAGAGGGCAGTATGCAGTATCAGAGCATCAACAGGGCACAGTGCAGTACACAGCAGGTACATCATAGCAGGTAACGAGAGGGCAGTATGCAGTATCAGAGCATCAACAGGGCATTGTGCAGTACACAGCAGGTACATCAGAGGCTGCACAACTACGTGTCCCTACCAACCCGTCACAGGAACCACAAGAGTGCCACGCAGTTCCCAATGGACACACCATGTGAAGTAACATTTCAGTGAAGTGTACAGCACCTCACATCACAGACTCAGGGGGACTGCGTGAACTACCTGCCTCGGACACACTGGCAGCACCAGCAACAGGAGTGTGAGACACAGTCACAGCCCGAGTCACACACACATGGGCCACGGACCCAGACACACTGGCAGCACCAGCAACAGGAGTGTGAGACACAGTCACAGCCCGAGTCACACACACATGGGCCACGGACCCAGACACACTGGCAGCACCAGCAACAGGAGTGTGAGACACAGCCACAGATGTAGTCACTGACACGTGAGCCACTGACCCAGACACACTGGCAGCACCAGAAACAGGAGTGTGCAACACAGCCACAGATCTCCTAACTGACACGTGAGCCATAGACCCAGATACACTGCCAGGACGTGCAACAGGAGAGGGCACAACTGACACTGTGCCACCATCTGATACATGAGAGTCAACTGCACCAGCGCCACTGGGACAACTGAAATGATGAGCCACAGGGCTGTATGGGCCAGGAGGCAGGGTGGGCCTGGGAGCTGGTGATAGGTCATCTAGAGCCAAATCGGGGTTGGCAGATGTCAATGGTGTGTGTCTGCGTTTCTTATGGAGGTGTGAGTGCACCCTGGACAGGACTGGACTGCCAAGTGGCGGGGACTCCAAAGAATCACCACCCAGCATAGGTGGAGCAACTGCTGCCGGGGATCTGGTTTCTGGGGACGTGCTGGAGCCTGCTTGTCGTTTGCTCTGTGCCTGCCGCCTGGACTCGGAATGATGTGTAATGGGGGATGCTACAACAGGGGACACCCACCTCTGCTTCTGACTGGCCTGGATGGGAGTGGAGGTATGGGGGGACTCCGCCGCGGAGACATTAGTTTGGCGTCCAGTAGTAAACATCAGCCTCAGTGCAGCCAGGGGTGAAGTATGCCTGTCCTTGATTGCGCCATTGTCCATGCTAGATGCCATGTCCGTAGGAGGTGCCTTATCCTTAGGTGGAGTGTTGTCTCTGGATGTAGCCTGTGCCCTGCTCGCCGCCCTGTTCCTGCCAGCAGACTTGTCGTCTGTGGTGCACCTGTCTCCAGTAGACACCTGCTCTCTGTGTGTGTCCATGCCCTTGGGAGTGTCCCTTACCTCTGCTGTGGGCCTGCTCTTGGGAGTCTCCCTGCTCTTAGTAGGTGCCTTAGTCTTCTCACTGTCCTTGGGAGTGTTCCTATCGACCGCTGTGGGCCTGCTCTTGGGAGTCTCCCTGCTCTTAGTAGGTGCCTTAGTCTTCTCACTGTCCTTGGGAGTGTCCCTTACCTCTGCTGTGGGCCTGCTCTTGGGAGTCTCCCTGCTCTTAGTAGGTGCCTTAGCCTTCTCACTGTCCTTGGGAGTGTTCCTATCGACCGCTGTGGGCCTGCTCTTGGGAGTCTCCCTGCTCTTAGTAGGTGCCTTAGTCTTCTCACTGTCCTTGGGAGTGTCCCTTACCTCTGCTGTGGGCCTGCTCTTGGGAGTCTCCCTGCTCTTAGTAGGTGCCTTAGCCTTCTCACTGTCCTTGGGAGTGTCCCTTAACTCTGCTGTGGGCCTGCTCTTGGGAGTCTCCCTGCTCTTAGTAGGTGCCTTAGTCTTCTCACTGTCCTTGGGAGTGTCCCTTACCTCTGCTGTGGGCCTGCTCTTGGGAGTCTCCCTGCTCTTAGTAGGTGCCTTAGCCTTCTCACTGTCCTTGGGAGTGTCCCTTACCTCTGCTGTGGGCCTGCTCTTGGGAGTCTCCCTGCTCTTAGTAGGTGCCTTAGTCTTCTGACTGGCCTTGTCCAAGGAACAGTCCATGGACATGTGAGTATCCCATGCCTTGGGAGTACCTTTTGTGTTGAATGCCTGTGTAGCTCCTGAAGGCATGTCCTCCAACAACACTTGTGGATCCTGTGTGTGTACTCCAGTGCATCTGACGTCGTCTACGTGAACAGATGTAGGTGATCTAGGGGATGTGGTCTGTGCCCTGCGTGCCCTGACGTGCTGTCTGACGCTGCTTCTAGTGCAATAACCTTTATTTGAGTCTTGCTCACAATAAATCACTACCCCCTGAGACATCCAGCGGTGTAGATGGGGAAACAGAAGTAGCACCCTGTTCATTCGACTGAACTATTGCAGACGACACACTGCTTGCCAATGACTGCACTGTCCTGTGTAGACCTGAAAGATCGCCATGCATCCCTTCCATGAATGCCACCACCTGCCCCAACTTCCTATCATGGTCCTGGAAAGCATTCGTCATATTGGTCTGCCCCACACACAGCTGTCGCAGCAGATCAACTGCCTCAGCACACAGTGCATTTTGGCTCACCGTGGCAGGGGCAGCGGTGCCTGCACCGAACGCCACTCTGCTCCCCCTACTCCTCCGGCCACGAACAGTACATGGTGCAGTTGGTGGAAGTGTGGGCCCTGTGTGCTGTCTTCCGACAGAAGGTGATGAGTGCCCACTCCCAGTCTGTGACAACAGTGTAGGCTCACCAAGAGTGTCCGACGAGGAGGACGATGGTGTCTCCACATGCGAGTCCTCAGGGACGGTCCTGTCCCCCTCTCCGGCGCTGGCCTCCTCCGTGTCAGTCTGCGTGTGTGCGAAGTCTGAGCCGGACTCATTTCCTCGGCTACTCTCCACCGTCTGTGGCAGAGTGTCCTCTGTCAAAGCTGAAATGCACAGAAAAGATGTGTGAGTCATGGGCAGACTGACGTACAGAAGGAACAGGATAGCCAAATTACATAGCAGACAAAGGTTTAGGAGCCCACATCCTGCACATGGCCCACCCCTACTAGTCATCCTCACATTTCCTGGCATGGGGCCATGGACCACTAGGGGATGTGCATTAACACTCAAGTACTAAGCAAGTGGCGTGTCAACATGGCGGACCTGGCTGTCAAATGAGTACCACCCAATGGGACCAAAATGGCAGCACAGGCATACGTACGCAACACGGAACTCAATAGTGTGTCTGGGCACCAATACATGCATAGCACTCACAAGTTTCCTACACAGACAGTATGCTCACCGCTAGTTTGCTGTTGATCGGCACTCAGACGTTCGGCCAGTTCAGGATGCGTCACTGCAATAATACGGTGCATGAGAGGGGTCATGGAGCGTCGGGCCAGACGGGGCGTCCTTGGAATCAGGCCCAGTGTTACTTCAGCTACATTCTTGCTCAGCCTGGAAATGTCGTCCCAGCGTTTGTGGCAGTGTGTATGTCGTCTGTTGCACACCCCCAATGCCCGTACTTCCCGTGCTATGCTCCTCCACAGGTCCTTGCGAAGGTGCAGCTTGACCTACCATGATGAAAGACAAAAGGGTTAAAGTCAGTGGACAGGTGGCCTGTGACACACATAGGGGCAAGACGTAACTGTCAGCAGCCATGCACAATCGGGAACATATGTGTAGCCCACACTACACAGCTAAGATAGAAATTGGCAAGATCATTTTGCCCCCTCATGCACACCAACATGTCCCACACTGCACTTACCACCCGTCCTGGTGCGCCGTAGAGGCGTCCATAGTTGCGGAGTACACCGTCCACGAGGACATCAAGCTCCGCGGCGGTGAAGGGTCGAGACCGGATCTCATTGCCTCTCGACATGGCAAGATCACGGAGTATGGCACTAGAGCAGCAGTCGGTGGTCAGCTCAGCAGCAGCAGCAGGTCGAGGTGATGGTCACAGGCAGCAGTCGGTGGTCAGCTCAGCAGCAGCAGCAGGTCGAGGTGATGGTCACAGGCAGCAGTCGGTGGTCAGCTCAGCAGCAGCAGCAGGTCGAGGTGATGGTCACAGGCAGCACTGGTCCCCAGGGTAGGAAGCGTCGTTTTGGCCAACACACATATATAGGGCCCTCAGCACGTGTCAGTGGCATACGTCGCCAGCAATTGGTCAGCCCTGGAAGCGTGATCGTGAAATGGGCCAATGACTGGCCCATAGTTGCGGTGCACAGCTTCCGCTACTTGCGATTGGCCATATGCGGCCAGCGTCCCTCTCCCCATTGGCTGCATGTGCATGGACCGTCACGGGCAGACATCGGCGACCGCACGTGCAAGCCTCAGGCACGGATGCTTCAGTTGCAACAATGTACTATCACTGGCGCCTCCATGGCGGTGCACGTACTCAGCGGCGGAGGTGCAGGCCTATACACCCTGTAGATGTAGTCAATGGACATGCCATTTCATGACCCCCCTTACAGTCACCTTGCATCATCCACCGTACACCGGCCGGAGCGGCCGGGCCTAGGACGACCGCCGTGCCCGGCCATGAACACAACCGCCATGGCCGGGCACAGCGGTTGTTCATGGCCGGCCACGGCGGTTGTTCATGGCCGGCCACGGCGGTTGTTCATGGCCGGCCACGGCGGTTGTTCATGGCCGGGCACGGCGGTTGATCATGGCCGGGCACGGCGGTTGTTCATGGCCGGGCACGGCGGTTGATCATGGCCGCCCACGGCGGTTGATCATGGCCGGCCACGGCGGTCGTCCTAGGCCCGGCCGCTCCGGCCGGTGTACGGTGGATGATGCAAGGTGACTGTAAGGGGGGTCATGAAATGGCATGTCCATTGACTACATCTACAGGGTGTATAGGCCTGCACCTCCCCCGCTGAGTACGTGCACCGCCATGGAGGCGCCAGTGATAGTACATTGTTGCAACTGAAGCATCCGTGCCTGAGGCTTGCACGTGCGGTCGCCGATGTCTGCCCGTGACGGTCCATGCACATGCAGCCAATGGGGAGAGGGACGCTGGCCGCATATGGCCTTTGGGAAGTAGCGGAAGTTGACCACCGCCATGGCGGCGCCAATTATGTGATCTTGTCAGACGCTGCACCGTGATGTGTTGTGTGCAGTTGTGTCATGAGGGATGTGAGCGTGATTGGGAAAGGTCATATGTCATACAATATAGCATGTGTGTCCATACAATGGCAATCGGTCGGCACATAATGGGCAACAGATGTGCATTTGTACTTGTTGACGTCGGGTGTGACCCTACAGACGTTGTTACATCTTCACAACTACACAGTACATCACGGCTGTGTGGCCAATTAATGCATCTGTTGTCAGTTTCTTGTTGTGTCGAGGTGACTACAGTGGTGGTGGTACACATGCATTCCGTGTATGTGTTTTGCACGTTGTGTCACCATGCATGTCATTTCCGTATGCACATCATTATTGGTGGTGGCATTTGTGCTTGATGACATGGCGTGTGTACACTTATCGTTTGTGTGCATGCAGTAGCATGAGTGTCTGTGATGTGTCTACGAAACATTAGGGTGAAGACTGAAGTTTTGTCAGTAAGGTACACATGTGATGGAGTTCTACACGTATGCGTCGTTTGTAAGTTGACCAAAGTTACATCTCTGTCCCACACAGAAGGGCTCCAAATGTGCATCGGCCATACACTGTGCTGGAGGATATGGTAGACGAGGAGGTGATTCGGAAATTCCGGCTGGATCGACGTCGGTTGCTGGAGCTTGTGGCACTATTGTCTCCTCATCTGCAGCCACGTAGAACGTATCCTGGGTCGATTACACCCACTGCAAAGGTCATGGCGGTACTACATTTCTTCGCTACTGGCACTTTTCAGTTCACTGTTGCAGTTGCCGGGGGGATGTCACAGGCCATGTTCTGCACGGTTCTTCGGGATGTGTTAATAGCTATGATGCTCTACAAGGATGAGTACATACATTTTCCACGGCCGGAAGAGTTGCCAGCTGTCAAAGCTGCTTTCTATGCACTGGGCCACATGCCTCACGTTGTGGGCTCAATTGATGGCACACACATCGCTCTCATTCCACCACGGGCACGCGAACAAGTGTTCAGGAATCGCAAACACTTTCATTCGCTGAACGTGCAGGTGGTGTGCCTGGCGAACAACATCATCTCCCATGTGTGTGCCAGATTTCCTGGATCCGCACATGACGCCCACATCATGCGGAGCAGCAATGTCCCACGACTCATGGCAAATCTGCGACCCGGTCAAGCGTGGCTTGTTGGTGAGTGTGCAGTGGGTACTCTTGTGATCTCTGTGTTGCATGGGGTACCCACCATATATTTTTCTGATGTTTGTCTCTGTCATCCCCCTACATAGGCGACTCGGCTTACCCAAACCGGCCCTGGCTCCTCAGTCCCCTACGTAATCCGAGGACGGCGGGTGACATGCGGTACAATGAGGCACATGGAAGGACACGGAGAGTCATCGAACGTACGTTTGGACTGCTAAAGTCTAGGTTTCGGTGCCTCAATAAGACCGGAGGGGCCCTGCCCTACTCACCAGGAAAGTATGCAAGATCGTGATAGCCTGCTGCATGCTCCACAACCTGGCAGTACGCAATGGCATTGAACTGCTGTTGGACCCTGAAGACGAAGGAGTGCCTCGGCCTCCCATCCCACCCATGTCGACTGATGAGGATAGTGGTGAGGAGGAAGGTGTGTACCAGAGGCGCCAGCTCATAGATCGCTACTTCCCTTGAATGTGAGTATCTACCTCTAGTGGCGGTTGACAATGCCTCATGTATGTTTGCTGGTGTTGTGTGGATATGGGGTTAATCAGCTGGGTGTTGTTTGTGATGGTTGCACATGTGTGTCTTCATGTCTTTGGACATGGAAGTGTCCATGATGTGTGTGCTCTCATCCCATGCTTGTGTGATGGTTGTCGTTTGTGTAATGTAGCTGTGCATTGTGTTGTGATGTGTGTGAATCTCTTTACTGACGTGTGTTTGCTGTCTCTGGTTTTCTCTAGGTCACTCCCGCAGCGCCATGATCATGTACGACTATGATCCCTGAACCTGTTTACGTCTGTATCTGATGGCAATCATGTGAATAAACATGGAGGCAAAACATCATTGTGTGAGTTAATGCTATTTATTTACAGGTTGTGCTTCTGTGCTGGTGAATATTTACAAGTCAGTGGGGTGGAGGGAGTTGGAGTTGAAGGTATTGGCTGATGAAATGTCCGTGCTGACGCCACATTGGGGGGTGTCAGGGTAGTCCAGCAGACCAGTGGGAATGATTGTCTGTGGGACAGGCTACTTCGCTGGGTGAATGTCTGGCACAGGCAGTGACATTGTCATGGTCGTCCCCTCTTGGAGCGTGTGCCTGGCGCTCCAACACTGCTCTCAGCCTCTTTCTTACTCGGACGGCCCCTCCGTCTCTGACCTGGAACAGAGTCAGCTGGGAGGGCAGGTTGTTGATGGGCCACATCCGTCGCCAGGGGCTCAGGTGGTGGTGGCGGCGGTGGAGGCGGAGGCGGAGGTGGCGGCGGAGGCGGAGGTGGCGGGGGAGGCGGAGGTGGCGGGGGAGGCGGAGGTGACGGTGGCGCTACCACACTTGGTGGAGGGGGGGGGGTTGTTCCGGCCAACCCATTCACTCCACATTGTTGCCTGCGGCCCCATGATCAGCAACATCTGGCCAAGGATGCCAGCGATTTGGCGCTGGGTGTTGGTGTTGTCCACTGAGTCCTGGTGTGCACGATCAGCGTTTGCCTGGGACCGGTCGTATGACGCCTGGCACCTGGCAAGAGCTTGTAGGGACTGTGCCACTGGCTGGGGTAGCTGTTCCTCCTCTGCACGGCGGTGTGTGGCTCGCCTGATTGGATGTTGTCCCGTTGCCTGTGTTTGTGGCCCACTCACCCTGCTTGTGTGTGGGGCCGTTGGACCAGCGTTGCGCGGTGGGTTATGCTGGGTGGCAGCGGCAGGAGTCGTGGTGGTACTGGTGGTACTGGTGGTACTGGTGGTGGTGGGGACTGTGCAGATCACAGAGACAGGTGCCGCTGGAGTCACACATGCGACGTTGGTCGGTCCCGGGAGTCCCTGTGAGCCAGATGGCCCTGGCTGCGTGCTTGGTCCCGCTCCATCCTCCGCCCCGGAGCTGACTGTGTCCTCGTCACCAGAGAGTCCTGTAGATGTGAGAGGCGAGGCTGGCGGCCGGGTACTGGTTTCCGCAGTCAGTTGACGATCACCTGAGGGACAAGATCGAGCTGGTCAGTAATTTGGACATTACATGGTTATATGGATTTGTAGCCATTTCTCTTTCCTGTCGCACACACCCCACCCTCCACCACCACCACCACCACCCTCCCCGTGAACATGGGGGCCAGTTGGGAGTTGTAGTTTGGGCCTCTCACACACCCCACCCTCCACCACCACCACCCTCCCCGTGAACATGGGGGCCTGTTGGGAGTTGTAGTTTGGGCCTCTCACACACCCCACCCTCCACCACCACCACCCTCCCCGTGAACATGGGGGCCTGTTGGGAGTTGTAGTTTGGGCCTCTCACACACCCCACCCTCCACCACCACCACCACCACCCTCCCCGTGAACATGGGGGCCTGTTGGGAGTTGTAGTTTGGGCCTCTCACACACCCCACCCTCCACCACCACCACCACCACCCTCCCCGTGAACATGGGGGCCAGTTGGGAGTTGTAGTTTGGGCCTCTCACACACCCCACCCTCCACCACCACCACCACCACCCTCCCCGTGAACATGGGGGCCTGTTGGGAGCCATGGACATGTTAGTGAGTTGGTGTCGAACGTGCATGGTTTGGGGCGTAGGGGATGTTTCTTCTCAGTTGTGTGAGCCTGACCATGTCGTGCTGATCGTGGTGCTTGGTTTGTACTCACCAGTCTCTTCTCCTTCGTCAAGTCCGTCTAGGCTCTCTCGGTGTAGTATCCCCAGCACCTTCTCCTCCCAATCCGTGTAGGGTAATGGCTCCGGGGGTGTGCCACCGCCAGTATGATTGGCTCTAGCGACGTTTTTCGCTCGGATGCCCTTGATCCTGGTCTTCAGGTCATGCCACCGCCTCTGAATGTCTTGCTTCGTCCTCGGCACAGTCCCCGACACATTCACCCGAGTGACGATCCTGTCCCACATGTGGTTCTTTTGCGCCACGGTCGTCTGCTGGACTTGGGCCCCGAAGATGTGGGGCTCAACACGGATTATTTCATCTACCATTACCCTCAACTCTGTCTCTGAGAATTTCGGGGTTTTTTTGGGTGCCATGGTGTGTGGTGCTCAGTGTGTGAGTTGAGTGAGTTGGGAGGTGCAGGTGTGTGGTGTGTGATGTGTCGGATTTGTGTGGTGGGTGTTTGTGTGGTGGGTGTGGTAGGGTGGTGGGTGGGTGTCTTCTATGTGATTTTATGTGAGTTAGCAGTTTCTCGATTTGCCCTCTTGCTGGCAGCAATGCTGTGGTGCAAAGGATTGTGGTTGTGTGTGGGTGTCATTTTGTAGTCGTGTCTCAATGGTTGTTGCGAGTCAGGTGGTAGGTGGGCGTGTTGACGTGTGTGCATTATTGGATGATTGGGACGTATCATGGTGGCTTGTGATTGGTGTTGGGGGGGGGGGGCCTTGTCAATGTTCGTATGTTTGCTTAGGACTTGCGGTGCAGTTTCTGACATTTGTTCGGCGCTAGGGATGTTGTGCGTGTTGGCCTTCCGCGGTGATGCTGTGGTTCTCGTAGCATTGTTTCCGCCGCGGACGTGGATGGCTGTGCGTTCCGTGGTACGGGCGGATTTATCCTAATTGCGGCCACGGAGTATTCTCAGGTATGGCGGTACATGTTTTATTTTCCGCGGTCATTTCCGTCCGCGGCAGTGGTTGTTCATTGAACTCCGTCCGCCGCGGACGGACTTGGTTGTGTTCCGTCCACCGCGGACGGTGTTGGTTGTGAACCGTCCGCCGCGGTCGGAGTTTCGTCACATGAATATCCTAATCCCAAACGCGGTATCTCCGCGGCGCAGCCGGGAGTAAAATTTCCCCCACCATGGCGGACAGTACCCATTTCCGTCCGCCATCCTAATCGGCCCCTAAGTCGTGCTAAATGTACATATTAATTGTGAATTCATTTATTATTACATATTGTACTAGTTGCAGTTTGCATTTACAGTAACAATGTACTTACTTTACCTATACGGGCATTAAGTTTACATTTAGTTTATAGTCACTATCTCAGCATTTACTTTGCATTTATGATTACTTTGCATTTATTGTAGACTTATTGCTACTATGCATTTAATTTCTTTGTATTTAGTTTGCTTTCACTGTTATTTAGCATTCAATGTCTAAGAACATTTGTGTGTCAACACTGGCTATGTATGAATAGTTCTTGGTTGAACAATACCTGTCTCTGTAGAATACTTGTATGTGAACAGTGCATGTGTGTAAACAGTGTATGTGTGTAAAAAGTGCTTGTGTGTAAACAGTGCCTGTGTGTGAGTAAAGTCTATGTATCAAAGTACTCGTGTGTAAATAGTGTTTGTGTGTGTGCAGTGTCTGTTTGTAAGATGTACTTGTCTATGAGAAGTGTTTGTGTATGAAAAATGTATGTGTGTGCAATCAGTTTCAGTGTGTTTCAGCAAATGTTATGGGCATGTACTGTATATGTGAGATATTACCTGTATATATCAACAATGTTTATGTATGCAAGCATTCTTTGTGTATGTATATAGTGTTTGTATATGTAAAAAGTGCTTGTATGTAAGCATTGTCGTTGTATGTGAACATTGTTTGTGTGTGAGCAGTGTGTGCATTTAATATGTACAGCATACATATATACTGTGGAAATAAAATATATATTTAAGATATACACTAGTATATAGGTATCACATGCTCTTTAGTATGCATAAAAAAATACATATAATAACAGACTACTAGTGTTATTGCATGCTCCTATTATGCACCAATAGTACTACTTATTAATAAATGTCACTTTAATCACTAACATTACTATTCAGCAGTCTTGTAAACTTGCTATGCATTATGCATCAATAGTACTACTAATTAAAAAATGTTATTTTGAAGCATAAACAGTATTATTTAGCAGTCTTGCAAAGTCGCTATGCACACAATATGCAATGTAGTTTCATGCTATTATTAAAGACATGTATATTAAAATCAATGTTAATACATACTAATATTTGTGAATACATGCTAAAATTAAGCATACAGAAATGATTGCTACTGCATGTGAAGAATGTCTGCGTGTAAACAGTGCTTGTGTGTAAATGGTGCTTGTGTATGAACATTGTCTATGTGTAAGCAGTGCTTATGTATGAACAGTACATGTGTTTGCACAGTACTTGTATTTTAACAGTGCTTGTGTGTGAATAGTGCTTGTGTGTCAAAATTGCTTGTATGTGAACAGTGTCTGTGTGTAAACAGTATTTGTGTAAAAACATCAGTTGTATGTGAAAATTGTCTTTGTGGTATCATTGTTTATTGCTTTGTGAAGTATTTGTGTTTAAGCAGTATTTGTGTGTGCTAGTGCTTGTATGTGACAATGTTTCTGTGTATTAATGCTTGCATTTGTGAGAAATGCTTCTGTGTGTTATAAGTGCTTGTATATGTTAGTACTGTTTGTATGTGTAAATATTGTTTGTGTATGTTAGCAGTGTTTATGTGTGCAAGCAGTGATATGTATCAATAGTTTGTGTGCATATGTAGCGCTTGTGTGTGTGTAAAAAAAGTTCTTATGTATGAACAGTTTTTCGTGTGTATTGGTATTGTATGTGTGTGAGCAGTGTTTGTATGCAAGTAGTGTTCATGTGTAAAAAGTACTTCTGTTTGAGAGTGCTTGTGAGTATGAGTGCTTGTGTATGTAAAAATTGGCTTTTAATGTGAGAAATGCATGTGTGTGTATTAAGTGCTTATATGTGTGAATAGTGTATGTATGCAATTAGTGTTTGTTAATAGTGCTTGTATGTGAAAGTGCTTGTGTGTATGGCTGCTTGTATGTGTGCACAGTGTCTGTGTGTAAAAAGTGCTATGGCTGCTTGTGTGTGTGAACAATGTCTGTGTGTTAAAAGTGCATGTGTATGTGAGTAGTGTACATGTGTGCAATTAGTGTTGGTGTGTATGAACAGACTGTGTGTATAGATACTGTTTATGTGTGTTAATACTGATTTTGTGTGGGAATAGTATCCTTATATATAATTATTGTATATGTATGTAAACAGTGTTTGTATGCACAATATGTCTATATGAAAGCAGTAATATGTATGGCAGTGCCTATGTTTTAAATTATTTGTGTATGAAATCATACTAAACAATTCCCCTAATAAAGCAGTTCTGTACAAGTAATTAAGCAGCTTTGCATTAATAGTTGTAGTAACATGTTAATGCAGTTAGTGTGCACAGCTGTTGGACTGACTTATCTTACATGCATTTGCTGTGCAGTGTTTGTGTGTGTAAGCAATATTTGTATGTGCAAGGAGTGATGGTGTGTATGAATATTCTGTCTATGTATGTAGCATCTGTATGTGTGCATAATGCCTGGATATATGAACAGTGTTTGTGTGTGCAAGCATTGTTTATGTATGTATGTTTTGTCTGTATATGTTAACAGTGCTTAGATGTGAACATTATGTATCGTCTGTGTGTGAACAGTGCTTTTGTGTGGGGACAGTGTCTATATATATAACATTGTATATGTATGCAAGTTGTGTGTGTATGCAAAATATGTCTATATGCTAGTAGTGTTTGTGTGTGACAGTGTTTGTGTTTAATAGTGTCTATGTATGCAACCATAGTAAACTATTTACTTTTAACAAAGCAGTTGTGCCTAGTGACCAGACAAATCTTTACCAGAATTTGTAGTAACATGCTAATACAATCAGTGTATACATTAGAATGACAACTATTTGTAAAGTGGCAAATATTAAAACACATTTAAATGCACTAACGTTGTAGTTGTTGATGAAGTTTATTCACACTGTTTTCTTTTGGCGACTGCTATATTAAACAGTGTAGCGTCGTTGTAATAAATGCTGTAAAGAAATAGCAAAAAGTATTATTTATGGCTAATATACATAAGTTCTTTTTTACAAATAATACTGTATTATTAAGCATAATCATAGGATGCAACAATCTTATTAATGCAAATGTATTTGTAGTTAACAAAGCAGTTGTATGAAATATTACTAAACATGCTTTTAGACGCTTTCAGGTAAAGAACACACTATCTAAAAACGCGTAAATAATTTAAAAAGTACATAAAGTAGGTGGTTGAAAGTATGCAGTTGAGGTTTTTTTTTTTACTGTATTTAAAATAGCAGCTATTAGGGTGGTGAAAGTATTTATAATGCAGCAGTTATTGTTGTTTAAAGAATTACTCTCATGAAGGTGGGAACATGTTATAAAGTTCTTTAGATGTGCTCTAGATGTTACATTGTCATTAGCTAGGAGCATGGAGGAGGCATACTAAGTATTTTGCTACAGGTGTGAACTTATGCATTTTACTGTGGTGTTTCACATCACTGCATTAAAGTGCATTGTTATGCATTTAATGTTACTTTGCCTCTGTATGCTACTTAAGGTGCTAATGCTGATACAGGCTTTGTTGGTAATTGAAGATGCTAATTGAAGATGTGTTGCAGCAGCAAGGCTCAGTAAGTTAATAGCTAAATGTATGCAATCAGCTGTAAAGTGACTGAGGTGCTACTAGTAACATTTTGCGTGGATGCCAGCCCCATGGTACTATACTGCTTTTAGATGCCTGCATAGTGAGGCAGTCATGAATCACAAACTGTGCTGCAGCAATTAGTAAAACCTAGGGTCCCTGTACTGAGCAATGGTTGCTATTGTTTTTGGCATACAAGGGGGCTTAGTAAAATCTGGAGGTAACTGTAATAGTGCCTACTTATGTCTCAAAGTATGTATTTATTGCTATTTTAAAATAGAATGCACTTTACTTGAAGG
This sequence comes from Lissotriton vulgaris, assembly GCF_964263255.1. NCBI lineage: Eukaryota > Metazoa > Chordata > Amphibia > Caudata > Salamandridae > Lissotriton > Lissotriton vulgaris. The sequence goes on along the minus strand of NW_028250273.1, from coordinate 629,370 downwards.
TGTTATAGCATTTTACATAAGAACCAGTTAAAAACTTAAGGACTATTTGTTACATGAAAAAATTGCAATCTTTTGCTTTACATAAGAGCCAGTTAAAAACTATCACATTTAGAATTACATGTATTAAAAAAAAAGTACAAACAGAAAATGTTGCAAATGTACAAGATATTAGGTCAATGAACAAGGATACAAATGAATATACTATAGATATATACTAGTAATATATGTATCTACAGAAGGAGGGCAGACAAATAAATATACTCTAAGAGTTATATAAAAATAATAAAGAGCCAGCAAATCACTGCATATTTTAGTGATCAGAGTTATCTTTATATATATAGGGAAGGCATACACATGGATGTACTTTAAAAGTAACATAGGACATTAGTTGTTAAGAGTTATCTCTATATACATTGGGAAGCTGTTAGGAAATAGCCCCTTGACATACGAAGTAGTTGGGCTGTGGTCTTATTCCCCGGTCCCTAAGACCAATCAGCTGGGTCATTTCTAGACGCTCCCTGAGCTGCAGAAAAGGGGCATGGCAGAACGTAGCCGTCGCTTGGCTTACTGTTCCGGTACCACGCCCCCCTTTCCACTTCCTGGTTCCTAGCGCGAGGTCTCCTTGGCGTCCTGTGGATTCTTCGTGGCTCCTTGGACCCTTTCCTGCATTGGAGTATTCTTGCCCTGACTCGCTCCAACTGCTGGCTGATCTCATACCTTGTGAGCGTGTCTTTGCCGAGCTCCGGCATTTCTTGTTTTCTTACGCGAGAATCTTATCGCGTCTACCCTTACTTTGCTCATGCATATTGCGGGCGTTATTTCGCTCGGTTCCTTTCTTTTCTTGCTCTGTGTGCCTGGTGTATGCCGAGTGAACCCTTGGTTATTTTATGCCTCCTTTTGAGCGAGAGCGCTCCGCCCTTGTCTACTTTTAGGGCCGGGTGTCTCTCCTCTTGTGTGAGTGTTGCTCCGCTGTTCCTGCCCACAAACAGCCGGCCAGTGCTCCTCACATCCTTGCATTTTTTTGTTTATGGTTTTGTCTGGTGTGAATGTCCCTCGAGAGTTCTAATTCACATATCCCTACACTGAGTATCCTGATCCCCTTATTGAACTCCTCGATACAGTCTGCCTGATCTACATTTGGGGTAAGCAAGCTTGATTACAACGTATGTCAATGGTTGCTGTGTAGAGGTTAGTGCAGTAGGATATAGTGTGTGTATTGCTTCTTTTTGTCTTCCAGCCTGGACATCCACCTAAGACTCCTGCTGTATCCTGCATACCCCCTCGTATGAGGAGAGTGGTGGACACTCCTAGGGTAAATTCCCTCATACTTTTAGGGGACAGTAGACAGGAGTGTGTATTTATTCGCATTCTTGCTTCTGTGCCTTGGAGGTGTGGGGATTCTTCTTCGCTCCCGTGGAATCTTGGTTACTAACCTGACAGAAAGCCAAGCCCACGAATTTCCATTCCCCTGAGCGAAGATGAATCCTGACCCTTCGTTAATTCCTGTAGACCTCCAGGTTCATTCAGTGGAAGACATGACGGCAGCCTTAGTAGCCCTTCAGACAGAAGTGGGTAGATTGGGGGTCGAAAATCAAAGGCTCATGGCTGAAGTGTAGCAGTTAAGAACAGGAGAGAGAGACATAGGCACCATACCCAAAACCAGCAAAAACTATATACAACCCGCTAGGTTCACCATGCCCTCACCTGAAACAGACCAAGGGGCTAGCAGCGAAACACACAGCTCCCCTGTTCAAGTCACTGTACATACCCCTAATCCTGTTCCCCTGGCCATGCCTGAACAATTTACAGGGGATAGCACCAAATATAATGTATTCATGAACCAATGCCAACTTCAGTTTTTGTGTAAGGCAGCTTCTTTTCTTGATGACTCAGCCAAGGTAGCTTCATAATTTCATATCTTGCGGGGAATGCTGCAGAATGGGCGGTTCCCTTAGTCCAGAACAATGATCCAGCGCTATATGATTTAGATATCTTTAGAGAAAAAATGAGATGCCTCTTTGCTAAACATTCCTATATGCAAGGAAGTGATACTGAATTGCTCAATTTAAAACAAGGCTCTAAAGATCTATTGTCTTATATCACCAACTTCAATCGTTTGGTGGCAGAAACACACTGGCCAGAAGAAAAAAGAACTTCCTTGTTTTATCGTGGGCTGGGTGAAGACTTAAAAGACCTACTCTCACAAAGAGTGAACCCCCCTGAAGATTGCGCCTCTTTCATTGATCTTGTAGTCAAATTGGATAATTGGTTGCATGAACGCAAGGGGGAAAGAACACGAAACATTGTACCTAGATTACTGTTCCCTAAAGTTGATAAACCAGTACCCAAAGATAGTCCTGAACCCATGCAAATCGGGGGCATACGTGGGCCTTTATCCAGAGGAAAAAGAGAAGCGAAGAAAGTTAAACTTATGCCTATACTGTGGAAAGGCGGGTCACTATGCTAAAGACTGTTCAGTGCGCCCTAAAACACCCAGACTATCAGCTAGCAGTCTTTCCAGTTCGGAAAACTAGCAAGCTTGAGGAATAGGGAGGTCACTTCCTCAAGCTACAGCCCTCATCAGATCTCTACCAACAAAGCACAGCTAGTGAAACATTTCACACTACCTATTACAATCACGTACAATTGTAACAAGCAATTCGCTATGTCTGTCCTTCTTGATTCAGGAGCAACCGGAAACTTCTTTGATATCAAATTGGCTACCCAGTTGGGATTGTCTTTTGTTGCAAAATCCCAGCCTGAATCCATATGGGCAGTGGATGGATCTGAGTTGTCTTCAGGGATGATAAGTTATCAAACCCTGCCTGTGGTTATAGTGTTTCAGAATGGGCATTCAGAAAATCTTGTTTTTGATCTCATTGACGCTCCTAATTTTGGTATGATTTTGGGAGTACCGTGGTTACAAATACATAATCCCGTTATAGACTGGAACAAAAGAACAGTTACCTTGATATCATGTATTGTAAAACCCACTGTTACGTGGAAGCCCGAGAGCCTGAACTCCCCTTATACTGCGCAGTCCAAACAGGTCAAGATCTGAAAGTGCCTGAACAATATGCAGACTTTGAAGAGGTGTTCAATGAACAGGAAGCAACTAAATTACCTCCTCACAGGAGTTACGACTGTAGAATTGACTTGATTCCTGGTGCAGATTTGCCCAGTAGTCGGATTTATGCATTAACTCCTGCAGAAAACGAATATCTAAAAAATTATTTAGATGACATGCTGGCAAAAGGCTTTATCCGACATTCTACTTCTCCTGTGTCTTCTCCTTTGTTTTTTATTGATAAACGGGAAGGAGGTCTCAGGGCCTGCCTGGATTACAGAGCTTTGAATAAAATAACAATAAAAAACAAGTACCCTCTGCCTCTGATTCCTGTCCTTTTGGAGCAAATAAAAGGAGCCAAAATCTTCACAAAAATCGATCTCAGAGGAGCTTACCATTTAATACGCGTCAAACAGGGCGATGAATGGAAGACGGCATTCCGCACCAACTTTGGGCTCTATGAATATTGTGTGATGCCATTGGGTCTGTGCAACGCACCGGCTGCGTTCCAGTATTTTATCAATGACATCTTACGTGAATATATCGATATTTTTGTTATCGTCTATATCGACGATATCCTCATATTTTCACAGAACGAGACAGACCATGTGGAACACGTACGAAAGATTCTTACCAAACGAAAAGAAAATCAATTGTTTGCCAAATTGGACAAAAGTATGTTTCACACTACTGAAGTGGATTTTTTGGGCTTTACTATCAAACCCAATGGCCTACAGATGGATCCCAAGAAAATTGAAGCTCTGGTGAACTGGAAAAGTCCTACTTCAGTGAAGGAAATCCAATCATTCCTGGGGTTCGCCAATTTTTATCAGCGGTTTATTAATCATTTCTCTGACACTATCACACCCATAACTAGACTCCTGAAAAAGGTGTGCCTTTTCACTGGTCAATGGAAGCAGAGAAAGCTTTTTGTGATTTAAAGAACTAGTTCACTTCCGCGCCGATTCTTCATCATGCAGATAACACTCAACCTTTTTTTGTAGAGGCGGATGCCTCTCAATACGCGGTGGGTGGCATACTTTCACAGAGAGACCCTAAGACCGGACACATGCATCCCATAGCGTATTTTTCAAAAACGCTGCTGCCCGCAGAAAGAAACTACACTATAGGTGAAAGAGAATTACTAGCTATAAAATTATCCTTCCAAGAATGGAGGCATCATCTACTAGGTTCACCACATATTGTCACTATTTATTCGGATCACAAGAATCTACAGTTTTTCAAATCAGCTAGAGCCCTCACGCCCAGACAAATGCACTGGTTATTATTCTTTAGCGAATATGACTTTGTAATTACCTATCGCCCGGGAGTACAGCAAGGAAAAGCTGATGCCCTGTCAAGGCTTGGTCATGAGCAATATGTGGAACCCGAACAACCTCGTCCTATAATACCTGAAAACAAAATATTGGGAGTGGGAGAAAAAGATCATAACCTCCTTGAGCAAATCAAACATCTACTCTTAGATTTGTCACAGGAAGACTGGTTGAAGTATCCTCTACACACCATTAGAGAAGGATTGTTCTATCATGACAACAAATTGTTTGTCCCTGCTTCTGAATTGAGCCGGACAATCCTAGACTGGTGTCATGGTAGCACCTTGGCTGGTCATCCAGGTATCAGGAAGACTTATGACTTATGCAACAGGTGGTTTTGGTGGGAGTCTATGTTCAAGGAGGTAGAAGCATATGCCTAAGCTTGTGCCACTTGCGCTCGTCAAAAGGCGTCACATTGTGCTCCCACAGGCCTCTTAAAAAACATAGCCATTCCTCCTCATCCTTGGCACACGATTAGCATGGATTTCATGACAGAATTGCCCTCTTGTCAAGGTTACACCACGATCTATGTGGTTGTAGATTTATTGTCCAAAATGAGTCATTTTATCCCTTTGAAAAAAGTGCCTTCCTCCAAAGAACTAGCATCTGTCTTTCTTAGAGATATTGTCAAACTACACGGTTTACCTACGGTCATTATCTCCGACAGAGGTCCACAGTTTGTCTCTAAGTTCTGGAGGGGAGTGTGTTCTATGCTGGGAATAGATCACAGACTATCCACTGCTTATCACCCCCAAACGGATGGACAAACAGAAAGGACCAATCAAACCCTAGAACAATATCTACGTTGTTTGTTGACTTCTCTTCCATCCACATGGCTCCAAGCATTACCCTTGGCTGAATTCGCCTACAATAATTCTAACCATTCAGCTACACATGTCTCTCCTTTTTTCTTTGTGCAAGCACAACACCCTAGGATGATCCCTATTACGATCCCTCCTAAAGACTCCCCGGTGCCTTCCCTAGATGAACACCATGCCCAAATCAAGGTAACGTGGGAAACAGCAAAGGCGGAGTTATGTAAGGCCAAGGAAGCAATGAAAAAACAAGCAGATAAACACCGAAGACCCGAACCCATGTATACAATAGGATAAAAGGTGTGGTTGTCCACCAGAAATCTAAGGATGGAAGGATCTAAAAAACTCCAACCCAAGTTCATAGGTCCCTTCTCCATTGAGAAAATCATATCCCCTGTCACTCTGAAGTTGCAACTACCCCCTTGCATGAAAATACATCCTGTTTTCCACAGCTCCTTGTTAAAGAAATACATCCCATCTATTGTCCCTGAAATCCCTCCTCCACCAATCCAAATTGACGGAGAAGCTGAATATGAAGTAAAAAAAATCCTAGATTCTCGGAAAACAAGAGGCAAACTTCAGTACCTTATAGATTGGGTAGGATATCCCCCAGAAGATAGGTCATGGGAACCTGCAGAAAACATACATGCCACCAGATTGATTCGACAATTCCACAGACTTCATCCTGCTAAGCCTGGCCCTCTAAATAGGCCTTTGAGGAGGGGTACTGTTAGGAAATAGCCCCTTGACATATGAAGTAGTTGGGCTGTGGTCTTATTCTCTGGTCCCTAAGACCAATCAGCTGGGTAATTTCTAGACGCTCCCTGAGCTGCAGAAAAAGGGCATGGCAGAACGTAGCCGTCGCTTGGCTTACTGTTCCGGTACCACGCCCCCCTTTCCACTTCCTGGTTCCTAGCGCGAGGTCTCCTTGGCGTCCTGTGGATTCTTCGTGGCTCCTTGGACCCTTTCCTGCGTTGGAGTATTCTTGCCCTGACTCGCTCCAACTGCTGGCTGATCTCATACCTTGTGAGCGTGTCTTTGCCGCTCCGGCATTTCTTGTTTTCTTACGCGAGAATCTTATCGCATCTACCCTTACTTTGCTCACGCATATTGTGGGCGTTATTTCGCTCGGTTCCTTTCTTTTCTTGCTCTGTGTGCCTGGTGTATGCCGAGTGAACCCTTGGTTATTTTATGCCTCCTTTTGAGCGAGAGTGCTCCGCCCTTGTCTACTTTTAGGGCCGGGTGTCTCTCCTCGTGTGTGAGTATTGCTCCGCTGTTCCTGCCCACAAACAGCCGGCCAGTGCTCCTCACATCCTTGCATTTTTTTGTTTTGTTTATGGTTTTGTCTGGTGTGAATGTCCCTCGAGAGTTCTAATTCACATATCCCTACACGGAGTATCCTGATCCCCTTATTGAACTCCTCGATACAGTCTGCCTGATCTACATTTGGGGTAAGCAAGCTTGATTACAACGTATGTCAATGGTTGCTGTGTACAGGTTAGTGCAGTAGGATATAGTGTGTGTATTGCTTCTTTTTGTCTTCCAGCCTGGACATCCACCTAAGACTCCTGCTGTATTCTGCATACCCCCTCGTATGAGGAGAGTGGTGGACACTCCTAGGGTAAATTCCCTCATACTTTTAGGGGACAGTAGACAGGAGTGTGTATTTATTCGCATTCTTGCTTCTGTGCCTTGGAGGTGTGGGGATTCTACTTCGCTCCTGTGGAATCTTGGTTACTAACCTGACAGAAGCGATACAGATGGATATACTCTAATACATATATGTGACTTGTAGGAAAAAGACTGGATATACTCTAACAATGATATAGGAATAATAGATAGTATAAAGGCTTGCATAAAAAGGTAGATAATACAAGGTGTACTGCAAATACCAGTAGTTAGAATCATATTATATGCCAAAAGGCAGAGTTACATAAATGTAGATGCAGTAACATTACAAAGGGATGGTGTGAGAGATACTAGGGTATGCAGAAAGATGAAAGCCAAAAAGAGAACCAATATTTCAAGAAACACATCCAGAAGGATGCTAACAAGATGGCATAGTAAACGGTTTCTACAATTTTTAAATTAATGACATATCGAGCACCTTGAAGATTTACTTGGAGAGTGCTTGAATTTACAGACTGTGTGCACAAACTGTATTACACAGCATTCATCTTAAGTATTTATTCATTTAGGCATACCATGGGTGCAGAGTTAGAAGTGGGCAGGCGTCACATATGCATGATAATAAGATAGCGAATACTTAAGGCCGCCCTCAAACAAGCATAGCAACTGGGACCGCTTCTAAGATACATCAGCATTTATTGCTTACAATAAAATGCTGGATGCAGCTGTTCTGTGTGCTTAATTAATAGACACCATGACTTAAGCGCATAATACTTCATTTACTGTCAGACATACTCTTTGCAGCTTCATATACTTTTTTGCCTCCTAAGGAGTGGATGCAGGTTGGTACAATCTGCATGCAAAGCACTGCTATTGAGGATGGTGCAGGTTATTATAACATGCACATCTTCTGCCTCCATAAAAAGAGTGCATCATTGGCCTTGTTATTCACAACTCCTGTCTGGCCACCTTATGCGGGAAGTGTATGCAAGGTTCTACTTGTTTGTACCATGCATACATTCTACAGATAGAAGGTGCAAGTTCTTGCTTTATGGAACAATGCACACGTCTTGCAAGTAGACCATGTGGCATTTGCTTTATGGAATAGTGCATGCATTATGCAGGTAGATGTTTATGTTTCTGATTTATAGTTTGTGTGCACATCCTGCAGGAAAAGGGGGCTTGTTGCAAATTTATCATGCAGTGCACACCTGCAGTGATAGGACACATGTTCTGTTTAACAGATGTATTCATTGCTTATGCAAGAGTGGAGTAATGTTATTGCTTTACAATGCAAGGTAAACTACATGCAGGTAGAGTCAAAAGAATAGTGGAGGGGGTGCTTGGCTTTATGCTTCATGCACACCTTCTGCAGATATCTGGTACACGTTCCTTTTATTATATTACATACACCTGATGCAAGTTATAGATGGGTGCTGCTTTACTGTATTATGCATATGTTTTACAGGAAGAGAATATGCCCCGGTTACTTACCGGTAATTTTCATAACTCCGAGTATAGTCTTCCTCGCCACATGACTTGCATAGTGAGCTTCAGCTCCACGACAGAACCCTCCAAAGTAAAAAAAGCATCCCACCCCCTCCCAACATGGCCGACCAGTCACCCCTGACCTCTATAAGAGGCGGGCCGGCCCAACCAACAGCCTGAACCACCAAGCAAACAATGAAGCCGATAGTCAGACAGGGAGGGGGGGAGGGAACTCATGTGGCGAGGAAGACTATATTCGGAGTAATGAAGATTACCGGTAAGTAACCGGGGCATTACCTCCTCGTTAGTCTTCCTCGCCACATGACTTACATAGTGAGCAAATACCCAAGCCAAAAGGCTTCATTGACCACAAGAAGAACAACACCACACGGTGATGCAGAAAAACCAACACAAGGTTTATTCAGTACAAATGAAAAGAAAACAGGAATACCAGCAAACCTGAATCAAGACACAAAGAAAAGGCCATCAAGGAGTCACAGCTCCCGCACTCAGAACGGTCCCAGCGAAGTCCCCAGGGACAGAACCACCCAAGACCACGCGATAGCGCTCCATGAACATGTGGGGGGACGACCACGTCGCCGCCCGACAAATCTCCTCAGTGGAGACACCCTAGAAGGAAGCCCAGGACACAGACACACTCCTAGCGGAACGACCCTGGACCCCCGCCGGTGCCACCGAACCCAGCGAAGCATAGGAAAGGATGCTAGCCTGTTTAAGCCAGCGACTCAAGGTGGAAAGAGAGGGCTTGTGGCCAGAATGACCGGGACCGAAAGCCACGAACAGGCTATCACACCGGGAAAGGGAAGACGTGCGCAAGGACAAGGAAGGATCCGTGTCGGGAGGGAAAGAAGGCAATGACACCTCCCGAGACCGGTTCACCAAGGAAGGAACCTCGGGAAGAAAACGGGGGTCATGACGGAGAGCAACCAGTCAGGCAAAACCCGCAAGAAGGGAGGCGAGCGGAAGAACGAACCCAGCTCGCCCATCCGCCCGGCAGACACAACAGCCACCAGGAAAACCACCTCAAAGGTGAGAAACCGCAAAGCCACCAAGGCCAGGGGTTCAAAGGGGGGACCCTGAAGGGCCCGCAGAACGAGAGGGAGATCCCAAGGGGGAGACAGGCAGAGCGTCCGAGGGCGACGGAGAAAACAACTCCGGAGCAAACGAGCCACCAGGGAAACCAGCCCGTCGAAATCCGGACAACGGAAGGCCCGCAAGGCCGCCCACTGGGCCCTTAGGGAAGAAGGGGCCAAGCCCAAGGAAAACCCCTCAGCTAGAAAATCCAAGACCCGCAAGGGATCCACGGAGGCGGGGTCAGCACCTTGCAGACCGCACCAACGCGAGAAAGAAGCCCAGTGCCGGGCATAGGAGGACAAGGTGGAAGACCTGCGGGAGCCCTGCAGCAAATCCACCACTCCAGAAGAACAACCCCGAGCAAGCAGTGTCACCCGCTCAAGAGCCAGGCCTGCAGATGGAGCCGGCGCAACACCGACTCCGGGAGCGGGGGGCCCACCAAAGGAAAAGGGAAGAACCGGGATTGGCCAGTAGGCCTGAACCGCCAGCTCGCAAAGGAGAGGGTACCAGGGGCGGCGGACCCCGCCGGGAACCACCAGAAGCACCCTGGCTCTGTCCAAGCAAACCATGCAGAGGACCCGAGGGATCAGGGGGAACGGGGGAAATGCGTACAGAAGACCGGAGGGCCAAGTGAACGACAAAGCATCCACACGCCACACCCCCGGACCCGGGAGGAGAGAGCAGAACTTGGGTAGGAGGGCCGATTTCCCGTCCGCGAACAGATCCACCAGCGGCAGACCGAAGCGAGACACCAGGCGTTGAAAACACCAGTCGGGGAGAGACAAGTCAACGATGGAAAGAACCGACTCAGTCGATCCGCCTCCACATAGCCGGACCCCAGGTGATAGACAGCCCGAAGAGACCGGACCGATGACTCCCCCCAAGTCAACAACTCCAGAGACAGCAACCAAAGGGAGCGAACCCTGCACCCCCCCTGATGGATGACATAGCCCCTCACAACCTGGATGTCTGTCCCGACCAAGACATGGTGACCCTGTAGAGAAGGAGCAAAAAACGACGGCAGGCCAGGAGGGCTGCCACCAACTCCCGATGGTGCAAGGAGCAGCGAGACAGTAGGAGATCCCAACGACCCCGAGCCGCCCCCCAGCCGAGGAGACTGGCATCGGACGTGACCACCCTGGACGGGGATACCAAGGAGGAAAGACCCCCTGGGAGGCGAGACTCCACCAACCAGCCAACCCAACTCCGAACGAAGCAGAGGGGAGACCGGGGCCAGGCACGCGACCCTCGAAGGAGGACAAGCCCGAGACGGGAACAGAAGGGACCACCGCACATAGAGCAGGGAGCCGAGAGAGGGGAGCTACCGTCCGACATGAAGCCTCACCCATGAAAAAGAAGAGGCAGAGATGCATCACACGTCCAGGCAAGGAAAACCAAGACCCCCTCCCACGCAGAAGACCCAACAGGCGGGCCAGGAGTACAGCCCACACCCACGGGCCAGAAGGCAAGCCCAACGGAAGCACCCGTAACTGAGAGAGGTAACCCCCAATCGCAGAACCGAAAAAAACCATCCGGCCACTCAGTCCCACCCATGGGACACGGAAGGAAAGAGACCAGAAAAAACAGAAATGCCGTCGAGAGCCAACACGAATACAAAACTGGGAAATGGCGGGATACAACCACACCAAAACCAAAACTGGCCAAAAACGTCCCAGAAACCTTCCAGAGCAGATAAAGGAAGGAGTAGATGCCCGAACCCCCTGAGAAGGCGGGACCCCGCGGAAGGCCCGCATGACAAGCAAGACCGAAATCCGGCCAGCAAGTCCGAAGAGCCCAAGATCCGAGACAGACACGTCCCATGCCGGGACGAAATGGCGGAGACAGCCCCCCACAGGGACCACCCCGGAGGGAGACGGCCGAAAGCCAGGATCAAGTGGCGGAAAGGGAGCGGTAGCACCAGGACGAGACCAGGAATAGCCGAAGAAAGGGGTGCTTCGGCCGCGACCCATCCCTCGAAAGGGTGAGACGCCCTCACCCATGGGCGGACGAGGAGAAAAAAGTCGGCTGCGCTCAGGGAAGCGGGCCCCACACGAATGGAAGGGAGACAGCCAAAATTGGCTTCCCGCAGAAAACTCCGAAACCACCAGAGCAAAGCACCCCTGGCCCCTACCGACGTCCCGGCCGCAGCCAGACCAGACGCCGAGCCAGCATCGCAGCACCTCAGCGGCCGTAGCCGCACCCAGAGTGGCAAAGGAGACGCCCGACAGAAGGCGCGACCGCCGGGCCATCAAGGCAAGGATCGGGACAACAACCGCCCCCCGATCCAGGTGCCCCCCAGGGACCGGAAGTCCAGCACCACAGAAAGCACAGTGTAAGAAAAACAGGCCCAGGCCCTGAAAGGCGAAATGGGCCGTAGCCCAAGCGCTCGACCCCAGGGCCAGAGGGGTAGGCGCCCACCAAAATGAACGCACCCCGTGAAGACAGACTCACCCGCAGCCAGAGAAAAAACTACAGTGAACCATACCCCCTCAACGCCCATCACGACGGACGCAAGCAGAGGAAGGGAGTCCGGAGCCTTGCGTAGAAAACGCACCAAGAGAACCCTGGGAACAACCACCGCCGCTGGAGGAGGGAAATGCAATACAACCTAGATGAGTGAAAGAACACACCATCCACCCCCCCCCCACCACTTCAGACGGAGCGGGGTCCACGAGAGGGAGTCGAGGTGAGGAGGGGGCAGGGCAACCCGCCGCGCAAGGTCACCAAGTAGGGACAGCGCAGCAAAAGGGAGACCATGCAGACCAGGAGTCAGACCCCGACCCCGTCCAAACAAGGGAGAGCGGGCAACAGAATGCAAACTACCTCAGCACACATCCCCTTTGGTCGACCCGGGGAGTCGAGGCGAACCGCCCAGAATCACCGGACGAGCGAGCGTCACTGCAGAGACACAAACCCAGCACCAACTGGACCGAGGACGAGTGCCCAGGCGCCAGGCCACCTTCACTCCCGGAGGAAAACACGGGCCCCCAGGACGCTGGAAAGGCATTAGCCAGTAGGGGAACCCAGCCGGGACATGTAAGACGAAGGCATTCCCATAAGCCGCACCTGGCGTAAACAAACCCCGCCCACAAGAGGCGGGATGCGCCCGGAGCCAACCCCAGCACGGCAACCAGCCGCGGGCCGGAGGGAGGACAAAAATCCCGTTGCAGGCGGCAGCGACCAGCGCCGCGAACCGAGACCCAGATCGGCAGAAGGGGAGCACACGGACCCGGACAGCAGAGCCCCCGAGGACCACAGAAAAACGAGGTAGGACCACGCCCGTTCAAGCTGCCCGCAGACAGGGACGCGCCGTACCCACACACCAGGGGGCACTCAGCAGCATACCTGCAAAGGGGGCAGAGCCCGTTCTAAAATAGCCAACGAACAAAGTGCGTGCAGCAGACATTTCCCAAGACAGAGAACAGAGACTCCCGGAGATGCCAGGAACAGAACCCGGGGCCTCATACATGCGAGGCATGCGCACTACCACTGAGCCACTGCAACTGACGAGACCAAAGGAAACGCGCCAGCTCAAGCCGCACCAACGCAGCAGTCAGGGGCGCGCTGTGCAAAACAGCGCGAGTACCAAGGACCCACGCAAGGTGCCTGAAAGCAACCGGAGCCCTATCAATAAAACAGGAGAACCCCCAGCGCCGGACCCTAAAGCCCAAACAAGGGCAAGGGCCCACCCAGTAACGACCGGGGGTAGACAAGGGAATGGTACAAACACCCCACATCCCCGGCCGCCCCCCCCCCCCTGTAAACCCCTGGCACGCTATAGCAGCACCCAGCACCTAATTGGCCCCACAGGACCGGGGGAAGGAAGAGGGGGGGGGGATTTGAAGTTCCAGGTACCAGGGACCGCTAAAGCAGGACCCTCAACCCCAAAACCTGAGGAAACAGAAAATTTATGTGGCCAGTGTGTCCCCCACTCGCACCCTATCCATGTACCTATGCTCCATGTATGTCCATGTTATCATGTAATTCCCATCTCTTGCCTGTAATAATAATGCCCCTGCATTTCCGTCTAATGTTAGTTCGTCAGTTATTAGGCCTTCCATGAATGAAACGTTAATTCTGTACTGAGGCCTACGTTGCCAATGCATTTACATGGTACACGTTTAAAAGTCGAGAAGCACACTTTTTGTGGCCCAGCCGAGCCAGGCCCTGAATTCGGGCTCCGAGCCTCTTCTGACTCTGAAAGCTGCAGTTTAGGTATGCATCCCTGACCTCTCCCTTACTCCCTGCTCAGCCGAGAGGTGCCCGGCCTGGCCTGCCAAGACGGTATTTTGCCTACAGTTATCTGCTCAGCTCTGAAAAAACACATTCCAGTCTAGTGAAAGGGGTAAACATAATCCGCCTGCAGAGCATAGGGCCTAGCCATCCTGTCTCCATTCAAGTGATTTACTGAACCCGTTGCCATAGAAGGCCCATGGCCACCACGCAATACCAAACATATGCACACACTAGCATTTAGTGATGAACAGCTTTTGCTCGAGAGACCTTTACTTCAGACAATACATCCTCCAAACACAAGATATCAGATGTGCCAAAGGTGCAGGTCGTTCTGACATCCCAGACTCCTCTACTAGTGCTAAAGTCAGCTCCCCCCAGCTCTCCCCAGTTACACGTCAATTACACGTCATGACCAGTTTTGCGCGCACAAGTAGGGTAAAGGTTTCTGCTGACCCTGCAGACCTCCTCCATGCATCCACCCACCTATGACACACCTATGACTCATCAAGTGAACACTCACGTGTACGCCTCCTTACACGCCTTCATTCACGCCCATGTGCTCTTATCTCTCTCTTTCACTTGCTCCGCCTGGAGCGTTCCGCCTTCTCTATTCATTGCAATTGTATGGCTTTACTATATATAATGTGTTATGTGAATAAAACGTCAGATGATGACCCTTCCTGAACCTTAGTGGTGATGGAACCCGATTCTCCATTGACTCGAGTCATTGTATTAAAGCCCTTTTGACTCGGACACCACGGACTCTGCCTCTCATTTTATGAGCTATCTTTATTCCTTGTTAATGTATTGAAATTATGACAGGGTAATGTTTTATTTACCACATTAATCTGGCGCCCAAACAGGGACTAGTCCCCTTCCCCACGCGCCGGCGATGTAAGCGCAGCCCCCTGACCCCTTCTATAGCCGTGACGGACTTCTAGTGTACACGTCAGCGGGATTTCCTGCCAACTCCCTCAGGCCCACGGAGGAGACGGAGACTGGGACCAGGCATCCACACGAGGCGGTGAGGATTGCGGACCATCCCGACCAGAGCCCAAGCCGAGAGAGCAAGGTACGAGGTATCCCGAGGCCCACCTGTTCCAAGGCGCATGCGCAGCAAGCAGCAGTAGCAGTACCAGAAGCCGTAGCAGTCCAGTCCAGTATCGAGTTTCCGAGGCCTTCAGTTTTGCTTCCCGGTGAGTACCGTTGTTGGGAACGCATAGAGACGGGTTCATTTATTTGAGCCCGGTCAAGACGAGTCTGGGTACACAGATCCGGTAAAGACGTGTCCATTTAGGTGGATGCGGTAAAGACGTGTCTCTTTATGAGACCGGTATGACTGTTCTAGCAGTGCATACAGTAAACGAGGTTTTTTTAGGATTGTGTTTTTCTATGTACTAATTAGTATCTGTTTCTAATGTTTTAATGTCGTGGTATGAATGATTGTTTTCAGTCTATTATTGTGCTTATTGTGTTTTTTGTTCAAGTTAGTTCAAACATGCCGCTGTTTCCGAAATTACGTCAGATAGGGACCAGGAAAGGGATACTCGAAGAGGCAGTTCCCGTCCCGCCTAGGGACACTCCTGGTCATTTTATATACCAGAAGCATGGGCTAGATGCCATACTGTATTTAGATTTATGGGTAGATTACACAAAGGATCTGGAAGAGAAATATAGATGGCCTGTCTCAGGGACATGGGATGCTGATTGCATCATGAGAGTAGAGGAAGCACTATGGAAAAAGAAAGCTAGACAATCCCAGAAAGATGCCATAGATTTGTGGCGTAAAGAAGCGCATAGAAGAACAGAGAAAGAAATCCATAGAGCAGAGAGAAGTAGAGAAGCATCAGAAAAAGCCAAAGAAAAAGAGCTAAAGGAAGAAGGTGAACGGGTTAGAGCAGAACAAGTAGATAGACAAAGAAATGCCCTTATTAAAGGCATGTATCCAATCCTCACCCTCGCCGAGGGCCTACCTAAAGTGACCCCGGAAGTACCCAGTAACTACTAGTTGTCATCCTCAGTTATGTTATTTTCTGTCTCTCCTCCCTGCTCCCTCTGTATAGCGCCAAGAAACCTAATGGTGTTAGCGCGCTCAATAAATTAATTTAACATAACATAACATAACTGATCCCGACTAAACTCCGTAGTCATAAACAGACAGCAGCGGATATTTTTCTTTCCTCCTATTTAGACGACGCTGCTCCGGAGTATGTAAATACAGATTTTCCTCCTCCTCCTCCTGTTAACAACTCTACCAATCCTTTTCGCCGACCATCCGTACCACAAGATCAACCCGCACCAGTAGTGTCACTGACAGTGAAAGACGACTCAAGCCAAGGTGACTCAAGTCTAGGGGCATCGGGAGGGGGGCCCACTGGAAACATACTACACACACCGCACACCCCACCACTACAACGTCCACTACGAGAATTAGAACTACAACGCACTCCAAAAATGACAATGACAACAGCATCTCTTAGACAATCACTTTCCAATTGTATATATGATCCAGTACCAGGTGTGGGCTCAATGCTCACATTCTCAATACGTTTAAGACGTGTTGCAGACTATTTGGTCACTTTGCCAGACATGAAGGAACATTTAGACAGAATATACCACTTTGTTAGAATGGGGGAGGGACCAGAAAGTATACATGAGGCCATGGCAAATAGAAAGGTGGAACTTCAAAGCATGCTTTTACGATTTTTGATTAATTGTTTGATCAGGGAACGAGACCAGCCATTTTTTTGGGAAAACAAAAAGGAGAGTAAGGAGTTGCGTCCGTAGTCGTCGGACGGGGAATACTCCTGATTCCCTGGTCAAGGTTCAGAAGAACAAATGGAGGAGTACTACCCGATGAGGGTAACTGAAGGCTTTTGTCTAAACTAAGGAAACATTATTCCTTTGTTAGTAAACCCCTCACTCACCACCTAGTGGTGACTTGCTTCATCATCGGGGCCCACCCAAGTGGCCTAGCGTCACTTGGGTGTGCTTCAACACCTGCGATTGCAGTGGAGCAGGTAGTGAAGTGTGGGGTGCGAACAAAAAAGAGTGTGAGTGTTAAAATTGTCCTGGTTAATGCTTTTATACAATGTTTAATAAAAAAGTAACTGGACAAAAATAAAAGTATAGGTGAGATGGTAGTAGGGAAGTTACGACCTACTTATCTCTGTTTATGTGATGGTCGACATGTTTCTACCATATGGGGAAAATCCCCGGTATTCCTCAGGACCAAAACTAGGAAGTGGGTGGTATGTGCCCCCTAAAAGACACACCCAGCCCTAATTCCTTGGACATCCAGAAGAAAAATGTACTCCTGGGTAAGCACACCTAGGGTTGAGGGTGCTAAAAAACCTGTGGGAAAGGAAAGAGAGTGAATAAAATAATTACTATCCTGTAACGTAGTGCAGAATTAGAGTGCAGGATATGTGCAGTTATTCTTGCTTTACACAGTGGTGGTTGACACAGTGCCTTCATCGATACAGAGCGTGTCTACAAGTGGTGTGCAAACGTGCTCATAGCCTTGGAAGTAGAATATCTATAAAATAAGGTCTATCCGGCTAAGGAGTCTTGTTTTTAACCTTAGTGCGTGCCTTGAAAAATACATGCTGGCGTCGTAGTCTGGGGTGCACTAAATTGGAGTGCTCATACTTATACCGCCGTGGTTTTTCAAGTGCCAGCTGAGTGGTAATTGTTAATTTTATGGGACCTATACAGGATTTGTGGTCAACAAAAAAGAACAAATTGGACTGACAAACACATACAACACAGAGCTTTTCACGACGTGTGACATGGCAGAAAAATGGAATGGGGCTTACAAAGCTGGGGCTCTAGTCGAGCTGCATCAAGCAGGAGTGGGGCGCTACACCGGTTACAACATATTCTAAAAAGAAAGGTATATGTTGTGAATAGTGGGTTAACCTCCATGTCGAGCGTTGGCGGGTAGACCCAATGGTTAGTCCTGCTAGGGGGGGGGGGGAGGTATAACTTACAGTTGCGTGTGGCAAAATCAGGCGGATCACCTACTTCTCCGTGCTCGCTGCTTGGTAGCAACGAGTGAATGAGGGCGTGGCGCATATATGCATCCGATTGCTTCCGGGATAGTCCTGTGTATGCTACGGGAGCCTGGAAGGGTCGGTGGTAGGCATGGAAACCAATCGGCGCTGCGCCTGCGCCGTATTATTGTAAATTAGAGATGACAGAAGGTGGAGTGGGCGTGGTTGCCGCCCGGCGCCGTGTATGCGCCTTGATGGTTATGATAGAAGCAATCACTACGTAGATGGCTGCTAAAGGCTGTCAATCGTGCTAGGGATATTTCAGCGGGATCAGACAGGGGGGCCTCACTGGAGCCTTGATGAGATAGAGGTGCCACGTGGATGGCTTGATGCAGGGATGTGGTGCCTCCACAATAAAGGGCCAGTCGTGTGGGCCTGGATGGAGGGATGTGGTGCTTCCACAATAAAGGGCCAGTCGTGTGGGCCTCGATGGGTCGAAAAAAACCTTAGGAGCTGTTACTCGGGGGCATGGGGAACAGGATATAGTGTAAAGTTGGCTCAAACATTAGAGGGATTATATGAGCTGTTACTCGAGGACATGGGGAACAGGCTATAGTGTAAAGTTGGCTCAAACATTAGAGGGATTATATGAGAGCCTTGAATTACAATATCAGGTAACTGGGAAAGGTATGTTACCTCAATACAGAATTCCACGGGATATTGTCATTAAGCCCATGGATATGAGTGGAAAGTCTATATATCCATCTCTGTTCCTTTTCAAATAAGCGGGCCTGGATGTTGGGGCCTGCTTGCAACTGTTCAATGACTGTCCACCTCATATCATTGGTAGTGTGATGGGCCGTGAGGAAATGGTCTGTAAGTTTAGTCATGTTCTTCTTGCATCTTATCGTGCTCCTGTGTTCGCAAATTCGTTGCTTGATTTTTCGTGTCGTCATACCTACGTAAGGTTTTCCACAGGTGCAAGTAATCAAATAAATCACATTGATGCTATTGCAATTAGTATGGGATCTCTGCTCCCATGTCTTTCCTGGTTCCAAGTTGATGGTCTTAGTATTTTCTGTAAGGTGACATACGCTACAGTCCCCACATCGGGAATGTCCAGTGACTGGTGGTAGACCCCATATCTGCGTTAGTGTCGGTTCGCTAGTATTGTTATTGTTTTTGGGTCTGGTGTTCACCAAGGTATTTTTCAGACTGTTTGCTTTTCTATATGAGAAGAGTGGTTTTTCCCAGTTGAATGATCCAGAGTTGATTATTGACCAATGCTTTCTAATACTTTTGCTCACTTCATTGGAAATCACGTTGTAAGTCGTTACACAAGTCAGAGGTATATTCTCAGTGTCTTTTGCAATTTCCTCTAGGAGCGCTTGACGTGGTTGGTTTCTTGCCCGTTGTCGGCATTTTTTGGTGATCTTGGTGGGGTATCCTCGTTGACAGTTTGGTGGTAAGGTCATCTGCTTGTTCCCTGAAGTCCTGAAGTTTGGTACAGTTCCTTCGTAGTCTTAAATATTGGCCGTAGGGGAGGTTCTCCCGTAAGGGCCGAGGATGAAAACTTTCAAACCTGAGAAGGTTATTCTTAGCCGTGGGCTTGAAATGTGTCTTTGTGGTCAGGGCTTCCTGATTTTTCTGAATTTCAATGTCTAGAAAGACCATTTTTTCTTTATCTATGCTATGGGTAAAGTGTAGATGTTGATCACATGTATTGACCCAAGCGATAAAGGCTGTAAGTATTTCCTGGGGGCCCTTCCAGATTGCTAGCACGTCGTCAATGTAACGGCGCCAGAACACTATGTTTCCAAGGTAGGGGTTGTTGGGTGAGAGTATGTGTTGTGTCTCAAAATCAAAGACATAGAGTCCTGCTATGCTAGGCGCAAAAACACTGCCCATTGATGTGCCCCCTATTTGTAGATACAGGGATCCCTCGAATTCAAAGAAATTCCTTTTGAGGGCCAAGGTGGCGCAGTCAATGATGAAACTCTTGGGTGTTCTGTATTCCCATGTGGTGTTTTCCAAGGTTTCTTTCAGTACAGTGATGGTGGCGTCCTGGGGATGTTGGTATAGAGACTCTCTATATCGAAGCTGACCAAGATCATATCATCCTCCATTTTGATGGTTTCCAGGATAGTAAGGAGCCTTTTGGTATCTTTCAGGTAGGTTGAGGTCCCTTGTACAATAGGTTTTAAGAAATAGTCACAGAATCTGGACAGTGGTTAGAGGAGTGAGCCTATTCCAGATACTATTGGTCTCCCCGGAGGTGGGTTTTTATTCTTGTGCATCTTTGGGACCACATAGAAATATGGAATTTTTTCTTCTGTCTTGGTTAAATAGTCCGCTTCCTGTTTGGAAATTTCGCCTCTGTGTTCCGCTTCTTCAACCAGATTCATAATTTCCCTTTTCAGGTCGTCTGTGGGGTCCTGGGTGAGGGGGAGGTAGTGGTTCCTGTCCTCTAGTAATCGTCTGCATTCTTGTTGATAATCGGTACGATTCATGATCACTAGGCCTCCGCCTTTGTCGGCCGGTTTTATGATGATCGTGTCATCTCTCTTCAGATCAGATAGAGCTTTCCTCTCTGCTCCACTGGTGTTCTGGTATCGTTTGGGGATTCTGGTGGACTCTATGTCTTTGAACACTGCTTGTTCAAAAGTATTTATCTCCACAGGGATGGTATGTGGCGGTGGAACAAACGTTGATTTAGTTTTTAAACCAGTTTCATTGGGTATTTCCTCCATGTTTTCTTTATTGGTTTTTTCAAAAAACGCTGAGTTTCAGTTTTCTGAAGAACCCTGCTAGTTCGCAATGTAATTTAAACTTGTCTAAATTAGCAGTGGGGACAAAACCCAGTCCTTTGTTGAGGACCTTCTTTTCTATGTCTGTTAGGACGTGTGACGATAGATTGGTCACTAGGTCCTCATGTTGCTGGGGCCTGCTTTGTTGGATGCGGTTTTGTTCCTGGTGTTGCTGCTCACCATGTCCTCTTCTTCCCAATGGACGGTGTTGCCCCTTTTGTTGCGTCCTCTCCGCGCCTGCCTCTGTTCTGAAAAGGAGGGCGGTATTGGTTTTGTTGGAATGGATATTGCTGGAAGGGGGGTTGCCATCCATACATGGTGAATTGTTGTGGTTGTTGATATGGGTTGAAGGGGGGTTGGTTATATTGTGGCCACTGGTAATTGCCTTGGAAACCACCTCTCTTTCTCTGTCGTGGTGTGCTGTTGCTTGAGCCTCCACTACTGTTGGAACTGTGGGAAGCGTTGCTGGATGCATCAGAATCTTGGTCCTGTGTGGTGGTACCTTTATAGTCTTTATCAGAGTATGGGTAGGCTTTTACAAAAGAGAACTTCTTAAGGTCTTTTTGGAATTTGGAGACCTTCTGTTGTGTGAGGTTTTCCCTATATTCATTGATCTCCTTATTTATTTCATCCAATTTCTTCTTGTACCCTGTAATGGTAGCTTTTATTTGGCCTTCTATATTTTGAATTTCTATTTGGATTTTTTCAGAAAGTCTTATTGCTGTTTTTAGAATCAACATGATCCAGTCATGCGTGCAGTGCCAAGCTATTTGTGCCCAATCTCTTCTGAATTCCTCATCCTCCAGGAAAATGCGGGGGGCATTGGTTACTAGTAGGCCTTTGGGGGCCATGTTGTTTGTAACATACTCTTTGAGGATTGTCCCATGCAGTATTGTTCTAATACGATTACGTTTGAGTTCAGTGAGTTTGTCCCATTCCGATGTCTGTGAGATGGTATTGCTAATGCTGGGGTCTGCAAAAGCATTGAGGTCGCTCATGATAGAGTCTATTTCCTCCGTGGAGAAGGATAAGCCCTGATTTTCCGCCATGTTGGTGTCGTGTTCTATCTCCTGTGTATGTGTTATGAAAGAAAAGAAAGTCTTATGCTCTCGCAGCTGCGCGCTGCCTAAATCTTGGAAAACAAAAAGGAGAGTAAGGAGTTGCGTCCGTAGTCGTCGGACGGGGAATACTCCTGATTCCCTGGTCAAGGTTCAGAAGAACAAATGGAGGAGTACTACCCGATGAGGGTAACTGAAGGCTTTTGTCTAAACTAAGGAAACATTATTCCTTTGTTAGTAAACCCCTCACTCACCACCTAGTGGTGACTTGCTTCATCATCGGGGCCCACCCAAGTGGCCTAGCGTCACTTGGGTGTGCTTCAACACCTGCGATTGCAGTGGAGCAGGTAGTGAAGTGTGGGGTGCGAACAAAAAAGAGTGTGAGTGTTAACATTGTCCTGGTTAATGCTTTTATACAATGTTTAATAAAAAAGTAACTGGACAAAAATAAAAGTATAGGTGAGATGGTAGTAGGGAAGTTACGACCTACTTATCTCTGTTTATGTGTTGGTCGACATGTTTCTACCATATGGGGAAAATCCCCGGTATTCCTCAGGACCAAAACAAGGAAGTGGGTGGTATGTGCCCCCTAAAAGACACACCCAGCCCTAATTCCTTGGACATCCAGAAGAAAAATATACTCCTGGGTAAGCACACCTAGGGTTGAGGGTGCTAAAAAACCTGTGGGAAAGGAAAGAGAGTGAATAAAATAATTACTATCCTGTAACGTAGTGCAGAATTAGAGTGCAGGATATGTGCAGTTATTCTTGCTTTCCACAGTGGTGGTTGACACAGTGCCTTCATCGATACAGAGTGTGTCTACAAGTGGTGTGCAAACGTGCTCGTAGCCTTGGAAGTAGAATATCTATAAAATAAGGTCTATCCGGCTAAGGAGTCTTGTTTTTAACCTTAGTGCGTGCCTTGAAAAATACATGCTGGCGTCGTAGTCTGGGGTGCACTAAATTGGAATGCTCATACTTATACCGCCGTGGTTTTTCAAGTGCCAGCTGAGTGGTAATTGTTAATTTTATGGGACCTATACAGGATTTGTGGTCAACAAAAAAGAACAAATTGGACTGACAAACACATACAACACAGAGCTTTTCACGACGTGTGACATGGCAGAAAAATGGAATGGGGCTTACAAAGCTGGGGCTCTAGTCGAGCTGCATCAAGCAGGAGTGGGGCGCTACACCATCACTGTACTGAAAGAAACCTTGGAAAACACCACATGGGAATACAGAACACCCAAGAGTTTCATCATTGACTGCGCCACCTTGGCCCTCAAAAGGAATTTCTTTGAATTCGAGGGATGCCTGTATCTACAAATAGGGGGCACATCAATGGGCAGTGTTTTTGCGCCTAGCATAGCAGGACTCTATGTCTTTGATATTGAGACACAACACATACTCTCACCCAACAACCCCTACCTTGGAAACATAGTGTTCTGGCGCCGTTACATTGACGACGTGCTAGCAATCTGGAAGGGCCCCCAGGAAATACTTACAGCCTTTATCGCTTGGGTCAATACATGTGATCAACATCTACACTTTACCCATAGCATAGATAAAGAAAAAATGGTCTTTCTAGACATTGAAATTCAGAAAAATCAGGAAGCCCTGACCACAAAGACACATTTCAAGCCCACGGCTAAGAATAACCTTCTCAGGTTTGAAAGTTTTCATCCTCGGCCCTTACGGGAGAACCTCCCCTACGGCCAATATTTAAGACTACGAAGGAACTGTACCAACCTTCAGGACTTCAGGGAACAAGCAGATGACCTTACCACCAAACTGTCTCAACGAGGATACCCCACCAAGATCACCAAAAAATGCCGACAACGGGCAAGAAACCAACCACGTCAAGCGCTCCTAGAGGAAATTGCAAAAGACACTGAGAATATACCACTGACATGTGTAACGACTTACAACGTGATTTCCAATGAAGTGAGCAAAAGTATTAGAAAGCATTGGTCAATAATCAACTCTGGATCATTCAACTGGGAAAAACCACTCTTCTCATATAGAAAAGCAAACAGTCTGAAAAATACCTTGGTGAACACCAGACCCAAAAACAATAACAATACTAGCGAACCGACACTAACGCAGATATGGGGTCTACCACCAGTCACTGGACATTCCCGATGTGGGGACTGTAGCGTATGTCACCTTACAGAAAATACTAAGACCATCAACTTGGAACCAGGAAAGACATGGAAGCAGAGATCCCATACTAATTGCAATAGCATCAATGTGATTTATTTGATTACTTGCACCTGTGGAAAACCTTACGTAGGTATGATGACACGAAAAATCAAGCAACGAATTTGCGAACACAGGAGCACGATAAGATGCAAGAAGAACATGACTAAACTTACAGACCATTTCCTCACGGCCCATCACACTACCAATGATATGAGGTGGACAGTCATTGAACAGTTGCAAGCAGGCCCCAACATCCAGGCCCGCTTATTTGAAAAGGAACAGAAATGGATATATAGACTTTCCACTCATATCCATGGGCTTAATGACAATATCCCGTGGAATTCTGTATTGAGATAACATACCTTTCCCAGTTACCTGATATTGTAATTCAAGGCTCTCATATAATCCCTCTAATGTTTGAGCCAACTTTACACTATAGCCTGTTCCCCATGTCCTCGAGTAACAGCTCATATAATCCCTCTAATGTTTGAGCCAACTTTACACTATATCCTGTTCCCCATGCCCCCGAGTAACAGCTCCTAAGGTTTTTTTCGACCCATCGAGGCCCACACGACTGGCCCTTTATTGTGGAGGCACCACATCCCTCCATCCAGGCCCACACGACTGGCCCTTTATTGTGGAGGCACCACATCCCTGCATCAAGCCATCCACGTGGCACCTCTATCTCATCAAGGCTCCAGTGAGGCCCCCCTGTCTGATCCCGCTGAAATATCCCTAGCACGATTGACAGCCTTTAGCAGCCATCTACGTAGTGATCGCTTCTATCATAACCATCAAGGCGCATACACGGCGCCGGGCGGCAACCACGCCCACTCCCCCTTCTGTCATCTCTAGTTTACAATACTACGGCGCAGGCGCAGCGCCGATTGGTTTCCATGCCTACCACCGACCCTTCCAGGCTCCCGTAGCATACACCGGACTATCCCGGAAGCAATCGGATGCATATATGCGCCACGCCCTCATTCACTCGTTGCTACCAAGCAGCGAGCACGGAGAAGTAGGTGATCCTCCTGATTTTGCCACACGCAACTGTAAGTTATACCTCCCCCACCCCCTAGCAGGACTAACCATTGGGTCTACCCGCCAACGCTCGACATGGAGGTTAACCCACTATTCACAACATATACCTTTCTTTTTAGAATATGTTGTAACCGGTGTAGCGCCCCACTCCTGCTTGATGCAGCTCGACTAGAGCCCCAGCTTTGTAAGCCCCATTCCATTTTTCTGCCATGTCACACGTCGTGAAAAGCTCTGTGTTGTATGTGTTTGTCAGTCCAATTTGTTCTTTTTTGTTGACCACAAATCCTGTATAGGTCCCATAAAATTAACAATTACCACTCAGCTGGCACTTGAAAAACCACGGCGGTATAAGTATGAGCACTCCAATTTAGTGCACCCCAGACTACGACGCCAGCATGTATTTTTCAAGGCACGCACTAAGGTTAAAAACAAGACTCCATAGCCGGATAGACCTTATTTTATAGATATTCTACTTCCAAGGCTATGAGCACGTTTGCACACCACTTGTAGACACGCTCTGTATCGATGAAGGCACTGTGTCAACCACCACTGTGGAAAGCAAGAATAACTGCACATATCCTGCACTCTAATTCTGCACTACGTTACAGGATAGTAATTATTTTATTCACTCTCTTTCCTTTCCCACAGGTTTTTTAGCACCCTCAACCCTAGGTGTGCTTACCCAGGAGTATATTTTTCTTCTGGATGTCCAAGGAATTAGGGCTGGGTGTGTCTTTTAGGGGGCACATACCACCCACTTCCTAGTTTTGGTCCTGAGGAATACCGGGGATTTTCCCCATATGGTAGAAACATGTCGACCATCACATAAACAGAGATAAGTAGGTCGTAACTTCCCTACTACCATCTCACCTATACTTTTATTTTTGTCCAGTTACTTTTTTATTAAACATTGTATAAAAGCATTAACCAGGACAATTTTAACACTCACACTCTTTTTTGTTCGCACCCCACACTTCACTACCTGCTCCACTGCAATCGCAGGTGTTGAAGCACACCCAAGTGACGCTAGGCCACTTGGGTGGGCCCCGATGATGAAGCAAGTCACCACTAGGTGGTGAGTGAGGGGTTTACTAACAAAGGAATAATGTTTCCTTAGTTTAGACAAAAGCCTTCAGTTACCCTCATCGGGTAGTACTCCTCCATTTGTTCTTCTGATCGAGACCAGCCAGACAAAGAAGTAACTAATGGTATGATTACTTGGAGTGACAACATAGCTATTGGTAAACATGATACACAGAACAAAATAGAATGCATGTACAGGAAAATTCGTAAAGAAATTCTGAATATACACAAGAAAGAGCAGGCCGAGAAAGGGGATGACGAACTCTCAGAGGAGGATGATACAGAAACAGAGGATATCAATAAAATGAATTACGTAGGCAGGGCAAGACCGTTTGACCGACCCAAGGGCCTAGATTACAATAAACGTTCCCTCTCTCCAATACCAGAAAGATATTCCCTCGAACACCTATTCCAAGCTACTGAGCATGCACTGAAAAAACGAGTAGGGAGCAGTGAACTTTGTACTATGCATGAACAGGAACTAGCCCGGTCAGCAGTTCAATGGGCTTGTAATTCTAACATATATAAGGATGACATAGTAGCGCTAACATTTTTGAGTCTTCCTCCGGAAGAACAGCGTTTAGCTGGTATTTACATGGTTCAGCATCTCATCACTTTGTATGAGAGTCAGCATTCTGATCCAGGTCCCTTGTATAAATTACTGGACGATTTACTCCTAGAGAGATGGAGAGGCCTAGGTGCCGAATTAATTAATGTCATTCTAGATCAACGACATAAGTACTTGACTTTTCTGACCCCGCACTCGATTCCTGCCCCACATCGAGAAAGGAAGACCTTCCACATAGACAGACAGAATCCCCTACGAGAGGTTCATCCCGTTAAAACTGCTGGGGGTGCGCTTCAACGAGTATACGTTTACACACCCTTGACGAAAATGGAATTATTGGAAATGAAAAAATTACTGCCCTGTCATGATAAAGATCCAGGGGGGTTCCACCGTGAATTAAAAGACATGCTCCGCATGGGGTATTACACATACGCAGATACCATTAAATTGTTGAAAGTACTGTTACAAGCAGGCATTTACGAAAAGCTTAAAGAAAAAGATTGGGAGGTGGGAGAGAAAAAGATCAGCTGGACGGAATTAGAAGACAAAGACAAACTCCGAGGCCCTGGTGTTGGTCTTGGGGACAAAGCTAAAGAACTACCCGAACTATTAATACAGGTTTTGCCGAGATTATTGACTACTAAAAAGGAAGATTGGGATGCTATTTCAGCCTCTAAACAGAAACAAGATGAAGACACTAGTGATTTTTATTCTAGATTCGAAAAATGTTTTAATATTAACAGTGGCCTGAAGACAAGTAGTGAATCATACCCCCATCTTTTTGTGAGCAAGTTAGTAGAGAATTCCTTACCCTCGATCAAAAATAGAGTACTGAAGGTTGAGAGTACCTGGCAAGCAAATAGCCCTTCCCAAATGTTACAAATGTTACAGTATCACCAGAACCGAATTAGAGAAGAACAGGAACACGAAAAGAGACGCATGAAAGATACGAAAATGAAAGTACTAGTTGCTCAATCAGTTCCAGCTGATGGCCATAAAAAGGGCGCGGCACCTGTCAAAGGGAACTGTAATTATTGCAAACAGCCAGGTCACTATATAAATGAATGTGCTGTCCTGAAACACAATATAGCTACAGGCAAGACGAAAGAAAGACCGCGTCCTCCTAGACAGGATAACATCCCGCAGAACACGCAAACGCCACAGAACACGCAACAGACAGTAGCTGTACCCCAACCCATTGCTGCCACACAACATGTCACGCAACAAATGTACCAGTATGCCCAGTCAGACTACCCAGATTATCAACAGTACTCATGAAACAGCCTAGAGAGGGAGGTTGGCTTGCCCCTTATTGAGGTTCCTGTAGATCAAGAGGGTCCCTATGTACATAGTCATGTATTGGGAAAAGACAGAAAATTTCTGATTGACACAGGGGCGAGCAGAACTACCATCAGTCATGACGAGGTTCCAGGGGCACCCCTCTCAGGCTCACAGAATATTTCCCTGGGATTTTCGGGAAAGCCTATTGTTAACGATGTATCAAAGCCAGTTTCCTTAGGAGTTGGTCCATTGTCCCGCACTACAGACTTGTTGCTCACTAAATCATGTCCAGAAAACTTGCTTGGTATAAAGACATTGAAAGAACTAGGAGCAGTGATTTGTTGTTCTCCGGAAGGAGTGAGATTGTTTTTACGTGATTTTAAAGGACATTATGTGTTGAGAGATTTTGATCCCAGACTCCAGAATGTACCACAGCATTTATGGGCGCAAGGTCCGACTGATGTAGGTTACATGCACATTACACCACACCGTGTCACACTCAAGCAAGGAGTTGTGCTGCCACGAATCCGACAATACAAGTTACCACCTGATGCCGTAGTAGCATTACTGAAAATTGTTGACGAACTCATTGCACAGGGAGTGGTTGTAGAAACTGACTCCAATGTATGTAATTCTCCTATCATTCCGATTCTTAAACAAACTGACCCGAATGCACCACCGGTCTACAGACTAGTGATTGACCTCCGAGAATTGAACAAATGCATAATACCACAGTACCCAGTGGTCCCAGACATTTCTTCATTACAGACTGCAATTGATTCCGAAGCGACGTTCTTCACTGTCATAGATCTCAAGAACGCCTTCTTTAGTGTCCCAATTCATCCAGAGAGCCAATACCTTTTCGGATTCTGTTTAAATGGACGAAGCTTCAAATTTACGAGGGCTCCTCAAGGGTTCACAGAAAGTCCTAGTATTTACAGTCAAGCATTGAAAAGACAACTAGACAGTATTCACATGCCTACTGACACTGCATTACTCCAATACGTTGACGATCTTTTTATCACAGCTCGAACAGAACGAGACTGTGAACGTGCATCACTGACAGTCTTATACTTCCTGGCAGAAAAGGGGCACAAAGTGTCCCCTTCGAAGTTACAATTCTGTGCCCAGCAAGTGGTGTACCTTGGACACTTGCTGTCCAAGGGGGGTAGACAGCTGACACCAGACCACATTCAGTTAATCGCACATCTTCCACAGCCCAAGACACAAAAGGAAGTACGGGCCTTCATTGGCCTCACTTCTACTGCAGACAATGGATTCCTCAGTACGCATATCTAGCCAAACCACTCATACAGTTGACAACACAGGAGGCAGCGACTTCGACTGTCCTCCCTTGGACTCAGGAACATACACTTGCATTTGATGAATTGAAGAAAGCCCTATGTCAAGCACCAGTTTTAGCGACTCCATGTTACAGCAAACCTTTTACACTTTTTGTCACTGAACGCGAAGGCACAGCATTATCTGTCCTTACACAAGATCAAGCAGGAAAACACAAGCCTTGTGCTTACTTTTCTAGTACATTGGATCCAGTGGCCCAGGCTCTGCCTGCGTGCCTAAAATCAGTTGCAGCAACAGCTCTAGCAATCAGACAAAGCGATTCCATCGTGTTAGGACATTCCCTGACAGTACAGGTTCCACACTCAGT